>NW_024745309.1:0-350000 GCF_018991925.1 Homarus americanus | reverse complement strand
CATTCTATTTTATTCCATTTTGTTTCTCTTTCTCTCGTTCTTATTCCTTGTCCGTGTCTCTCTCTCTCTGTCTTTCTCTCATTCCCTTTCTGCTTCTCTCTTTCTCTCATTTCCATTCCTTTTCCGCGTCTCTTTCTCTCATTTCCATTCCTTTTCCGCGTCTATTTCTCTCATTCCCTTTCCACTTTTCTCTCTCTCATTCCCTTTCCACTTCTCTCCCTCTCTCTCTCTCTCACTGTAGCCAACCCTCGATAACCCTGGTAAAGTGGCCATTAATCCCAGGATCGATTATAAATCAGGGTCGGGTAATAAAGGTAGCAGACATCGCTAAATGGTAAGCCTACCCCACCACTCGCTAAATTCATTTCCCCCTGGGTTTCTGACTTTGCAATTCCTCCCTCATAACAAACCAGGGGAATCACTCTCGCGTTCCTTTACTAACTTACCACACAATGAGAAGTAATATTACATAAATCTTTAGAGAGTTGAGTTAAAAATGTACTGAACACGTATGTTGATGAAGAAATAAATAATGTGAGGGGGTCGGGTTGGCAACGAGGGCTGAATTAGCTGTTTTACGCTCATTAAGCGGCCCAGGTCATAACTCACTCGGGCAGGGCGGCTGGCAAATTGTTACACACTCTCTCTCTCTCTCTCTCTCTCTCTCTCTCTCTCTCTCTCTCTCTCTCTCTCTCTCTCTCTCTCTCTCTCTCACTAGTTTCCAATTAGCAAATTAATCCCCTCTCCCCCTCCTGCCTCCTGCCTCCCTCCTCTTTCTCTTTGTTCATTAGTGTTGTTGATATTATTGTTATTATTATTGTTAGTTATTGTTGAGTTCATTGTTATCTTTATAAAACATTGCATGGACAGAGAAAAGGCTTTGGATTTTTAGTAGTTGGTGGATTAATAATAATAATAATAATAATAATAATAATAATAATAATAATAATAATAATAATAATAATAATAACGCGTCCCTTATTATAATATTTTTCTATACGTAACTTATAAAATCAGTACATAAATATAATTCCATGTCTGTATTATTCTGAAGACAAATACTTAAACTCTCATATATTGAATTTTTCTCTAAACTGGAGATGTAAGAACACACCTTATTGGTTGATGTAAGAACACACCTTATTGGTTAATGAAAGAACACACCTTATTGGCTAAATTTGAGGTCAATACACCAATGTAAAATTATAATGAGATTCTCTGTCTCTCTCTCTGTCTCTTTCTGTCTCTTTACATGTCTCTCTCTCTCTCTCTCTCTCTCTCTCTCTCTCTCTCTCTTTCTGTCTCTGTCTCTCTCTCTGTCTCTTTCTGTCTCTTTAATATATTATACTCTCCATTTTCTTTACTATAAATACGAGGTACTGTATTTATAACCAACACCACGAACTAGTCACGTCAGTATGAACGTATTGTCGTCTTAATACCACTTCCAACCACGTCTCTCTCAAATGTGAACGATAATGACAATAAAATAGGGAGACACAAATGAGAGAGAGAGAGAGAGAGACCCAATCACATCATGTATTTAACAAGTTTCTTTCCCAACAATATTTCTATTTTTGAAAACACATTCAACGTACATAAATACACACATACATACATACATACATTATATACTAATTATATAACCACATATCTCCAGTTTACATCGTTAGAGTCACTGTGATAAGGTCAATTAGGAATATATTTCCTTCCCTCTCTCTCTCCCTCCCTCCCTCCCTCTCGACTCACCGGACAATGGGCATATCTGTTGGTGAAATGCTTCGTAACCCGACCATGGTATACTTAATGCGTTTAAAGCGAGGGGCGAGCCACGGAGTCTCTCTCTCTCTCTCTCTCTCTCTCTCTCTCTCTCTCTCTCTCTCTCTCGTTTTGTCTGTCTGTCTGTATCGTATAGTATTTTGCTAGTAATGAGTTTAGTCGACTATGGAGATATTATTTAACAACACACCCACAACACACCCACAACACACCCACAACACACCCACAACACATAGTAACACACCCACAACACAACCCTACATTAAGGTATAGAATTTTCTCCCCCTATAACCGAAGACATTTAAAACCGTTCACAGTTCAACAAGAGGGTCAGTATGGTATTGTTCCCTAGTAGGTTCCAGTGACCGAGGTTTCGACTTATAAGCTCTGTGTGTGTGTGTGTGTGTGTGTGTGTGTGTGTGTGTGTGTGTGTGTGTGTGTGTGTGTGTGTGTATATTCAACTTCTCTAAAACATACACAGAAACAATCAAGCCTTCGTAAATTTTATACAAACACACTAACACAATCACCCTCACTTACATAAAGACAGACACACACACACACACACACACACACACACACACACCAAAATAAAAATCACCTTCAGAGCTAATTCCCCTAAACAATGTAAATCAAGGGAACAGTGGCGCCCTCCTTCTCTTCAAATATTATTCAATCTCTATTCATTACGATATCAAGGTGTGAAAGTGGAGGGAATTGATTACAACTCATGTTTACTGCTTATGGTTACCAGGGGTCGCTAGAGACTATGATTAATACGATAGGTAGGGTGTGTGTGTGTGTGTGTGTGTGTGTGTGTGTGCGTCATATTAATACTTGAATAAAATTACAGGAAAAATCAATGTTTTTTTTTACGTCAATTCCTTCTACAATGACTGTAAACCACTTGTATCTGTGATTTCTGTAAATTACCCCAACTCTCTCTCTCTCTCTGACTTTCCTCCTTTCCTTTCTTCTCTCACCCATCTCTCATCCTCCTTCCTTTCTTCCATACCTCCCCCTTCTTTCACTGTCTCTCTTTCTACTTCCCTCCCTCCCTCTCTCCCTATCCCCTCTGTCTTTTTCTACTTCCCTCCATCGTTCCCACTCTCCTTCCATCTCTCTCTCTCTTACCCCCCCTTCTCCCTCTCTCTCTATCTCCCTGTCTCTTCTCCCATCGATGATCCATGACACTGACTTCCACCAAACTGCAGCAATCCACCACGACCTTCTCTTCAAGTGCCATGTTGTCGTTGTTGTCTAGGTTGGACTTGAGACACTATAACATCCCCTCATCCTCTCTCTATTGTTTCCCCTGTGCTATAAATCTCCACGCTGAGGGTTCCTCTTGCGGCCAGACATCCACACGTCGACCCACTGATAGATGGCGCTGCTTATTTTGGGTTATGACTGGGACATCAACACAATGTAGCTGGCTGAGAGAGAGAGAGAGAGATATGTTTGTGTGTGTGTGTGTTAGGGGTTGAGATGAGGTGACGTATACAGGTAACTATGTGTGTGTGTGTGTGTGTGTGTGTGATCCACCTCCACCTCATCTTGATCTTCCTCCTCCTGGTCCTCCTCTTCCTCGTGACCCTCCTCTTCCTATACTCCTGATCTTCCTCCTGCTCCTTTTGATCCCCCTCCTATTCCTGTTGATCTTCCTCCTCTTCCTGGTCCTCCTTCACCTCCTCTGTGATCCCTCCTCCCTCACACCCCCAGATCAAAACAATAACCCATCATCATCTGGCGTTGCCTCGATGACAGCTTGACCACAACCAGCGAGCATTACTCCCGTCTCCTAACACACTGGTACTGTCAAGACCAAGAGTTGAAGGGGCCGAGTTTAGTTCTTCCCCCAGCAGGTGAAGTGATGTGAAGTCCCCCGCGACATAACAAGAAGTACCCACGGACCATCAGATAAAACACTCTTGCATTATATCCCGCCATTAAGGTAAGTACGACCCGGCCTGAATATACTGGTGAGGATAATTAGTAGTGTCATGTAAGGACCTGAAAGAACCTAAGCTCACACAATAGGTCGGGATCCGATATTCTGGCGGTGTATTGGCAGAACAATAGAGAACATTGCTGGGCGGGGCTACACGCTGGAGAGGGGCTGAGTTCTCCTGCCCCGGCCTCTTGTGTGTAGACCCTCAGCTCACCCGACCCGATCACCCGACCCGCTCACAACCTCAACCACCGCCTCTTTTTTCCGACGTAAAATTAAGGTTATTTTATTTTTATTTTATTTTTTGGCTTATTTCTTGAGAGGAGGAAATTTTGGTGTGCTTGAGAAAGTTCGTGGCAGTTACTTGTGAGGAAAAAAAAAAGGAACTATTAAAAGATGCTGCTAAATATTCTCAAAATTCCTTAACCTAAATAATTAAAAAAAAAAAGACGAAAATATCTATCCAAGAAAAAGATTATAACATAGAAAACCTTCACTATTTTATAACTCTCCCTATAGAAATTTTCCAATAAGCTTCATCTGTCGAGGTAATCAAGACGTGATATAAATAGTCATCAAAACAAACGAGAGCTTAAATCAACCTTCTCGCAGCTCTGTCCTTCCCTGTTTCTTTGCCCTGCCAAGCTGCCACCTTCAGGAGAGGTTGCGGCGCCCGGCGTGACTCCCGCTGTAATCTTGGTTGGCTCATGACAGGCCGACCGCGCTCGTGAGTCTGATAGCAATGTATAGGAAACAAGACCATTAATTTAGGCACAATGTGGGGCGGCTTTGAAGCGTGATTGTGAGCGTCGGTCTTGGTGGGGGTAGCCATTCGTTCCTCGCTATTGTTAGACCGGTGAGGCGATACCCAGCCATGATGTAGGGTGAGAGTGATATTATATCTACCAAGACAATGCGACATGATGAGCCAGGAGGAGGAGGAGAAGGAGGAGGAGGAGGAGGAGGAGGAGGAGGAGGAGGAGGTAACCGTGGTCGAAGTGGGTGTAAATCAGCGCCTGAATGTGGGCGTGGAGGAGCCTGAAACCTCGGGGTATTAAGAGGAGGAGAAGGTGTGATTTGTAGGCTTTGTGGGCGTGAACAAAAGGTTGGCCTCCGGTGGGCGGGATGGCTATGTAAGTTGATGGGCGTGGGTTGTGGGCTCCCTAATGACATTATGGACATGGTTTGTGGGCACCCTAGGGGTTTGATGGGCATGGGCTATGGGGCACCTTATTGGGGTTATGGACATGGGTTGTACTGTAACCTCGGGAAGGTATGGGCGCGGGTGTGGGCTACCCGTTGGCGAGCTGACCATTAAGCTGAAGTTCCCAAGAGTGGAGAGGGTGTGGCCTTAACCCCTTCTGTCCACCTGGCCCATGACAAGTACCCATGGGCCAGGTAGGTTAAGTTAGGTTAGGTTAGATTAGGTTAGGTTGATTATCTGGGGACGAATATTTAAGTGATCCCAATATTCAGTTGTTCAAATATGGTTAACATTTATGAGCTCTATTGTGGGCGTGTGTTGTGGGCGTGTGTTGTGGGCGTGTGTTGTGGGCGTGTGTTGTTGGTGGGTGTTGTAGTTGTGTGCTGTGGGCGTCTCAAAATGATGGTTGTAAATGGTTGTTGTTGCTGTGTGAAGATATTTTTATAAGGCATTTATTTAGTAACCCGGAAGTAGAATTTTAACCTCGATATCATTTCTATTATTTCCTTCCCTTTAACACCTCCTCTCTCTCTCTCTCTCTCTCTCTCTCTCTCTCTCTCTCTCTCTCTCTCTCTCTCTCTCTCTCTCTTTCTGTTTATATTCATCTATCTCATTTTCTTCTTCTATAACTGTCTGTCAACCTTTCTCTGTCTCCCCCCACTTCTGTTTTTGTTTATCTCTCTATATATATAATTATCAATTCTCTCCCTCACCTTCTCTACTTCTCTTCTCCCCCCAAACATATATTCCACCACCACGAGTAGCAGAAGCCAGTGCCAGGAGCTAAGGTTCAGACACGGCCTCCACAGCCTCCCTCCCTCCCTCCCTCCCTCCCTCTCTCCCTCCCTCCCTCCCGTCTTGGGCGGTGGGCGGGGAGACGTCGCCGAATATTTGTGAAATGTAACGAATTTTGAACGGAGTGAAACAATGGTCCATCAGGTTAAGTGTTTGTCAGCATGTAATTAGCCTTTGTTTTAACACAAACAACCTTAATGATCAGTTAACAATGCTCGTTTAACAATAGCTGGAGGCGGTAGACCTTCCCGAGAGTGAGTGAAGTCTGTTGTTATTAGAGGTTTTGTTTTTCTGGTTAAACATTGTATTGTGTTCACTGGTTCTGTTACAACTGGTCAGGTTCACGGAGCTTAAGGGAGCCGCGTTGTGTTTTGTCTCTCGCTTGAAGGTACAATAAACACAAGGCTCAATCTCACAAGAGGATCTCAGACCGACGTTCCACAGAAAGATATACATAGATATACATACGATACATTTAATTCATAAATGGTCGATATACGTAGTAATACATAGACTGGAGATATACAGGTGTGCAGGTAAATCCACCGTAAATTAACCCACATTCCCTTACAAGTTACAGGTGTGAAGTGGAGAAAAAATATGCGCTAACATATAAAGGTGTTGTCATGCGTGAACTGACTTCCTCACATAATGTTACCTGTGGGTCTTAATCCAACAAATTTCTTTCAACTCATACCTGTTTCTCTTCATCTTTATCCCCGTGTTTATCTATCTTATTAAATCGGTTTACGTTTCTATCTAGTTTAATATTTTTCTGTATTTATTTTGTTTCGGTGTATGATAAAACAAATGGTATTCAAAACTTATAAGAAATTTCTACTGCTTTAACCATACCAAGTCACAGTACGATAGACGAGGACCCCCCCCCTCTAACCCTCTTCGAATTCCCCCATCCTCCCTCTACCTGTGTTACCTGTTGGAGAGGACACCGAGAAAACATATGGTAACCCCCTCATCGTCAGAACATAACTTTACCTTTAAACTACTATACCCAACCTTATACCCTCTGTAACAAGTTATACCACCACTAAGACAGCGGGATATTACCTGTAATAATCATGCCACAGGTAAGGTCTCGTATACGGCAGGTAATAACCCCATCCCCCTCCTATGTTTTTCTATCATGTGACCCCCGTGATGCCATAGGATGTACTAATCGCCGTAATAACATGATACCAGGTAGGTGGCGTTCTCTATGATGAATGTTATCAAAGGTTCCATCATTACCTGGGGGAGATATATCAGGTGTTCCCCCCCCCCTCCCCTCCTCCCCCTATCTTAACACTGCCACCTTAATCACTATAATAATACTCATACAACATATCCATACACCAACACGTCCTTGGATCTTGTATGCAACATTGTGTAAGTAATTGTATGTAACTCAGGTAAATAGCAGGTGTAAAAGTGATTGTAAAAGAGTAAAGGTATAGAAAACAAACCCTATTTCAAGAGACGAGGAACTATTGCTCAAAGATTATTCATAAGAAGGATTGAATGATGTAGAGAGGAAGGATGTGAATGATGATAGGATAGAGTAATGTTGAGAGGTGTTTTAGAAAGAGGATACGTCCTATATTTACCCCTGTATGTATATATATTTCTTTACTTCACTATAAGGTCAATATTATACCATTTCTTCTTCTTTCCATATTTATTTATTTTTGTTTTTACTCCCTTCGTTATCATTTTTCTTAACTTTTTTTTATTGCTGCTTGTTTATCTTTTGTTATTCCTTATCCACCACATTATTTTCCTTTCATCATTAATCTTTACTTCATTTCAGTACTCCCTTTCTTCTCCTCGTTAGTATATTGCCTCTTGTGTTCTGTAAATGCAAGGGGCGGTAGTCAGTGGTCCTGCATGACGCCACGCCGCCCAAGCCATGATTCAGAAGGTTGTACCCATTACTTCCTCTTTGTTCCCCTCAATAGCATGGATCCTATCTCTTAATAACAACTAATAACTTTTTACCCACGTTGCCCTATAAGTGTCAGGAACCTCCCCCCCCTTCTTCCCCTCCCCCCTTCTTCCCCTCCCCCCCTTCTTCCCCTCCCCCTCCTCCCCACAAGAGAGGTTACCGATGCTCTCTTGTTATTGTTCTTGAGTCTGTGATCATTTGTTTCAATTGTTTATAACGAGTAACTGACTGACTGACTGACTGACTGACTGACTGACTGACTGGCTGACTGACTCGTTAAGGAAGTTGGATGGGAATGTCTTCTTTGTGACCTGTTTTTATCATCTTGTCTACCGAGGATGATAATGTTGTGTGTAGATGCGTTTTTGTTTTTGTTTTTTTGCAGATTCCGTGTTGAGGTACAGCGTCTATATAGGGCATAATCTCTGTCAGTTTTTAGAGAGAGAGGAGGGATAAATTAACCAGACAGACACTCATACACACAGTCTCGTCGACAGATTATTTTTTTTTTGTGAGGTTCTCTTCCGGCGATAACTAGTGAGGACAAGCACGATTCGCCACGACAACGGGGATGAAATTTACACCCCATTTTACGATGGCTAATAGTATGTTGGCGGCCGCGTGAACCATATCATGTGATCAGCCATCTCTAGTTGTGTAGGTGGTGGGCTCTTACCCTCCACACACTAATATCGATCTTCTTCATTATAGACACAAGACTCATATTAGTTCATTACTTCTACCACTAAGTTTCTTTTTTTTTTCGAACCCAGGTCCTCCCTTTCCGAAGAAACGAATTTTTCCTTGATCCCCCAAGTGACTGGGGCTCAGAAATTGGTTTTCAGTATGAAATAAAGATTGCTTTGATAAAATGAGTTAAAGAGAGAGAAAGAGATGAAGAAAGAGAGGATGAGAAAAAGAGAGAGAGAGAGGAAGAGAGAGAAAGAGTGAAAGGAAGAGAGAAAAAGAGATATAAAGAGAAAGGAAGAGAGAGGGGGGTTTAGGTGGCTGGAAAGGGTGTGAGAGCACCCCCCACCCCCCCCACAGCCAGGAAAGGGAGCCTCTTACCTGAAGAATCGCCTCGGGTAACTTTACGATTGTCGGAAGTCAACGATTGAATTACACGTGTTGATTCTGAGATAACAAGCAGTTATTGGGCTGCCACCACCACCTGCCCCGTGTGTACATCTCCAAACAATTACACTTTAATAAGATATAACGCGGAGTATGATAACTATAATACCGGGAAATTTATGCACTTGGCTGGACAAGGTTGGGGTATAATGGTGGAATTTATTTAGTGTATAATCTTGTGGGTCGACAGCGAGAGACAGAACCCAAGGATTATAAATGACAGCTGCAATATATGAACCTCAAGAGTAACATTAACTTCCTCACATTTATTTCAAGAACTTGGCGTTGCTTGTAAGATGTATCGATGCAATACAGTGTTTTATTTTCTTTTTCATTTTTAGAAACATTGAATCGTCTTTGAGTTTCTTCACGATAAGAACACATTCGTATGGCAACACTTCGCGATAGAAAACGTTCGTATGGCAACACTTCGCGATAGAAAACGTTCGTATGGCAACACTTCGCTATAGAAAACGTTCGTATGGCAACACTTCGCTTTAGAAAACGTTCGTATGGCAACACTTCGCTTTAGAAAACGTTCGTATGGCAACACTTCGCGATAGAAAACGTTCGTATGGCAACACTTCGCTATAGAAAATGTGATACCCGTAAGATAACATTCATACAACACAGTAAACATCCGAGTTATGTTGTGCAGGTGAGGTGACTCTTGCCAACCTATAGTGTGACATTCTGATGGTTGTATGATATAAGATCTTTAAACATGTTATCGTAGAGAGAATTGTCGTAAAATATAAATCACTAAAATTAATAAAATACAGAGTGTGTTATCTTATCTTATCAGTAAACAAACATCTATATCAGTAAGAACAGAAGCCATTGTCAACATCTATGAACCTGAGGCGGGTTGGTCACTTTACTCTTTATGTGTATTGTTTATGCTATCATTGACTATAACACTCCCTAACAAGCTACTGAAATGGTTGCTGTAATAATCATTAAAACCTCCTGTTGTAATTGTACCCCACTTTTTAAAATGGTTACAAAAAAGGGACAACTCAATAAGCGTTCTAACAAGCTGTAATTCCTTGTCATAAGTCATTAATGATTCTCGATATAATACTCTCCTTATGAAAACTCCTTAATATTCAAAGTCAAAATTCCTCCAGTAATATTAAATAAAATAATATACAAAAAACTATAACACTCTTAAGTAATTAATGATACTCGATATAAGACTTTCCGATTATAATTCTCAGGTATTCAGAGGTCCATGAGTGGTAATTCTTTCAATAATACTCAAAAGTCTCCCACCCTCTGTCAGTCATCATCGTCTAAGACTCAATCATCACACTACGATTACTTTTATTTTATTTTTATCTTCATCGTCATGGCTTCGTGATTTCCTCCTCCTCCTCCTCAGGTAAATATGTCACTAATTAAAACATCATCTTGGAAGTGGTGTTACCTGTGTCTTGAATAACACTAGTAAAAGGTATGCACGTTACCTTTACATACCCTCTTACCTTTGTATTATTTATCTAATTAACGAAGCTCACCTGAGAACTTCTGCTGTGTTTACCTGAATCCAAACACCCCAACCCCCCCCCCCCTGCAGGTGACACACACGAATACTCTTATACATAAAATTTATCAATTGTTTTTCTCGTATTATATAAAATTGATGCGTGAAAATGACTCAGGGAATTAATCTTTTATTTTTTTACGTATTTTTCTCTAAGACTTAAAGGAAGGATAATATATGGACGTATAAGAGTCTAACTATAATGGGACATAAAACCTTTAAGGGATCGGGCTTATAAAATATATCTTGAGGAGGAGGGAAGAAAGGCATTCATTACGGTCCGAGAAATATTTGATCCCTCTCTCCTCCTCCCTCCTCCTCCTCCTCCTCCTCCTCCTCCTCCTCCTCTGCATTGCCTTCCTAATTCACTTCGTTAATCTGATGTGAATTGGTGGTTGTGTTACGGTATTGATGTTGATGTGTAAAATATGAGGCGTAAGAATGCGAGAAGGAGGGAGATGTGAGGGGCAAGGAGGGAGGACGGAGGGTGGGAGGGAAGGAGGGAGATGTGAGGGGCAAGGAGGGAGGACGGAGGGTGGGAGGGAAGGAGGGAGATGTGAGGGGCAAGGAGGGAGGACGGAGGGTGGGAGGGAAGGAGGGAGATGTGAGGGGCAAGGAGGGAGGACAGAGGGTGGGAGGGAAGGAAAGATTAATGGATGATTGGAGGAAGAGAGCGAGAGAGGATTGGAAAAAGATAGAAGATGACAGAAAGAGAGATGGAAGATTGGAAGGGTAGACGGGAGGATTGGAGGAACATAGAGGAGGTAAAAGAGAGAGACATAGACAGAGAGAAAAACAGATTGACAGACTGAAAGACAGACTGACAGATAGGGAAGAGAAAGAAGAAAATGAAAGAAGCATAAAAGAGAGGGAACAAAAGGAGATAAACACATACACACACACACACACACACACAAGATGGGACCACTCTGCTTCCTTATGCTCATCAATGATGCCCTAAGAGAAACCCCTGCTCGCTGGAAATATGTCGACGACTCCACCATTGGGATCAGCGTCAACAATTCTGCTCCCAACTATACCGCCCTTCAGGATTTATTGACCAGTCTCCAAAACTGGGCCACCAACAACCATGTCACCATCAACCATACCAAGACCATGGTTATGCACATCAACCTCTCCTCCGACATTGTCCCACCTCCTTCCATTACCCTAGGTCCGAACACACTCCAGGTTGTAGATTCCACGAAGCTCCTCGGCGTCACCATAGACAACAAACTAAATTGGAAACCACACGTCAGTGAAGTTGTCAAATCCTCCAGTTTCCGTCTCCACCTCCTCCGCCGACTCAAGTCCCTCGGAGTTCCCGCACACGAGCTCCTCAGTGTATACACAACATTCATACTTCCCAAGCTCACCTATGCCTCCCCCACCTGGTCTTCCTCCCTAAATGCCACACAACGTAAACACCTAGAAAAAGTGCAAAAGAGGGCATGCAAGATTATTCTCTCCCCTTCCTACTCCACATATCAAGAAGCGCTCAACACACTGACCCTTTCGACTCTCACTGACCATCACCACGGCCTCATCTGCAAATTTGGTAAGAAGCTTCTACACCATCCCCGACACCGGCCCCTACTACCACCTGAGATCCCCTGTCCGAGAATTGCTGTTCGACACCACAACCGCATCCAGCCCATACGTGCACGAACTGATCGCTATAAGAACAGCCCAGTCCCAACCATTGTAAAAATTATCAATAACATGTAATAAATCAGTGTATTCACTCCCAGTAAACACTGCTCCCTACACTGTCACTATGTTGAAATGAACTGTAGTTTGAGCTGATCCCCATCTAAGTTACTATATGTCTTATTTGTGTCACTTATGTCACTTGTATATTATTTGTAATTCGTAACCCATTCCCCAAATATGTAACTGTATATTTTCAGCCTTCTGGCTGCCAAGCTCTTTCAATAAACCGTTAATTATTATTATTATTATTATTATTACACGTATCACAGTTCTACCTTAGTGGCCATGCAGGTAGGGAGGGGAGGGGAGGGGGGGGGGCAGGAGGGAGGGAAAGATTCTCAGGTAAGGTTGTCTCACCAATCAACGCGTGAAAAGGTTAATAACATATAGGTGATGATGCTTCAGGGTATAAAAGGACTTATGTAGTCGGAAGCTGCAGTTCTCCCTGAATGAAGATTATGTGTAGTGAAGCCGATCTATACATGAGATGTATATAATGATGATGTTGTAATGTATTAATGTTGTAATGTTGTAATGATGTTGTAATGTATTAATAACGTATGTCTTTCTGTACGTTTTTTATAATATTGGTCATTACACATATTAAGGCTTCGAGATTTATACACGTGTCTGGTTGTAATACATGTTTATAGTCTAATTATGGAGACTTATTATGGAGACTTATTATGGAGACTTATTATGGAGACTTATTATGGTGAGGAAGAGGTGGAGGCCTCCCAGTGTACCATTTTGTGAAGCGGTTAAACTAGATAGATATTATTATTATTATTATTATTATTATTATTATTATTATTATTATTATTATTATTATTATTATTATTATTATTATTATTATTATTATGTTACGGTAACGAACAAGGAGAAGGAACTTACTACGAACAACGTGGTGATTGTGAAGGGGTACCTGGATGATATTACATGTTTGAAATTAATAGATTTTATATAATACAGGAGAGAGAGCGATGGTTGGAACTACATTTATCGATATATTAAACAAAAAATCACTACATATCTTTATAACTAATTAACAAAAAAAATAAGTAAATGAGAATGCAGAACAACATCAGAGAGGCGGAAGGTATAACTTACATAATATTCAAATGAAAGACAAATTAGACAATGTTATTTACCTTAGAAACACATCGCTAGCGGAGTCCCACAAGGCTCATTCTTAGGTCCTCTGTTGTTCTTGATTTACGTCAGTGTCCTGCCCAAGAAAATGACATCAGGCATTAGTATATTTATAAATAATACACAATAAATGGCGGAAGTTTGTGATGTTGAGGATCGTGAAGCACCGTAGGGGGTCTGTTGCCTCCAGCCACTCGACAGTTTAAGTGGAAGATGAAATTTAGTTGAGGTAAGTGGCGCGTGCTGAGGCAGAGGAGGAGGAGGAGGAGGAGATACAGGGGAACTGAGCACTAGACGGGGGTGAGTGTGTAAGAGGAGTCAGCTGTGAGGAACATCTTGTATATGTTAAAGTAAGATGTTTTACCGTTTAATAAGGAGATGGATAACACCTACTACTACTACTACGACTACTACCCTTACTTACTACTACTAGCCTTACCTACCACTATTACCTTGACCTAGCACTATCCTTACACACACACACAGTACACACACTACACACACACAGTACACACACTACACACACACACACTTCTTTGCCAGCTTACAGCACCTCATAAACGTCTACAGGCGGACCATTCCACATTAGACTTGCTAATATATAACCAACCAACACAAATGCCTCCGACTCTTGGAATGAAAGTAGGAATGAGACGAAAACTAAAGGAAAACTCCCTCATTCCTGCTCAGGCTGTGGGAATGAGAAGGCAAATTGAGTTAATGGTGATAGTATTGTAAAACAGCGACCCAGGTGTGAGCATTGAGTTAATTATTATTGTAAATTAAAACTGTTATGAGTATAATTAAGGGAATAAATTGAAGTTACATTGGTTTTTAAATTATAGCATCAACAACAACATCAATAACAACAACAACAAAAAGCAATTAGAAAATAACATCAATATGTAAACCGTAAATTGTTGATTATTTTTTATGGGTATTTTGACTAATTAGTGGTTTTATTTCAACGAGGAGGTAATTTGTAAATGATTTACAGACTGTTCAGAGCCATACATCATGTGGTGTGACCATAAGACACATCATGCTGAGTGTAAGCATAAGCGAGTGTAAACATGAATTAGTGTAAACATGAGTTAGTGTAAACATGAATTAGTGTAAACATGAGTGAGTGTAAACATGAATTAGTGTTAACATGAGTGAGTGTAAACATGAATTAGTGTAAACATGAGTGAGTGTAAACATGAATTAGTGTTAACATGAGTGAGTGTAAACATTAGTGTAAACATAAGTGTAAACATAAGACACATCACACTTGAATACAAACATAAATGGAAAGACAAGCGTGAAACTCGCCATGAATTACGTGGCTCCTTCACACTTCTTTCAGCGGGTTCTGGTCCGTGGCCGCTCTAGGAGATCACACTATGGCTGCGAACCAATCCCAAAGGGTGGTGATACTGGCTGTCTTAACATAAATCAATAGTTTAACGAGTCTCCAACAACCTTACCCTCCACATACTGCCTTACACCATCTACTCCTAAGGCTCACCCGGCAGACGAAGCATTCTGAGAGGAAGGTTAAGGTGTGTGAACTCCCACTGGGTAGAGGAGTCCCCCCACTGAGGCAAGTGACAGCATATTAATTGAATTTTAGCCATAATTTGTACCTCGGCAGGTGTATCTTGCGAGCTGTGTTTGTCTTCCAGCCAGAGATGAGGGAGATAAAAAAACACAAGAGAGGTTATCAGTGCGTCTCCTCTTTGTTTTACGAGGGATAAAGAAATGTCGAGATGTTATTTACAACACCTGAGTTGTGTAACTTATAGATGTTAATAAAACCTTTTCGCTGTGTCCGAATAATCCGGGAACCGCGTCCTAACTTGCTTATGGTAAACTTTCCTGAATTATTATTATCTCACTGGCTGATCCATGTATAGTACACCCCAAATACTAGAACAACAGGTAAAAGGAAAATGTATTATTTGTGATAGACAGTATACATACTTTCTTTAACAGTGTGTATTATAAATCAGTAACTTATTGGTGTATATTGCGTTCGTAGCCATTTTGTTTCATGTATTACATCAAAAGGCGTAATTTTAAATCAAATTAGTGAAACTCAACACATACTTCTTCACTCTCTAAGTCACTCGCCAGGTAAGCATGAGTGGTTGCACCAGCAGGAGCGAGGCGCCCTGGACGCCGTTGAAGGCGTTGATGAGCAGGTGTCAAGGCCCCTCACGGCACACCTTCTATAATGGTCCTGGTCAGCATGCACAGACACCCGATGAATTATATGAGTCGACTCTTCATAAAGGCACCTGATGGTATAAATCCCTCGTTCTGAATGTAAATATATACACCTGAATACTATCTTTGCCGGTTTAAATCGTCTATAATGTTGCGGTTTAGATGCTTTATGACGCAAGTGCCTCATACTTATCTACATAAATCTTTTTTATGCGGCGATGATTCATTAGTCGATAAAAACGTCTCCAAACACCGCGAGAGGGTGAGGTGAGGTGAGTTGCTCAAGGCTGCATGGAACACCTCACACACCCTTCCCCAGGAGGTTCCTCTTCCTCCCTCGTCAGGGTGTTCCTTTACTACCCTCCTCCACACACACACACACACACACACACACACACACATTATAAGTAAGTTCCTACACCGCCCTCGTCACACATCCTTCGTCAGGTGGTTCCTGTTGGCTGCTCGTCACTCACCCTTCATCACTGGGTTCCCGTGTCTCCCTCGTCCTACCCTGCGTCAGGTGGATCCAAAACCTTCCACGCTACACACCTTCGTCAGGATTTGGCAATGGGTGAACCACGAGAAACTGCGTATTAACGTGCACCATGGGAGTAGTAACGTGTACCATGGGAGTATTAACGTGTACCATGGGAGTATTAACGTGGACCATGGGAGTAGTAACGTGTATCATGGGAGTATTAACGTGTACCATGGGAGTAGTAACGTGTACCATGGGAGTATTAACGTGTACCATGGGAGTATTAACGTGTACCATGGGAGTATTAACGTGTACCATGGGAGTAGTAACGTGTACCATGGGAGTATTAACGTGTACCATGGGAGTATTAACGTGTACCATGGGAGTATTAACGTGTACCATGGGAGTAGTAACGTGTACCATGGGAGTAATACTAAGAAATGCCTTAATGATAGAATGACAGAGAAGAATGAAGGCATACTAACACACGATGCTAATGAAGTGGAATGAGAGCAACACACTAATAAGATGCACCAATAGTCTACACCTGTAAACAAAAGGTACACTAGTTCACCACCCATCCCTTGGAGAAGAGTGAGATGTGAGTGGCAGGGGAGAGAGGTGTGAGTGGCAGGGGAGAGAGGTGTGAGTGGCAGGGGAGAGAGGTGTGAGTGGCAGGAGAGAGGTGTCAGTGGCAGGGGAGAGAGGTGTGAGTGGCAGGGGAGAGAGGCAGTGGCAGGGAGAGAGACTGTCTTGGCAGGGGAAAGAGGTGTGAGTGGCAGGGGAGAGAGGTGTGAGTGGCAAGGGAGAGAGGTGTCAGTGGCAGGGGAGAGAGAGACTGTCTTGGCAGGGGAGAGAGGTGTGAGTGGCAGGGGAAAGAGGTGTGAGTGGCAGGGAAGAGAGAGACTGTGAGAGGAGGGTAAAAGGTTCTCCATAATACATACAGCCATTACAGGGGTCAGGACAACACCTCATCAGCACCGTAATAAATGTAGTGGGGTCGATTAGTCCTTCTCAGACTAGGCTGGGAGCTCTGATTTATGCATATTAGATGGACCAATACCGGTATTACTGAGTACCTCAGCCTAGAGGACCATTCATTACCAATACCAGGATGTTCCATTATCGTTACTCGTCGTGTTCGATCGTTCAGGCCTATAGGCTTACTTAGCAGGAGGGACGAAATATTCTTCAAAGGAGTTTTTGGATTTTGGGAACTTGAGCGGTGGTTCACGTGGACTAAACAGCTGTGTGCTCGTGCTGGTGAAATGATACGACTCTATGCCTTCGGGTTCCTCCCCTAGCGATGGCGGCAGCGTTTCTGGAAAGTGCCCAGGCTGGGTAATAATTGGTTATAGGACTTCTTTCTGACCTCTGATTGGCTTTCGTGAAACACCAAGCATGGTTTTAATTGGCTACGGCGACTTTCCAAATGGAAGATAACTATGATTGCCAAACTTGTGACAGACTCGAGAAGGTTTCAGACTCACCCACACGAGAAAGATTCCGATAATGTTCTGAGGATAATGACTAGCGACGAGATCCTTAACGCTGGGAATCCCATCTCGTTAAGATCGGTCGACCGTCTTTACAGGATCCGACGTCGATAATCACCTACCGTTGGATCGGTGCTATTACAGGCGGGTAGTGACAGATGAGGTCGGGGAGGTGCTGGTCTAGGGGCCTCTTGTGCCGATAATTATCATAATTCCCCTCCTGGAGGCGATCCTTAACGAGCCTTGTTTATAGGCGTTAACCTGGGGACGCCTTCAACCTCTCTCTCTCTCTCTCTCATGCCTGGCTGCCTCGCTTTTATGCCCAGTGATGCCTTAACTCCCATCCTTTATGCCTCGTGATGCCTTGCCACTCCTCTCCCATTGCCCGGTGATGCCTGGCTGCCTCTACCGTAATCTGGTGGGGTATGACCATCCCTCTCTCATGCCCTGTGATCTCTGAGAGGGAGTGAATGGAAACAGGGAATGAAACGGCCATTCCTTTGAGAGGGAGTATGAAGAAAAAGTCAATATCACACCACACCCATTTCTCTAAGATGGAAGGAGAGAGGAGAGTGAAAGGAAAGAAGTATGAAGGAAAATAATGCCGAATAAGCTATAGAAACACTTTACACTGGACACTGAGGATCGAAAAAAAAGATAAAAACACAATCAAGAATAACTGAAAACCCAAGAATAACACGAAAAAGAAACAGGTTGATATAGACAAAAGATGATTCAGTATATGTAACAGAAATACCTAAGAGATACAGGTGTTCGGACGAGTTGATTGGGTTACCTCTCACTAACCTATCTATACCTGGACCATGTAATTAACGCCGTTCACCTGTAGACGTGGTTTCCATGGTATAATGTGCCCCAGGTATGAGGATTTACCTGTTCTACTAAGGTTGTTATTATATTGTAACGTTGAGGCTTACCTGTGTAACTGATTAATATATGTAATTAGTTGAATGATTACCTTAATACCACATACCTTCACCTAACACCACACATCCTTCCCCCAACACCACATTCCTTCCCCTAACACCAACATATCCTTCACTTAACACCACATTCCTTCAACCTAACACTACATATCCTTCACCTAACACCCATATCCTTCCCCTAATACCAACATATCCTTCACTTAACACCACATATCCTTTACTTAACACCACATATCCTTTACATAACACCGCACGCCCTTTAGACACGCCCCACATGCCCGTCAGTGTGAGGCTAGGCGTAGGGAAGAGGGCACACAGGCTAATATTTAAACAGTTAATTCTTCACGGTTCCTGGCGGGCATTGGGGGGCCATTTACAGTCTCTTTGTTGTCAAGTATTTAAGGTGACAAGACACAAGCCCTAAATCCTGGTGAGTGAGGGAGGGTGGCTGGTGGGTCTCTCTCTCTCTCTCTCTCTCTCTCTCTCTCTCTCTCTCTCTTTGACGTAGTGGAGGAATAACAAAGTAGAAGGCGTGGTCATATCTAAGGTGAACCTTCAACAAGTCCACCTTGTATTGTTTTCTTTAATAATAGTTAATACTTGAAAGATCTTTGCTAAATACTTGACGATGCTGCTCCTCCACCTTTAATTGTCACCTTCGGATATTCGTGTCTGTTTTATAACCCGGATATATAAAAGTCTTGTCCACAACTCCGGGTAGATTTAATAATTTAAATAGTGTTAGTTATAAAAGGGTGTTTCTGGGTGATAAACGTCTCTGTAGATAAACGCATCTGTTCTATAACCCGGGTATATCAAAGTCTTGTTTACAAACTGGATAGATTTAATGATTTTTAGTAGTGTTTGTATGAAACGTCTTCCTCACCGACAGTCAACTACTTTAATATTCAGTTACAGTCCATTGATAAAATCATGTTGATATAATGAAAAACATTTATTTTGGTAACGCTGTCACATCTAACGACCCTGGAACCTGTTGTAATCCATTCCCTCGAGGCAATAAAAGAAGAACCCTCCCCCTTAGCGTATGGTCGACGATCGTATGTATTTCCAAGGAGATAATGGAACCAATTGGCGTGTTCTTTTGGTCCGGTGGTGTAGTAGGACCCCCTGAATTCTTCGCCAGGCAGTGGACCACCATTTGCACCTCACGAGGCTCTTGGTCGCGCCTTGAGTGACCGTGGCGAAAGGGCTTCCATTGTTCGCCTCTCACACACCTGAAGTGAGAGCCAACTAGGTGTCTCGCCTCTCCTGTTCAGAGTCTATAAAAATACTCAAGTCTTTCAACTCTTGTTCCTTTATGTGCTGCGTACCACTGGCGAGTTTATTATTACTCTCTCTCTCTCTCTCTCTCTCTCTCTCTCCGACGCACACTCGTTCTCTTTGATTCTCTGTCTATCTGTCTGTCCGTCTGTCTATCTGTTTGTAAGTTTCTTTCTATCTTTATCTTTCCTTCTCTCACATTCACGTTGCTTCTGTCACTCCTCTTGTGTCTGTCTGTCTGTCTGTCTGTCTGTCTGTCTGTCTGTCTGTCTCGCATCATATTCCCAATCATCATAGACACAGAACGAGTCGAAGTTTCATTACACTCGATAACCAAACGAATCCAACATAATGCCTCACCGAATCCCTGATGTAAACAGTGTCATCCCGTGAGCTTCGAACAGGGTCGATACCCCCGTTGCTAAAGTCTCTCAATAGCACCCTTATCGACATGGTTAGATGTATACCTGTGGTGAGCCCCTCGGTGTCACTATCTCCCGCGTCACGTCACCTGTCACCATTAACACCATCGTCGAATTTTACGCTGAGTTTTATAGTCGTTTCGTTACGTGTTTCGAGACAACGAACGCGGCCCGACCAGTTAGCTAGGGAGAGTCACTGGAGGTAGAGGTGACGGCTGGGGTGGGTGGGTGGGTGGTGGGCGGTGGGTTGTGGATGGGTGGTTTGTGGTTACGGAGGTGTGAGAGATAGAGATAGAGAATAAGAGAAAGAGAAGGAATATAAAAATGGGAGAAAGGAAGAGTGATTACGTGAAGATTAGGACACCTCAGGTTATATTAGGTTAGGTTAGGTTATGTTAGATTAGATTGGGTTAGTATTATGTTATGTCGATAGTCGAAAGAGAAGACAAAAGTAATATTAAAAATAGAACAGAAAGTATTCAATCTTTTTCTTTCTGTAAGACCACATAAGACAACCCACACTAACCCACATCAGACAACCCACACTAACCCACATCAGACAACCCACACTAACCCACATCAGATAACCCACACCATCTAACCCACACAATAATTACATTTTACATTAGATAATTTCACAAACATAATCTCCTGTGTGATATCCTCTGCGTATGTGGAGTGACACAAGGAGGGGGTCTGCAACCTACATTGTTTTGATAAGGAAAGTCACGTATATTAGTACTAAAAGACCCAAGTACAATACACACGTGAAGTTTATATTACTCTATAAAAATTCACCCACAACAGAGTTTCTTTAGTGTGTATATATATATGACGCCATAATACTTCCATATACATTATCTATACACATCCAATATAAACAGAGGAGAGGAGACAAGAGACTTAATCCCAAAGAGAGAGAGAGAGAGAGAGAGAGAGAGAGAGAGAGAGAGCCAGGTGTTAGTCCTCCTCAAGATCTCATTAAGATCCTCCAGGTAATGACTTGCTCCGGATTAAGGAACACGACTCCGTAATGTTGCTTGTTCCTCCCCCTGATTGATCTCCGACTAAGCTTATAGGATATAGGGCATCTCTTAAGGGCAAATGGCATGTTTATCGGCACCAACGAGTAGGGGTACACTAAGCCCTAGTACCCATCATCAGCAGGTACGTTCTCCCTCCGTCTCCTATCGCTACGGAAATAGTCACAAGAATGAGGAACATCCCCGGATTTCGCTTTTGCTGAGGATGGACACTGTGTTTACTGATCACCCCCGACGATAATGGGTGATGGCTGGTAGCGTATGGTAACTCTGGTGAGATTTATGGTGTGTGTGTGTGTGTGTGTGTGTGTGTGTGTGTGTGTGTGTGTGTGTGTGTGTGTGTGTGTGTGTGTGTTGTGAGGGAATACTGATCTGTCTGATTTGTTTTTCCCTTACGTCTCCTTCGCTCTATCGGTTTGTCTGTGTGTTTCTTTCTCTCCCTTTATCATTTTCTCTCTCTCTTCTTTTCTCATTCTCTGTCGACTTGTTCATCTGTGTTTTCTTTGTAAATACTAGTTGTCTCATTTCCTTCTCTCTATTTATCTGTCTATTCCTCTTTCTTTCTGTCTGTCTGTCTGTCTGTCTGTCTGTCTGTCTGTCTGTCTGTCTGTCTGTCTGTCTGTCTGTCTGTCTGTCTGTCTGTCTGTCTGTCTGTCTGTCTGTCTGTCTGTCTGTCTGTCTGTCTGTCTGTTTATATGTAGTAATGCCTTTAGCCACTACAAGGGCAGGTAGGTGAGCAGGTGTGTTGTGGTCGCGGGGAATTCCCTCCAGGTATTTATCCCAAGTCGAGGTAAACTAGTAATTAAATTGGTCAGTTTTCTCGTTCCTTACCGCTAATGACTTGAGAATTTATAAACGATAGGCGGGACTCTATTGGGGTAGTTAGGGTGGATAGTCAGGCGGGATAGGCAGGCGGGATAGTCAAGTGGGATAGTCAGGCTTACTTTTGATTAGGTTACATAAAGTTAAGTAAGGCTGGTTAGGTTAGGTTAGGTTAGGTTAGGTTAGGTTAGGTTTGGTTAATTTGGGTAAGGTCAGGTAAGTTTAGGCAATATAAGGTAAACAGGTTAACTTAGGTGAGGTTTAAACAAGTTCAGATTAAATTACGTTAGGTTAGATCACATCACATTCATCATTACGTGAAATGATTGGTTACATAGATTGGCTGTAACCTACACACCTGTGGTACATAGCCATACACCTGAACGTAATTTAGAACTGATTAAAGGTGATTATACCTGGTCACCCCCCCCCCATCCCTTATTTATTATCAATTTATTAATATCATATATGGGAAATTGCTTTTATTGAAGGGTGAGTATAAAGCAGTTGGGTATATGTGAGAGAGAGAGAGAGAGAGAGAGAGTTAAATCACATCATATAACTTCATTCTATTCACCTCCTCTGCCTATCCTACTATTCTCCCCTACCAAGTCATTCTCTACCTCTCTTATCCCCTACTTCATCCCCTTCCTCATTCTCTCCCTTCCCCCACCCCCCCTCGGCAGCCATAGTCTAGCAGTGTAATGGAGTCGAAGTAAACAAACGCTTCCATTACACTGTCATTACACTGAGCCTCTGGCATAGAACCCTCCTCCTCCCCCTCCTTCACCTACTCCTTCAGGATCTCCACACCTCCTCGTCTCCCTCACCTTCACCAGAGAGAGAACGAACCTTCCTCTCCTCCTTTTGTATACTTTCAAAGATAAAGCATAAATATATATATACCCCTCAAATACTGGCATATATCATTAACTAAAGGTTACATTGGATGGGAGGGAGTCAGTCTAGTGTCCTCTCGCAAATCGCTAGCCATGAGGGAGGGGGGAGGGTGAGGGGGGAGGGTGAGGGAGGAGGGTGGGATAACACTCACTGGCAACCTGGTGGTTTTAATCGATAAGGTGTGTTGGCTTTGTTCAGGTGTATTCCAATACGGTCATTATTAACCGTGCCGATAATGACCTGTACTTTACTCCAGTCAAACAACAATTTGCTAGCTCTTGTCCACTACCATCAATTACCGGGAATAACATGAATTATAGAGAGATCTGAAGTGATACCGACAGGCAAGGGATCCATTTGTCTCTTGGGTAGTAATTTGGGACATTTTTCGGTTCTGTTGACATAAAGAGTTAAATTGTAAGTAATAATGAATCGTGTGTTTATCTGTAAGTGAATATACGACCGATGGTGTGTGAGTTGAATAGTAGGTATTGCTGGTAGCGCTGTGAACCTTGGAAGTGTGTGTCTTGAAAACAAATAAACTAATCAAGAGATGAGTGAATGGAATAATAATAATAATAATAATAAAAATAATGATAATAATAATAATAATAAACACATTTATCTCAGTATTATCTCCACATATACCACACAATAACAAAAGAACATCAACAAATGGTACAGAATCTATTGGTATGTGTACAGATAGAGTATTTACAAGGTCCTGATACATATCTATACCATCAACACCATTGATTAAAAAGTTTATTAACTATCAACGTAACTTTTAGCACTGCCAATTGAGTGTTCGTCGGGTCAAAGTCATGAGTTTAACGAAAGATTTAACCCAAATTTGTTAACTGAGAATTAACACATAATGTCATTTGTTGTGATATATTCCATAAAAATTATCCTAAAATCGTCTACCACAGTAACGAATCTTGCGTAGGTCTTATAGTTTCTACCCCTTCCCTCTCCCCCCTCTCTCCCTTCCCTCTCCCCCTCTCTCCCTTCCCCCCTCCAACAACTCTCTCTTCTACCCCCCTCAGCAACCCCCCATGACCTATCCTTCACCAACAACCTGAAAATACAGTATATCCCAACACGGGTTATTTTATCGTATGGGAAAAACCAATCAACCAAACAATCAATCAACCAAACAATCAATCAATCAATCAATCAATCAATCAATCAATCAATTTTAAGGTCGTGGGGGATGAAGGATACCTGGAAGATGCGTAAGAAGGTGATAATTAACACCTGGTGGCGTAAGGACTCACCTGATGATAAGGGGACATACGCTACTGACGGGATCCTGTATAGGTAATGGTCCAGCGGGGTTGGTTATGGGTAATAGGGTAGTTAGCATCGTAATTATGAACCACCATGAATGATAGGTATGGTAGAGGTGACTTTGTTTTCTAACCTAACCTAACCTATCCTAACCTAACCTAACCTAACCTAACCAAAGTACCAGTTGATCCAGGAACTTCAAATTTGACCTTTCTACCAAATAATTTATATAATGTCGCCATCAATACCAACCTATCGCGATCGAGCTAGGAGGAGGAGGAGGAGGAGTTACATTGACAGTTCGTGACCACCACAGACGGTAATGATTGGTCAGAGAGAAGAACAAACGAGTAATGATTGGTCAGCGAGTTGAACAAGAGAGGTGATTGGTGTTGTCACAGTGTCATCAGAAGTGAGACAAAGAGGAGGTAGGGAGGAAGACACAGTGGGTTATGATACTGAGAGTCACGCTAAATAAACTGAAGCTACTTGGTTGATAAGAGAGAGAGAGAGAGAGAGAGAAGGAGAGAGAGAGAGAGAGAGATTCTTATTCTCAACAAAGCGACAACCACACACACACACACACACACACACACACACACACACACACACACACACACTCACACACACTCACGTCAGGATCGAGTAATAAACCCACCTGTTCAGGGATCATAATTAACAGCTAACGCCATATCATCGCGACAGGTAATAAAATAAACGAGTATAGATAATTTGTTACAGGTGTTGTGGTAATCTTGTCGCAGGTGTCGAGTTTATTACAGGAGTGGGGCTTATGACAGGTATGTATGTATGTATGTATGTATGTTTGTATGTATGTATGTATGCATGTATGTATGTATGTATGTATGTATGTGGCACCGTGACACACACACACACACAAGTGAGGCATAAGTGTGAGTCGTTAGCCACTCTTGTCAGCTTCCTCTTCTTCTCCTCTCCTCTCCTCTCCTCTTCTCTCCTCTACCTTAATCTATCCAAATTTCATACAGGGAAAGAACTACCTCATCATGCTACTCATTTAATAAATCACTCTGAGGTGTGATTTCCAATTAGCTGTCAGGTGCAGGTGAGTCTTATTAACCTGGGACTCTGAAGTGATTCCATGGTTGGTTGGTTGGTGAGTTGGTGAAAAAAATTGTTTACGAATATCTTCATTACTTCTTCATTCTTCTGTCTGTCTGTCTGTCTCACCGTCAGAGGAACTTCAAAACATCATCACTACACCTTGATTCCCTTCTAAAAAACAACAACATATTTTATATCTACTCTAAACACACCTAACACTACCATAAGATATATCGCTAATTGGACTCATTTCTATATTTGTGCACTTCAGTAATATAACAGAATAGTCTATCAGGGGTATAACTCGATAGATAATATATAACAATGACGTCACAGTATCTAATCTAAAATTTTCTTTGGTATACTACGTTAAATAGTCTCCTCCTTGTCTTCTTCCTTCTCTTTCCTTCATTCTTTCTCCTTGTCTTTCTTATTTTCCTTCTCTTCCGCCTCCTCTTTCATTCATATTTCTTCTGCTGCTGCTCCTCCTCCCTCCCTCTTCCTCCTTCTGCTGCTACCCCCTCCCTTTTCCTCCTCCTTCTTCTGCTGCTCCTCTTCCTCCTCCTCCCGTCTCCCTCCTCCTCCTCCTCAGCACCTCCACGCTCGCTCACATCAGATATAAGTGTTGACAGAATCAGTTGGGGTCTAATTAAGCGTAAAATTGGTAATTGCTTCCCATCTAAGTATTTAGGTAAGCAGTAAAGGCCTCTACAGCCATTCTGCACTGATGTATGGGAGGGAGGGAAGGGGGTGAGGGAGGGGGAGATGGGAGGGGGGATGGGAGGGAGGTGAGGGAGGGAGGTGAGGGAGGGAGGAAGGTGGAAGGGATGGGAGGGGAAGGAGGTAGTGGAGGGAGGTAAGGGATCGAAGGGAGGGGAGGGGAGGTGGTACGGAGGTGTGGTAACGATGGCGTGAACTGTCAGTGTCGACCAATTATATTCAGAGTTACTGGAGTGTTTCGAGGATAAATTACCAATTGTGTACATAGATGGTAATAAAATCGATGCCAAAAAAGTAACATGACCCAATTATCCAGCGTCGTAAAGATAGTATAGTGGGGTTGCCAGGGGGGAGAGGGGTGGCGGTCATTCAGGAGCAGGCAGGGAGGAAAGTAGGGAGAGAGGGAGGTAGGGAGGAAGGAATGGGAGGGAGGCAGGGAGGAATGTAGGGAGGGAGGTAGGAAGGAATGTAGGGAGGGAGGTAGGGAGGGAGGTAGGGAGGAATGTAGGGAGGGAGGTAGGAAGGAATGTAGGGAGAGAGGTAGAAAAGAAGATAGGGAGGTAGGCAGGTAGGGAGGTAGGGAGGAATGTAGGGAGGGAGGTAGTGAGGCAGGCAGACAGAGAGGGAGGTAGAGAGGGGGGAGGTAGGGAAGCTGGCAGACAGTGATTGCAGACAGGGAGGCAGGAATTATCCAAAGTTTAAATCTCTCTCAATCACAAACAGGAAAACTTATAAATGATTATCAACATCAATAGGAAAACAAAAATGAGGGTCAATGACTGTCTTTTAGAGTGTTTCCGTAAATAACTGTCAAGGAAAACTGTCAAGCAATAAACATCTCAAGACACTGATGTTTGTAGACCAGAGATAAGTGCCAGTAGGAGATGTGTCTGTTGACGTCTCGTGGTTACACTGTGAGTCAGAGGCGTTCCACTTAATTGACTCTAAATTGTTGGTTAATTGTAAACACGTCGATGTAATTATGCCTCATGCTAGAGCTCAACCCTCATGAGTGCCAAGCAGAGTTTTTTTTTATCTTTGTTTTTTTTTTGTTTTTTTGTTTTTTTTTTGCTTGAGGGAGAGGGAAATAAACCCATTAATCTGGGTTTTGTTGGAGAAGCAGCTGTGTGTTAGTTGCTGTGTTAGTTTGTGTGGGCTGCTCTGTTAGTTGAATTTCCCCAGAAGACAAATAATAATTGATTTACTATCTATACAGTCTTGATCAAGCCGAGGAGCTCCTGGTAACAGTGTGTGTGGAAGGGGGGTGTGTGTCAGGAGCTGTGTAGTCATGAAGGGGACTACTACAATAGACAGCTTATAAAAAAAAAGTATCAGACGCAGTAAGTAAAGACCTTCTCGTTTTATCCGTGGGGGGGGGCCATGACGAGATGAATTCGATCATACTTATATCCAACTGTATATCTTATCTTTTCTAATCTTCAGACACACCGCTGGAATAGAGTATACCTAATCGAGGGTTCTATTTCGAAAGCACCTTAAGATCGATCACGTATAGACGAGAAAAAATTCCTTGGCCGCCTGCATGATCCGTGATGAAAATCCCAATGAGTTGACAAGAGAGAATAAGTGGTATATACTGTAGGTGATTGTGTAGCGTGACCCTTCATTCTGTGACCTGACCTCTAACCTTGACCTCAGGATGATCTCTAGGTACTTGATGTCATATAGTTTGAAGTTAATGCATCATGGCTCTAATAATGTCAAGTGTCAAGACTGTTAGTAGGAGGAGGAATGTTCAGTAAGTTCATAAAGGGTGAAGGATATAGGACCTGTAGAAGGAGGTCTTAAGGTCATGCTAGAATGTAGTGAGGGGGGAGGAGGAGGGGGAGGAGGAGGGGGGAGTAAACCAGAATACTAAGTAATAAAAATAAATACAATACCAAAAAAAATACAAGATAAAAAAAAAGAAAAATAAATCCCAAAATATACATAAGTTCTCCCCAGGTGGTATGATAAAGATTCATGTGAGGGGAATTACCAAATATACTCTCTGTAAACATTACGGAGTGGGCACTTACATTGAACAGGTGACACGCACTGTTATTTCGGATATACATTGATTATTTCTCTATATAATTTTCTTGTGTAATGTGGTCATTTGTCACCTCCCGGCAGTGTGCGTTGTATGGACCTGAACTGCTATTTCACACCACGACACTAAATCAATATCACCTTCAGTGCAGGATCAACAGAGACAAACATAGCGTGAAAATGAATCATTGTATCGTTCTAAACATCAACCCAGAAGCAAACATGACGCGAATATGAGTCATGATAAAGGCGTAACATCCCGAACATGACGTGAATATGAGTCATAGTAACAGCTAAACATCTACCCAGAAGCGAACATAACGAGAATATGAGTCATGGTGAATGCGTAACATCCCCTCAAAGTAGATCATGATGTAATAATGAGTCACTGAACCGTCCCAGCCTCTAGCCAAACATTCTCCTCTGGCCTGAGCTGGACCAGACACATGATTGGTCAGCAGGAGCGAGATTGACCAACTGGGAGAGGCAAGATTCCCACGCATTTACGGCGGTTTGTTTGGGTTATGGGGGGAGGGAGGGAGGGAGGGAGGAGGGAAAGAGAGGAAAAGTGGTAGGAAACTTACTTATGTTTTAGTTACTTATAAAACGAGAGTAAATGACTAATATAACGAAAATAAGTAAATATATCAAGGGATTCCTGATGGTATAAGGACATTTACTTTTTATCTTGTCACTTATAAAACGATTTAAGTGAATATCCACCAGATGTGTGTATTAATACTTAACGGGGGTTCCTCAGGGGGTAAACTTGCGCCTCTTTTATTTTCTCTTTCTCTCCTCTCTTACTTTTCTTCCTCGTAACAAAAGCTAACTTACCAAACACGCTGATCCAAGTCCTGCTGGAAGGAGGAGACACACACACACACACACACACACACACACTGCTGTTGCTGATAGTGCTAATACTGCTGTTGTCGCTGTCATAGAACTGTGTGTGCTACCCTCACCACCACCACAGCTGCTGAGCCATAACAACAAAGACATTAATGATCTTTGATTCTTCCGCTACACACAACACTGTGATGCTGACTGAACTGACCTACTTACACACACACACACACACACACACACACACACACACACACACACACACACACACACACACACTTGATAGCACCCGCAGTCTCACAGTCTGATCTGGCCGCCACCGACCACAAACAAACACCACACCTCATCGATCATGTTAATCCATCCTTCTTACCAGATAACATAGTGATACAGAGACGTTCACCCAACCCAATAACCTAACCTAACCTAACCTAACCTAACCTAACCTAACCTAACCTAACCCAAACTAACCTAACCAGCTTAAAAATCCTTTGTTCCTTTGTATGATATTTAAAATCCTATTAAACGTATTAGAGTAGGATTCATTTCCCTGTAGGACATCCAAAACCATTCTAAGGATATTAAAAAACAAATGAAGAGCGTTTTGGAACCTATAAAACCCATTTAAGATCATCCAAATACTATACAGGAATTCTGAATCTCTTTAAATAGGTTTAGAATCTTTTCCAAGGATCCGACACTGAGTTGAATCGCTATTTAAGACCAACTGGCCGATAATGATGAGTAAAAATATGATGATGAAGGTATAATGATGAGGATGATGATGATATTGGGGTCAGGAGGTTGACGTTGATGTCCAGGATGATGAATGTGGTGAGAGACGTGATAAATAGTAAGAGAGATAAGGGAAATATAATTAACAAGTGAATCATCCCGGGTCAGAAAGGGTGAAGGGAAGAAGGGGTGAAAGGGTGAAGGGAAGAACAAAAAAACAAAAACAAGGGGTAATGAAGAATAACAACAACAATAAGAATAAAAATAACACAAAATAACAAAAAAAATAACGATGATGACAACTACAACACTAACATCAATAACATTTACAACAACAACAACAACAAAACCACTTATAACAATGACAAGAAAACAACAACAGCAACAATAAGGTCAAGGTCGAGGAAGAGGAGGAGGGGGAAGAGGAGGAGGAGGAGGAGGAGGGAAGATAGTTAATGGAGGAAAAAGACGAATAATGGAGGTACAAGGAAAATAAATCATGTAAATACAAAAGGAAATAAATATGAAGAAGAAATAAATAAAATAAGATAAATATCAGAGGAAGTTATGAACGAGTAAATTGGGTGGATAATAACACGGAAGATAATTATAGGAAGCAACAAAGAGAGGAATTACGTTAAAGACAAATGTGTGTAGAACTATTAATATATGATAAATATTGTGTTAAGAGATAAATCAAAGAAAGTTAAATAAGGTAGGGATTTGTGAGGTTAGGTTAGGTTAGGTTAGGTTAGGTTAGGTTAAGTTAGGTTAGGTTACGTTAGGTTAGGTTAAGTTAGGTTAGGAGGAGTAAGTGGAGGTACGGTGGTCTCCTTACCGTGACATTTAAGTGAAAAACACACACACACACACACATACCTAACAATGAGGTTCAAACAGTGTGTAGCCAATACGTGTCCCCCTCCACCACCAGTTGTCAACACCTGGTTTAAGTCTCCAGCCTAAACCTATCCCAGCGTCCCCTCTCTCTCCCCCTTCCCCTACCCCTTCCCTTCACCCCTGTCATGGCGGCGTGACTCCCACCCAGTTCCATAAGTGACTGATGACATGACAGTTAACGAGTCGTGCCCCCGGGTGTGTCGTGTCCGTCAGAGGAGCGACAAACACCCTTCAGGAAAAGATGAGGAGGACAGTCAGGCCTTAAGGTGTTCAAGCTCACGACAAGGTTCAGTTACCAGGAGTCTCTTGTGGCCGGTGAGGTGGAAGAACACCAACAGCCTCTTACAGCTGACGCCTACAGCACCTACAGTATAACTACAGCTTTTCCGGATAACAAGATAAACACTAAATAACTAATATTACGAAACATCTTTAAATATGATAAATATTTAATCCTTCTCTGTGTTCACTGTATCCCACCCGTAGTGTATTAGTTCCCTCAAGTAAAGTACAACATGTGGATGAACAATATAGCACTGTGATGCAGCCTGGAGTAACAGCTACTTCCACCAACAAGAGAACGTTCAGCCAGCCAGCCAGTCCATCGTTGTTTACACCGAGCGATAACACCGCCAGATTACTCGCGAGACGAACCACATCATTAGGGGGCCCGGCCAGTACTCCCGGCACACACTTCTCTCATTAAGGATAGTTACATGAGCCGTGTTGTGTTAGCTGGAGTCTATAGGAACTGATCACACTGGTAAAATAAATTCAAATGCATTACACAGGTAAGACATCAGAGCAACTCAGGTGTAGGCAAGATGAGACACAGGTAAGTGTTCCTCACACACAAGACGGAGTAGGTTACATCAGACAAGATGCATCACACGAATTTCCCCATTGATGAGATAAAGTTGTCGTACTGAGGGGATAGCTATGGAGGGAACTAATCCTCTGTTGTCAGACGGGGCAAAAGTGTCACTCGGAAGAGGTGTAGAGAAGGTGGCCACCAGCAGGACAGAAGGTGGCCACCAGCAGGACAGAAGGTGGCCACCAGCGGGACAGAAGGTGGCCACCAGCAGGACAGAAGGTGGCCACCAGCAGGATAGAAGGTGGCCACTAGCAGGACAGAAGGTGGCCACCAGCAGGACAGAAGGTGGCCACCAGTAGGACAGTAGGTGGCCACCAGCAGGACAGTAGGTAGCCACCGGCAGGATAGAGAAGAGGGAGTAGAGCCGTAGAGGACCACCCGGGTGCCCAGGCCTTATCTCATAGGCGGCGGTGACGGACGGCTGTTAGCGGCGTGAACGACTTGTTTGTGGAAACAAGTGTCATGCCCAACATTAGCCCGGCGTGCCCCTGTGTGGCCGCCCTGCTGGTGGTGAGCGGCAGGCTGGTGATGACGCCCGAGTCAAGGTCCTGGACACACACACAGGCAGGCGGAGTGAAGGGAGTGCACTCGTTCACTAGACACAGTTCAGGTATACAAACAAATACATAAATATTACGTCGATTCAAGTAAGTATAGTCTTAAGAATAATTAAAACATCAACTTGTGCATTAGTAATTTAAAAATCAGATATTTGGTGTAGGTAATTGTGCTTATTAGCCCATGAGGAGCCATCAATTTAGCCAGCTGGTTTAATAATGTCACAAAGGTCAAATGAACCGCTGGGTGTGCTGTGTAGGGAGTGTTGTGAGGCAGCCGACACTGTCCTTGGCTGTGGGGTGACGGAGGGGTAGAGGGGAGGGGAGAGGCAATGAAGGGGAGAATGAGGGATGAAGGGAGGACTGGTTGAAGGGTACAGGAAAGGGAGGTTAGGAGGATAGGGGAGTGGGTGTTGTTGGTGGGGGTAATGGAAGTGTGGTGGAAGATGTGAGGGGGGGAGTGGAAGGAGGGGTGATGGTGGGTGAGTTGGAGAGATAAATGATGGGAAGAGGGAGGAGAAGGAAGGGGTGATGAGAAGAGACATGACGAAGAGTATTAAATAGATTGGTTATTAATACTAAGAGTTATGTCTAAGAGCGTTGATACAGTGTTATAGTGTGAGGAGCGAGGGTCAACATTAGTAAAGAGTCACTTCCATGAGCTCTTACCCAGCGGAAGACACAAAACAGACACGAGTTGATGTAAAGATGTATAAACGACCTCCCACAGGACACAGGGTCGGTGTGTACGTGAGGAGTGTTGTGGTGAACAGCTGTTACGTCAACATAAACAAATGGTGGTACCGTTCACACACACCAGAGGTCTCCATAATCCTCTTCAAATGTCCCCATTACCTAGCATAGTCGTCTCTTTGTTTACCTTCGCTTCTTAAAGTGACCCAAACATTGCCTGTCTCAAGGAACATCTCGTAGTGGCTGTGACCCGTCCTCGTGACCTGTGGCGTCCCTCTGACCTCCGCCTGACACGACCCACACACCTCCTCAGCACCTCGATGACAGCAGTGAAGCGGGTGCCTCCACTAGCTCCTCCTCCTCCTCCTCCTCTTCCTGCTCCTTCTCCTTTCCTTCCCATTTATCTATCCTCACCTATTCTTCTTTAATGTAGAATATATAGTATATATATATATATATATATATATATATATATATATATATATATATATATGTGTGTGTGTGTGTGTGTGTGTGTCGTGTCGTGTCCTGAGAGGTGGAGATGATGGTCAGTATTGGATATTAGATTATTCGTTATGGGTGTTTGAAGTGAGTGTGGTCAGGTGTGGCGGTGACCAACACACACACACACGGACACTCACTCACTCACTCGTCTGGGGAAAAATTACAGGTGAGCGAACACTTCAGGAGTGATGGTAAAAAAATATACCTGTGGTGGGACGATGTGCGCCATGAAGGTCAACAGTGTTATTCCTCTCCCCTGTTCCTCACAAGGCCTGACTTACTTCAACTTACAACTTTCCCAAGAGCAGTGCCTACTACCCCAGGGCTGACTCTCCCAGGGCTCCCGGCAGCGAGGTGGTGGGACGCGGGGCTGGGTAATGTGAGCCACAGTTCAGGTTTTATCGAGGAGCTATAAACACAGTAATGGAGCAAACAGGTGATTAGGCCCAAGTGGACGTCAGGACCTGAAGGAGTCGGGACACCCACGATGGCGTCCTGGTGGGAGGGGAGAGGTGTTGAACTCTTTATAAGGGAAGTGGAGAGGTGTTCAACTCTTTATAACAAGAGAGGAAAGGTGTTCAACTCTTTTTACATCGTATCAGCTGACCTCTTGCCTTAAGAACGAATTTGAAAGAACTGTAACTTTAAGTAACCAACAGTGACAATTTTTAACACCTAGATGACCTTTGACCTGATATTCGTACAAAAAACCTAGAAAGGGTCAAAGAATGGCTCGTGTGTATTCAAAAGGTATAGAAGTGTCTCTCTCGATCAAGGAACCTATTTTAACCTATCACCTAACCTAACCTAACCTAACCTAACCTAACCTAACCAAACCAAACCTCCTCTTCTTCAGCTTTAGGGTGTATAATCATCAGGTGAAATAAGCAAAGGTTCCTAATCCTCATTAAATCCGATTCTATTCTTGTAAAGTAGAACCTCTTATTATCTAACCCAATCATGACCATCCTGAGCTGTGTGTTGTGTTAGTATGCAGGTAGACATTCTCACCTGGAGGGACAGCTATACATCTTCATTATGTCTTAAATCGACCTACAAATTGCACTTCCCGGAAACAATCGTGAAGTAATTATGTGGTAGTTCTGTTGGTACATATTAATTAGGACAACACCTCCCAGGGCGCGGCGTGACCCACCTGGTGTGTAAGACAAGGGGCGACACAGCCAGGTAGGAGAGAGACATACTATATTGGTTACAATTCGTGTATCAGTGAGGGTGGCTGGCCTAGGTGTGACTATGTTAAAGGCATAGAAGCTGTCGCCACAACAACGAGCTGTATGATCCAGTGACAGAATGACTCAAGAAGATCGGACAACTCATCAACTGCACTGGCTAACCATTACCTCGATTAACATCCAGGTTTCCAGTTACGTTTAGATAGATAGAGACAAATTGAATAAAAAAACTCGCCTCCAGTTTAACGCTGCCCTGGGATCGAACCCTGGTCCATTGGCTTCGAGGCGAGCTTGCTGACAATTGCACCACAGCACTCCTGCGCGCGCACACACACACACACACACACACACACATACTTAATGTACACTCAAACTTACGCACTACAAAATGGCAATGAAATATTCACTCACTTTCATGCATATTCTCACAATTCTACTTAATTTGCTTTTGTATCGAACACAATGTTGACAAAACAGCGTGACTGACCATGTAATAAAAATTCCTAGATGTTATACTTTTTTTTATAACCTTGAGAACAGAAGAAAAAACTTGAGCTCTTAATGCAACACTGAGAGGTCAACACTTGTTACTGAGTGCGGGAAAATAATCAATATTATTCTCTAAAGTAATTGGGGTATCGTCTAATGCTTGACCCAACAACTGCCTCGCCAGCCTCTTCTTGTTCTCCGAGGAAGGTGTGTGTGTGTGTGTGTGTGTGTGTGTGTGCGTAGATTATGTCAGGTAGGCTTTTGTGTTAAAATGTTTAAAGTATTTTTCCCGTGTTAAAGTGTGTTACGTTGAGTTTATCCTACGTTAGATTGTGTTAAATTGTGTTAGATTGTGTTAGATTGTGTTATATTGCCTTAGATTTCGTTAGAATATATTCCACTCTAAACAAATAAATTATATTAGTGAGTAAATAAATTGTGTGGAAAGTTGATAAGGATAATGACAACATCTTAAAAGTCATCATCTGAGTTGGTTGTCAGGGAAGAGGAGGAGGAGGAGGAGGAGGAAGAGGAGGAGGAGGAGGAGGAGGCGAAGCAGGAGGAAGAAATAGTTATCACATTCTCTCCAGTGCCTCCTGTGACCACCTGGAGAGTCAAAATAAAAGAAGATTAAATGAACCGTGTGAATGTTGTTGACACTCGTAATTCACCCGGTCATCCATCGTCGTGTGGTCAGCTGGAATCCCCCTTGTTAACGACCCTCGACTGACCCAGACCAAAAAGGTGTTGGGTGATTGGCTGTATATAAGAAGAAAACAAAAACAGCATCGCCAATCACCATAAATGGATAACTAACTAAATAAATTAACATTCTTAAACAACATTACGGATAAGATACTTGAGTTATTTTTCTATTGTATTGGTAATATTTAATAAAATGTTTTAATGTTATGTTAATGTTTAATTAAATAGAGGTTTAAATAATCTATCTTGAGTCTATGACGATTTGTAGTTATGGTCACGGGGGAGAAAATTAAATTGTTGGTAACACTGTCCTTAGGGATTGGGTAGCTGAGGTTAGCACGAGTGATGAAAGGAGGAAGAGGAGGAGGAAGAGGAGGAGGAGGGGAAGGGAGGTCATAGGAGAGGAGAGGAGGAGGAGGAGGAGGAGGAGGGGGAGGAAGAGAGGGGGTCATAAGAGAGTAAAGGAAGAGGAAGAAGAAGAAGAGGAGGAGGAGGAGGAGGAAGAGGAGGAGGAGGGGAAGGGAGGTCATAGGAGAGGAGAGGAGGAGGAGGAGGAGGAGGAGGGGGAGGAAGAGAGGGGGTCATAAGAGAGTAAAGGAAGAGGAAGAAGAAGAAGAGGAGGAGGAGGAGGAGGAGGAAGAGAGACGTCATAAGAGAAGACTAAACAAGTACCTCGTTCAGGGTAGTTAAGTGTGGCCAGACGAACAATGTAAACAGTACCACAATCACCATAAGTCAGAGAGGTGATCTTCCACAAATTGGCAAGTTTCACGGATAGTTCCTTGCTCAGGTATTCGGTTGAGTGTAGCGCAAATGATGTAACTAACCTGCTAATTGATGGTGGAATAGTGTAGTTAGTGGTAGGAGGGGGGGGAGAGGTGATGGTGGTGGTGAGGGGGTAATGGTGGTAGTGGTGGCGGGTAGTGGTGGTTAGGGTGGTAGTGGTACTGTTGTTTCTAATCCTTGTGTTAATCATCATTACGACTGAGCCCTAATCCTAAGGGTATGGATTAGGTTAGGTTAGGATAGGTCTAGGGTCTATTTAATCAGCCATAGGTGGAGGTGGTGGTCTGGGTAGGAAGGAGGAAGGAGTCAGGAGGGAGGAATGAGGGGTGAGGGGATAGAAGGAGGTAAATATAGAGGAAGTGGAAGTAGAGGTGAGGGAGGAGAATGAGGAGGAAGAGGAGGAAGAGGAGGAGGAGGAGGAGGAGGAGGAGGTACCTGGGTCGTCCTCCTCACTACTGCTCCTTCTCCGTATGATTGACAGTCTCATGCTGCGAGGTAATTGGCAGGTCCCTGTTGCCTCCCCGTGTGGCTAACATACTAACTCTCTCTCTCTCTCTCTCTCTCTCTCTCTCTCTCTCTCATTAACCCTACCACCACCTTAAAGGGCCATCCATCACCACCACCTCCTATCATTCTTAAAAACGTACATACCTCCTCTGTCATAACTTACACACGCACATACACATACATTCACACATAAACACACACACACACACACATAAACCACAACAATAAACAAACACGCAATAACAATGACAACCACAATAACAATAATAAGCACATATAAAGAAAAATCGTACCACAACCGACCAAAGCCACAGAGAACAAATAAACAACAACAATCACAACAACAACAACAACAACAACAACAACAACAACAAGTAACCTAACCTATAACACCGTGGACAAAAGGCATCATAAGGTAGCAATAATTAGATTCTTAATTAATAGGTAACTAGCCAATTAGCCGTATAATGAAGGAGGTTCATAAGTCAACAGCAACCCGTGTCATGTGTGTGTGTTAGAGGAAGCTGCTGAGGCCAGTGGCGGGTCCTGACTACTAAACAGGGCTGAGGAGGAGGAGGAGGAGGAGGGGGAAGATGGGAAGGGAAGGCATGAGGAGGAGGAGGAGGAGAAGGAAGAGGATGGCGAGGGTAGGTACGGGGAGGAGGAAGAGGAAGATGGGGAGAAAAGGCTTTACAGTATATCATCATTCTCACCACCACTACCACTATCACCATCACCATCATCACCACTATCACCACCACCATCATCACCACCACCACCACTACCACTATCACCACCATCACCACCATCACCACGTACATGACCATCACACCTAAAGACCAAATGATTGTGTGATATAATTTATGGATCACTGAGTCTTCATAATAGTCAGCTGGGAGCCTCGGAAGGTGGTGTTTAATCCCGTCAGTGTTGGAGATACATGGTCAAGTGTTGGAGGATGTGTAGAGTGGTGGTGGATATGTGGAGGAGGTGGAATGTTGGAGGATATGTGGAGTGGTGGTGGATATGTGGAATGACGGAGAGAAGGCGAGGGGATGAAGAACAAATATGTGCTTGGGAATGAGTTAGGGAGGAGGGGAGAAGTATTTTGGGAGTAAACTTTGAGAGAGAGAGAGAGAGAGAGAGAGAGAGAGAGAGAGAGAGAGAGAGAGAGAGAGAGAGAGAGAGAGACTTTAAGGTCAGGACTGTCCCCCGTGGCGTTTAACACTCCGTCACTCTTAACTAGTAAATTGTGACAAAATCAATAACCAGGGTAATAATCTTCCCTTTGTTTATCTCCCACTGATGGTTGTTCTTAACTTCAATTTTGATGAGAGCAATTTTGAGAACAGCCCATCCGTCTTGCTGCCACTTAGAATGAACGCGTCTGGGAGAAGAATGAACAACCTCTAAACTCATTATTGACGTTATTTAGTATCTTAGGTTAAAAAAATAAATTCAATAGGATTTAACAGAAATTTATCTCAATATCGACTTAAAAAAATAAATAAATATGCCTTTGTAACCGTTATTTTCACACGTCGAGATTAGAAACTTTTTGGAAAATTTGGTTCAGTATTCATCTTTTCACCTGACAAATTAGACAACAGGTTCCTAGATCAGGTAAACCACAAGTAATCCTACAACTTGTCTATCGTCTTATTCTATTTTGTTTATGTTATTCCTCCTTACTGCGCATCTCTCTCTTCTTCTGTCACCTCCTTATCTTTATCTCTCTCCCTATCTCGCATCTCTTATTGTTTATGTTGTCTAATCTAGAACGAAAATAATATAATTTTTTTTTTACTTTTTTTTTCATTTTTAAGTCCTACATTTTTCCTCCCAGCACAAGTGACCAGAAATCGTCCTCACACTGTACCCGTAGTTAAGACCCCGGACGAGAAGCTTTAGCATACCTGACGATTTCTGTAGTTGTCGGTAGGAGCTTTGATTATCTATAGGCCTATGAGTTCCACCGCCCGCCTGTCCGCCCGCCCGCCTGCCTGCCCGCCCGCTCAGGTGACCGCATCTCTATTCCCAGATCATTAATCAGGTAATGGTGACTTGAAGGACGTGATAAACACTGCTTGCTTTTGTAAGGCGTTCCATAGACCACATATTCTTCTCATGGAATCGTGGGTTATAACTTTGTATGCTTCTTGTTTTATTGTTGTATATACGGACTTGTTTCAACTTCAGTTTGGAGGTGAGGGCCCCCCTTTTGCCCATGACTCCCTCCCGACAGTCCACAAGAATCACAGGAAGATTCGGAATTTCACAGATTTCAAGAGCGTGCCGGGTACCCACACCCGTCTGCCCGCGGACTCCAGTCATTAATCTGTCCAAACAAACGTCACTGTTCTCTCCGCTGGCTGGGGGTAATCTGTGCCATCACCGCCCGCCCATCACAGGCCGACCTAGTGTAGGCCGCCCATCACAGGCCGACCTAGTGTAGGCCGCCCATCACAGGCCGACCTAGTGTAGGCCGCCCATCACAGGCCGACCCAGTTTAGCCCCCCCCCCATCATATACCGCCCTAACTCTGGCCGCCCATTATATGCCGCCCAAAAACTCTGCCCGCCTATTACATGCCGCCCCAGCTCTGTCCCCCTATCATATGCCTCCCACCTCATGCCACCCACGACATGCCGCCCAACCCAGGCCGCCAACCACATGCTGATGAACGGAAAGAAGTAACATATTAACAAGCTAGGTTGGGTTGGGTTAGAGAGTAACTATTTATTATGTTTGTAAATTATAGAAAGAACTTGAAGTGTAAAGGTGAGAGAGTGAGAGAGTATTGTTTACATCTCTCTCTCTCTCTCTCTCTCTCTCTCTCTCTCTCTCTCTCTCTCTCTCTCTCTCTCTCTCTCTCTCACTTACAATGCATATCCACGTACACCCAGAACCTAACTATGGTAGCGTAACCCTCACAAACACACAACAAACCTATATCCTCTACTAGCAAGATTTGAAACAGAAGAGCATCACCAACAACACCTTAATTGCCCTCACCTGCCCAGGCCCCGGCCGGCCTAAACACCATTACTAGTCTCGTCAGGCTCCACCGTTTTGTTCTAACTATGTTTACTGATACTGCGCCCGTCTCACTCACCTCACGATTTCCACCTAATTGCGTCTCGATTTTATTCCGTTTCACCGACTCTCCTGTAAGCGTTGTTGGGATTTGGGGCTTTGAGTTTCCTTTTATAACGTGGATATTTGGGGAGCTTATATATTAAATTTCAAGGATCTAGATGCTATTTATTGAGAATTTGAAGATAAGGACATTTTTAGCGTTCCAGGAGCCTTGAGAGAGAGAGAGAGAGGAGAGATGGAAGTGGAGGGTTACAATGTTTACGTCTTCAGTTTGCGCCTTGGTCCACCAGAGGGTCTTAGGGGTTTATCAGAGTATCCTCGAGAAACACAGACTTATCAAGGAACGATGCAAAACACACGACATTTATCAAGGAACAATATAAGACGCTGGTGATACTGCCTCTGTGTTTTGCTACTTTTCTTTCCTACCTTCTCTTGGCAACCTCCGTGAGATGAATCGAATACCACCCCAATATTGTAACACTGATATATATATATATACCTTTTGATGTATGTCTGTTTATATTATTGATTTTGTTTTGTGTTTTGTGATTTTGTTTGTGACTTATGATGTGTGTTTTTGCTTCTTTTCCTTTTTCCCTTTCTCTCCTTCTACTCCTCTTTTTCCTTCTTTTTCTTTCCCCCCTTTTCTCTCCTCTTCCTCTTCTCCCCCTCCCCCCCCTTTTCTCCTCCTCCTCCTATTCTCCTTTTCCTCTTACTTACCTTGTCGCTCTTCCACCTCCTTCCTCCAACCCTCCCTCCTTAACCCTCCACCATAATCCTTACCCATCCCTCCCTCCCCCTCCCCTCACTGTCAAGGCGTAGAGAGATAAAGAGAGAGAGAGAGAGAGAGAGAGAGAGAGAGAGAGACGAGGGAGAAAATGCCGTAATGTTTTGTGGTGAAGATAAGAGTCAGAGTCACTGGTTTACCTCTGTCGTCTTTCCGTGTCAATTCTCGGAGTCATTTATCAACTAATGAAGAGAATGGATGGTGGGAGTGAGGACAGGGAGAGGGAGAGGGAGAGGGTGAGGGAGAGGGGGAGAGGGAGAGGGGGTAGAAGAAGGAGGAGGATGTGGGTTGGAGAAGAGGAGGAAGAATACCAGGAGGAGGAAAAACAGGAGATAAAAATGGAAAATGAGGTTAGAAGGAGAGAGGAGAAGGACGAAGAGTAGAAGAAATGAGGAGGAGGAGTAGGAGGGGAATAATGAGGGACGGAGGGTGAAGGAGGAGGGAAGGAGAGGAAAGAAGTAGGGAGGTAGGGGGTAAGGAATAATATAAAACAAGGAGAGTGGGAGGAAGGAATGGAAGGAATGAAGGAGGTAGGCGGGAAGGATGGGAAGGAGGGAAGGAGGGAAGGGGGAAAGGAAGAAAGGAATAGAATGAGAACAACGACAATTATTCCTCACTGAAGTACTTGTCTCTTGTCTCACCTTGTGGAATATCTTAAAAATTTCCTCTGGTAAAAAATTGTACAGGTGATATAACGTGTGTGTGTGTGTGTGTGTGTGTGTGTGTGTGTGTGTGTGTGTGTGTGTGTGTGTAATCCAATAAACACGAATTTAACTTTCACTAATATAAATAAATTAAATACACAATACATTAACTTTTACTAACGAGAATAAAACAACTTAGTAAAATATTAAAATAATTGGACAACTTTGTTTAATTGGTAATTGTAATTGATATTAGCCCACCTTGATATCATTTAGAGTTGACAGTGAGTCAGATCAGCCAACTCCAACCATTAGTCAAAGCCAGTTAACCCAGCATTAACATAACTAACACGCGACTTGTCTATGTTATAACAAAGCAACAGGTTAATTACGATGTTTATATAGGTTAGGTTACGTAATATATTAATTAATCTCTTATGGTAATTAGGTAGACATTGAAGATAATTATATAGGTGGATAACGTTGGGTTAGGCTTTGTTAGGTTAGGTTAGGTTAAATTCGGCTAGGTTAGGTTAGGTTAGGTTAGGTTAGGTTAGGTTAGGTTAGGTTAGGTTAGGTTAGGTTAGGTCCCAGAGGCCATCTTCATCTCTTACCTCGCACGTACTACAACACGAGAACTTCACCTCATTTATCATCCATTTAGTACCTAATTAATTTTCACTATCACCTGTCGGGTCACAGGTGTCAGGTATACTGCTGTTGCCTTGTTTGTGTTGGGTGTCCGGCAGAGGGTTGTTTAGTGACGAGGTACTGTAGCCTGTTGTAGCCGAGGAGGTCTGAGTAACAACACCAACGATAATAATGATTACAACAATAACAACAAAAACAGAGTTAACAAAAACAACAACAATAACAACAACAAAAACTGCAACAACCATAACAACAACAACAACACAAACTACAACTACAACAAAAACAACAACAACATAGCCCACAATTCTCATTATACACAACAAATAAACTCACATTAAATAAGACTTATGATTATATTTCCATCTAACAATTATATTTTTTTGTTTTGTTTACATGACGCAGCATCTATGTAACCATGACAACCTCCTCTACATCTTCAACCTATGATAACATTCCTCACACTAACCCAGCCAGTTAAGGGATGGACCTCAAATAACGAGAGATATTCAGGGGAGATGTGAAGCCATTGTCACAACTCACCTTGTGATAGGTAAACACCAATCATCACCTGGGGGTTCATTAGTGACTTCAATGGTCGCCTGATTCTCCTAAATTAATGATGGTGATTAATGGAAGATGTTTTTTTTTTAATTTGACCTTTGATGGTAGAGACGATGACTCGTTTCAGAGGAGACCCGTATAGAAAAATTCTCTAATTGAGATGATTTGGGGAGATAAATGAGCCTTAGTTGGGTGTATAGGGGGGGAGGGAGAAGATTCATTTGGAAGTGAAAGTTACTTGGGAGAAGAAATTTGGGGAGAGGAGGAGGAGGGAGGGAGGGAGAGGAAGAGGAGGTGAAGTTAGGTAGGAAGGGAGGGAGGAGGGGAGTTAACAAGAGAAGAAGGGGAGTGAGGTAGGTATGGAGGGGAGTTAGAGAGGGAATTAGGAACAGAGGAGGAGGAGGGGGAAGAAGAGTTAGGTAGGGAGTTAGGGAGGGAAGGGGAGTAGTTAGGGAGGTTAGAAAGGGAGGGAAGGGGAGTAGTTAGGGAGGTTAGAAAGGATGTATGTGGATAGGAGGAAGGGAAGGAGGAAAGGAGTTACGAAGATAAGGAGAAAGGGAGAAAGGAGAGGAGTTACAGGTAGGGACGTGGGAGTTAGGGAGGGAGTTAGACAGGAGGAGGGAGAAGGGAGAGGAGAGAGAGGAAGCATCATTTATTATGCTATGTGCTGGCCGACCTGTTGGCTGGCATCCTCAACTCTAATTGATGGAGTGTTCTCACGGCGGATTATGGCACGTCCATTTTCCATTAATTTTGGGAGGTTAGGTACAAGAGAGCCAGGAAGGTTTGGTTTGGTTAGGTTACGTTAGGATTACGTTAGGTTAGGTTAGGTGTTTCTCGAGGCTAAGCTTAAGATACTCCCTGAACAGCTTCGGTTGTCTTATACAGGAGGAAAAATATCACTGGAATTATTAACTTTTAGAAGAACAACAGATTCCTATGTGAAATTTTCTTCATATATATAGATGTAAGAATGTCTCTACCTGGCTGAGTTAAAGTGAAATATTAAAACAACATCAATATATGGTATTAAATCTGTTCTTAAAAGTTAGTAGAAGAAATAAAAGTCTACTATTTTTTTTTAACTTGGTTTTTGGTTTTAAACATTTTGTGATAATTATATACACACGTTCTATAATTCCCTCGGTTAAGAGATCACTATAAAACTATCCATCGGCTAAAAGCATTTAATATATGATAAACTCTCACTAAAGACGAGCACCACCTAATCAGATCCCCCTGGTAATGAGATTCGAATCCACAATATATACAGTTCAACCAAAATAGACTTGAGTTTTGGAAGTTATAGTTACATGGCAATGGACCGTGGCGCTTGATTCGTGTACACATTAAATTATTTTTCACATCACTGTCGGATCAACGGGAGATTATTATGGGATTTAACTGATCGAGGCATTTTTGGCTGTGCGTTACCTCAAATTTTCACACGTGTACATCATCATCCGGGAACACATGTAGTGAGTGGAGGCGGACTTATACGGGGATATACCAGAGAGAGAGAGAGAGAGAGAGAGAGAGAGAGAGAGAGAGAGAGAGAGAGAGAGAAATGTTTTATCATCATCATTGCAACTGGTGGTCCTTTAACTAAGTTTACTGAGTACCTGTTACAGCTGGTAGCACCTTAACACAGCTGGTAGCACCTTAACACAGCTGGTAGCACCTTAACACAGCTGGTAGCACCTTAACACAGCTGGTAACCTCTTAACACAGCTGGTATCCCCACCGCCGCCGCCGCCATCTTCGAGTCCTGATGGGTTCCACAGCTCCACGTATGTAAACACAACACGACCGTAGCTTTTAATTAAGGCGCGGCCGAGGTCTTATCAGCCTGTCTTGAAAACACACGTAGACTCCACCGGTGACAGAGATGAGGCCAAAAAAATGGATAATATTCCCCCTGTCTCTCTCCCTGGGGCAGGTGGGGGGAGGTGCAGGGGTGGTGCGAAGGAGAGGGTTAAAGGCTGACATTTGGTTTCCAGATGAAGGTTTCTGGGTTGGAGGAGCATCTCTTACAAAGGAGAGAAAGAGAGAGAGATTTGGGTGTCAGTGAGTTTCTTGAACATGAAGATTCGACATAGCTAAATTGTACACCTGAGCTCAGTACCTGCACTCTATGCCATGGTATATTCTGTACACCTGAGCTCAGTACCTGCACTCTATGCCATGGTATATTCTGTACACCTGAGCTCAGTACCTGCACTCTATTCCATGGTATATTCTGTACACCTGAGCTCAGTACCTGCACTCTATGCCATGGTATATCCTGTACACCTGAGCTCAGTACCTGCACTCTATGCCATGGTATATTCTGTACACCTGAGCTCAGTACCTGCACTCTATGCCATGGTATATCCTGTACACCTGAGCTCAGTACCTGCACTCTATGCCATGGTATATTCTGTACACCTGAGCTCAGTACCTGCACTCTATGCCATGGTATATCCTGTACACCTGAGCTCAGTACCTGCACTCTATGCCATGGTATATTCTGTACACCTGAGCTCAGTACCTGCACTCTATGCCATGGTATATTCTGTACACCTGAGCTCAGTACCTGCACTCTATGCCATGGTATATCCTGTACACCTGGGCTCAGTACCTGCACTCTATGCCATGGTATATCCTGTACACCTGGGCTCAGTACCTGCACTCTATGCCATGGTATATTCTGTACACCTGCAGCAGACAAAACCATATCTCTTACACCTTGTTTCTTTTCCTCCACACTTACACCTTCTACCATTCTCCCTTTTATTTCCTCCCTTCCTCTCTCCCTAAGACTCTCCCCTGCTTTATTCTTCTCCCTATCACTTACATCCCTTTCCCCCACTCTCCCCCCTCTCATTCTCTTTCTTTATCGCTTTCTGTATATCATGACTCACGCTACACAGGAGTTGAAGAGAAGGAAAAATAATAAGGCAGATCGATAGATAATTTTTGCACACCTGTAATTACTGTATCATCCATTTGAAAGGTACAGGTAAAGGGGAGAGAAAGAGGAAGAGATTAACTTAAGTCCTTGACGTAGGTGAATATTTGGTCATTTATATGGTAGTTTATATTAGGTTTATATGTATTGTTTAATGATTGTGTTATCGTTTAGTTATGTACAATGTAAATAACGAAAATGTGTATAGACGAAGGAGATTATTCTTGTGTTAGGTTAGGTTAGGTTATTTGGATATGAGACAAAAATACACACAAAGGAATGAATACATACACACACACACACACACACACACACACACACACACACACACACACACACACACACACCAAGTAGGTAACATATCTGTGATCTTCCCCATAATAACCAGACGACTGCAGCACCGATTGACCTCAGCCGGAGATCACGATGCTCTGATTGGCTAGTTATTCTGATCGATGAAGTGAGCTTATTCATTAGAGATAATCAGATAAGGAAGTGTTGTGAGCAGTAGTGGTGTCAGGATCCTAATATGAATACCAAGTTGAATTGCATGCATGGATCACATTACTGTACGTAGATAGTCTTGGTGTCAGTGAGTGTTTGTCGTGGGTTTGAAGAATAGAATTGAATCTATTGAAGTTTTATCCCACAATGATGAGATTCTATTCTTTAAACTTTAAGACGAGGAAAAAGCTTTTCATTACTTACAATAACTCAAGACTTTTAAACGATAAAATAAAATAACAATAATCATTAAATATTAAAAAAATCTCTCACATAATTTACATTTCAGAAACTGACTCATTTCCTCTTAAACCCAAATTTCGAAACGAGGAAGAAAATAAACTAAAAAAAAAAAAATAAAAAAAAATAAAAAAATAAAACATAAACACGATTTTACAAACCTGACCAAGGACAGTAAGATGGAGTCAATCATTAATTATTGTTAGGAGAGTTTGGGAGGCTTCAGATGGCTGTGATAACTATGCGCAGCTATTATGATGTGGTGACGGCTAGGTCCTGATAGATGGAATATTCTTCTTGACGCCATAAGAGGATTATAGAGACGTTCAACTTTCAGCAACGACGAGGAGGAGGAGGAGGTTGGGATGGGGTAGGGTGGGGTAGGGTGAAGGTGGGGTGGGGTGTGGGTGGGAGTGGGGTGGGTGGGGTGGGGTGGGGTAGGGTGGGGATGGAGGAGGATTATAGGTGTGAGGAACCAATAATTATAAGGACCAGATATATTACCCCGATTGTTGGTCTCTTGTTCGACCCTAAGACCGTGTGTGTGTGTGTGTGTGTGTGTGTGTGTGTGTGTGTGTGTGTGTGTGTGTGTGTGTGTGTGTTAAGGAGACGCTTCCCATATAGCCTTACAGATTCTAAACTCATATTAAGTTCGATTATTACTGAAGGGATGTACTCAGGACACTACTGTCACCTAAAATGTTATGTTTACTGTCCATTAACTAACACAATTTACGGATTCCTTAAAGAGTTTCAATATAGATAATTTTAAGAGTGAAATAAGGGAATTTGATCTTAATTTAAAAGCTATTTAGATTACCTCAAAGTGGTTTTGTAATTATAGTAAAGAATCTATAGTTTGATTTACAGTAATTTACAAGACTTTAGATGTAAATTACTCTAGCATACTAATATTATATCAGTGGTAAAAAATATGTAAAAAAAATCATTCTTTTTTTTTTTACTGTTCTAAAACATTACATGATAGGAATAAAGTCATGAGTTAACTATAAGAGACAAACAATGAATGACCCATCTTGCCGTCATGCGCCTTAATCTCTGCATGATCCTTGCTTTTACATCATATGAAAGTTGGTGATTAATATTAAGAATTTCAAATCTCTTTTCTTTATTTTTTAGTCTACAGAACAACTAAGGTGTGTGTGTGTGTGTGTGTGTGTGTGTGTGTGTGTGTGTGTGTGTGTGTGATGAGACGACTGGACAATCACTGGGCAGGCAAAGAACAAAAAACAATAGTCACACTGAAAACCAAAATAAAAAAAACTATACGAAACATGACGATGATGATGATGATGATGATGATGATGATGATGACGATGACGATGATGATGATGATGAGCAGGTAGTCAGTCAATCAATCAGTCAGTATTAGCATTCATAAGGATGACTGATGCAAATGAAAGAAAGAACTTGATATTCCCATCGTTCAGTCAAACCTGTCGTGCTGAGGTCGTTCAGTCAGTCGTTAGATTCCGTTGATTGTGGTCGTCTTAACAAAGGATCTGGAGGAGTGAGGTCTTTGTTCTAATAGCTCTATGGTCGTATTAACAAGGTGATCGTACAAAGCTCACCCTTGGTCGTGTTAACTAGGTGGTCGTATTAACAGTCCCATGGTCGTATTAACAAGGTAATCATATCAACAGTCCCATGATCCTGTTAACAAAATGGTCGTATTAACAGTCCCAGGGTCGTATTAACAGTCATATGGTCGGATTAACAAGGTGGTCGTAGTAGGAGGATCAGGGTGCAGCGGACAGGGGCCACAGAGACTGATGCCTTGTGATAGCGCTTTAGATTAATGGTCGCTCAAAACAGTGTAGCCGCAGCTGTCTCCTCTTTAACATGACTATTGGCCCGCGCGGGATGCTCTTGTCGACGTCATCCCCCCTTCCCCTCCCCTACCTCCTCTCCTCTCCCCCTCCTCTCCTCCCCCTTCCATATCCTCTCCCCGCTCTTCCTCACCCCTCACCTCCGTCAAATAATTCACATAACTATAAGAAACTATTATTATTCTTACTGATGATGATTGATGGTGATGATGATGATAATGATGAAGATGATGATGATGATGATGATGATGATGATGATGATTGATGATGAAGATGATGATGATGATACAATAATAATAAGAAGAAGAATGAAAAATAATAACATTAATGCTAGTGAGAGAGAGAGAGAGAGAGAGAGAGAGAGAGAGAGAGAGAGAGAGCTGAGGCAGGCAGAGGCGATGCGGCGGGCTGTTGAATTGTCAGCACATCAATTACACACACACACACACACACACACACACACAAGCACCTGAGCATCTGACAAAACAATAGCAGCGGGAGACTGAAGAGTGTGGGCGTGGCTGTGCTAAGGGCGTGGGCGTGGAGGTAAACAGTGTGTGGGCGTGTTAACAAGGGGTTATGAGGACCAGAGGCGAGCCATCAAGCCCGCCGCAGTCAGCTCTCCCGCCCCCACCACGCCCACTACACCGCGCCCTCTTAATCTGTACTCCAGGGCCAAGTATCACTGCGCTTCTCAAGGCCCTGAAGAACCCAACTCTTGAGAGCCAAGCATCACTGCTTTAGCGCCCCAGCAGAGGAACGCTTAAGGGTTGAGCTAATATATAACTCTGAGAGCCTTACGAGTTCTTAAGCAGGTGGGCGAATCACTCAGTCGAGGAGCCGAAAGTAAGAATCTTGTCGGGTCATCCTCAAAAGAGCTGATAACCTCGAGTGATGGCCCAGTTATGTGTACAGTTTGATGGCGAGTGAAAATAAATAACTTACTCCGTTTTCTACTCTGTGTACCAACTGTCCTGGCCACGAGCACTGTTGTTTATTGATCAGAGATAGTGTATGTGTACGGGTGTTATTTGGTTGTTTGTTTACCTGTATGTGCATCTTTACCTCTGTGTTTTTCCCAGGTACCTGTATCTACCTGTACTTGTATAATCAACTTGTAATTATCTATACCTGCTGCAAAACCCAACATTTATAGGCCTACAGTTGACCACTATAGGCAGACCATCTTAATGTCTTCCAGTATTTAGGAATTCTATCTACGTGATGGCCAGAGTTAAGACGTCTTAAGTCATCGACACACAAGACGAACACCTGCTGTAGTAACCTCAAGAGAGCACCTTGGAGCACTTAACGTGAACAAAAGGTTAATGATATTTTGTTTAAATATTCATAATGAATCATAAATCATATGATAGTAGTGAGGATAATAATAATAATAATAATAATAATAATAATAATAATAATAATAATAATAATAATAATAATCATAATAAACCAACGAAAAGTAAACTAAGAAGAATGAATGAAATGTGAAAGAACTCATAATTATAATAGAAAAAACTAAGGATAATTTGAAAGCAGTCTGAATGAACAGTGAATGAAATAAAGTGACTGCATAACGATCGAATTTGTGGTCAATATTTTGGTTCTTCAGGAATGTGTTTCTTATCGATAATTCCTTTGTGTCTGAGTCGTTGATGGTGACGCAATGTTTTGATATTATATTGGGAGAGAGAGAGAGAGAGAGAGAGAGAGAGAGAGAGAGAGAGAGAGAGTAGCTGCTTGGTCCGCTCGTCGCCCCCCCACCTCGATAATTTAACCCGGATCAAGTTACACGAGAAACTTGTTACCTCGACGGATATGTGACCCCGGCCATTATACCCCGGTGCTGCTATGTGCCTGACACCCTCCACAGCCTCGTACGATTCCCTATTGTCGTAGATTTCTTAAAGGTTCGTAAGTTAAGTTTCCCTCACCACGATCTGGAAGTATAGGATAAGAAGTCACAACCTAACCTAACCTAACCTAACCTAACCTAACCTAACCTAAGCTAACCTAACCTAACCTAACCTAACCTATGTTCCTTCAAGAATCCATCGTTATACCGTAGTTTAAATGAGTCAATTTGATATCCAGGTTAGGATTAATTAAACATTGAGAATTGGAGCTGTGGATGAACTAAGGTGAATTGGATGGATAATATCGGATCGTTTATCTCACAGACAGACAGACAGACAGACAGACAGCTCAGGTGGATAATTTATTTTTTTTCTTTGGTTTTACTTTCACTATCTTACGAGTGTTTCAGTTTGTCAATGAGGGTGGACAAGGTGTAGTAAATTAGATAACTGAAGAGAGAGAGAGAGAGAGAGAGAGAGAGAGAGAGAGAGAGAGGACAGGAACCCGTGTACAGAAACATAGAAACTGTATCACTCAGTACCAAGACGACAACCACAGAGAAGGAAAGAAAACGACAGAGAGAGAGAGAGACACAGACAGTCAAACATACAAAGAAATAGATTAGCAGACAGATAAGCCGACAGATATACAAACAGAAAAGACCAGCAGCAATAGGGAAAAAGATGACCTCAGTACCCCACACCTTCGTCATCCCCGTCGGCATTACAAACACCTCCGTCGCCGCCACCGCCTGTATCTGAATACACCGCCGTACTCATCACACACCTGCCTTTACTATATGCTGGTTCCTATATATTACAGAGATTAATGGTAGCAATAGTTGTAGACGCACACGAAGTAAAAAATAAAATAAAATCTAATGAGAATAACTAAGTTGCTTTTAGGACGGTGTTGCGGTGTCAGTGTTGTCCCAAACTTATTTCTGATCTCTGAAGGCGGAAGGCAGATACATCTCTCATTCTGGATCATCATATTGATATAAAATCGAGAAATGAATGGTGTTAGGGGGTATACTTTCGTCCTGCATGGCGGCTCTACAAAAAAACAACAAGAGATTAATAACGACGGCCACAAACACTCTGACGGCTACCATAACAATCCCAATGACTACATAAAATCAGCTGAAACACATCTTCTTTATTTTGTATTTTACGTCTGTGTGAGTGTCTTGTCACAGGTAAATATAATTAACTTTGAAACTCAGGGAAACAAAATATAACTACACTATGTCCTGGTCGAAAAAAAAAAAACCATATTGGTAAAGTAAATGACAACTGCCTCGGTATATGATGATGTTGAATACACTCGTAAACAAACACTTGAGAGTAAACACTTGTTGAAAAAGTTCGATTTATGATGATGCTTGAGGGTATTGATCCTAGGCGTACCCCGACAGTAACACACGGTCAATAAAACTTCTATAATACCGCTGTCTTTATAGTGACGGTAACAAATGATTGTACCATAAATATATATCATCCTTCAGTAAGTATGCACACCTGTTCTAAGTATACACACCTGTTCTGTGGATTTTCCTCCACCTGTACAATGCATACTTATTTTTTCTACCGTAAACAACTACATTATTGTGAAATTGAAACAAAACTATAGATTCAAATAAAAACGATGATGGATTTCTGAGTTTGTGTAGACTGTAGAGGCTAACACACACACACACACATAGATGTATTCGTAAGGAGTTGTATAAGTAAACGAAATTAGGTCGACTACAACAACAATATATAACGAAAGACGAGTGAAGGTTTGTCTTGTTACGTCACATAAACAATCAGATCCACCAATAGCTAAAGGGAAGGTAAAACTAGTACGCGTATACAGCAACAGGAGTTAATTAATAAGTTACAGATGATTGACTATTGACAGGTACTATTTCTAGGAGGCATAGGTATAAACGGAATTTATTTCGATAGTAAAGTAGGTATAGGCCTTACAATACCCCTCCCCCCCCCCTTCCTATAAACACTATTACTTAAAATAAATCGAATTAACAGAATAATTAAATTAATAAAGACGGACAAATTATAAATACTTACCTAATAATATACACTACATAATATACATGTAAAGTTGATGAAGGGGTTACAGGTGTATAGATAGACAGGTGTTTCTTTGTGAGGATAAATCAACAGGTGTTACAGGTGTGCCATTACCTTAAATGTCAAAAAGAGAAACAGGGAAGAGATTTAGTGTCTATTGTAATTCAGGTTATGAGTATTGTGTACATGTGTAGTGGTGGAATAAACGTAAAGATGAGACAACCATGAAGTGTGTGTGTGTAGTGTGTGTGTGTGTAGTGTGTGTGTGTAGTGTGTGTGTGTAGTGTGTGTGTGTATGTGTATGTGTGTGTGTGTGTGTGTTACCAGAAGTGATTGTTAGGAGTATCCGTATTTGCATAGAATTACATACTTTACACCTGTCTGTTTCTCTACCAAGTATACAGTGCCACGGCTAAGCCCTCTTGTTACACCTGTCTTACCTGTGTCACATGTATAAAACACACACACTACACACACACACTACACACTACACACACTACACACACACACACACACTACACACACACACACACACACTACACCTCCCTCATAATCTTAGTCCGGATGCTTTAGCTGTATACATCCAGTCTGCGCCATAATAAAGCTCGTTAAATGAACTGCAGGGTGAAAAGGAAACACTCTGTCTCGTTGATAACTATTATACTATACAAGGTCTCTGGTAATTGTCTCTGTCTGTCTGTCTGTCTGTTTATCTCTCTGTCTGTCTCCCTGTCTATATGTTTGTCTGTCTGTCTCTCTGTCTGTCTGTTTATCTCTCTGTCTGTCTCTCTGTCTATATGTTTGTATGTCTGTCTCTCTGTCTGTCTGTCTCCCTGTCTATATATTTGTCTGTCTGTCTCTGTCTGTCTGTTTATCTCTCTGTCTGTCTGTCTGTCTCTCCTTTTATATGGTTGTCTGTCTGTCTATCTGTCTCCTTTCATTAATCCAAGAATAATCATAAAAATGTAAACTTTAAATCTTCCCTTAATTAAGATATACACCTCGTATATGATCTGCATATAATTTCTATTGCCTATAACTCTAGATTATAAAATGTTGGGTTAATATAATTTGACTCTAATTATTATACACCATGAGGCTTATTAGCAGACGTTGTTTAAAAAAAATAGATCAATTGGTATAAGTTTGTAGTTATTAGTACTGTATCCTGTATCACTGTAATGGCCTATAATTCCCCTGTAAGCTGTACCACTGTAGTAACTTATCATACCCTTACGTCGACTTTCACCAGCATCTATGTTATTTACAAAGGGGGAATATTTTTAGTTATATTATACAGTAAAATCCAACATTATATCTCTCTTCTTAGATAAACAAACCCTGAACTCCATCATGGTAGGTGAACAAACAAACTCTTTACTCCCTCATGATAGGTTAATAGAACAACAGTATAGGTGGAGATAAAACAGTTTATTGTAAAGCATAATTAGGAAATAAAACTCCCTATTTGTAGGGGGTTTTTTTTCCACAATACTGGCACAAAGAATTCAGTGAGAATCTATATACAGCAAATAAAATCTCATTACGTACATTATTTACATATAAATTATTCTGTCTTATTTACAAACATGTACAAGTTATGGCACATATAGGAACTTTGGGAGGACCTTCGTAGCGCTGTGAAGGACGGGAAGAAGAGGAAGGAGGAGAGGAAGAACACATTTAAAAAAAGAAAACAATGATAAATTTTCTGAAGAACAATGAAAAACTTTACAAGTGAGAAACAACAAAAAGAAACACAAGACAACTTTATACAGGTTTAAGCTACAGTGATTTTCTTTAAGATGAAATGTTGATGAAATACAGTTTTTATTTTGATGGTTGTATGTATGTGTGTGTGTGTGTATGAAGGGAACAACAGATGAATATCATCCACGTAATACAAAAAGCTAATAAAGGAAGCCATTGTGATATTTCAATCAATGAAGAAAATATACATATAGACTGAAATTAATAAATAACATGGAAATATTGTTAACAGTCTATTAAATAGTTAAGCGGATATGATCTATGGAGAGGGGGACTCACACTCATTGTACTTTCACAAAAAAATATGGACAAAATACTCGACCATCTCCTTCAGATACTGAAGTTATAACTTAAAGATCGCCAAGGTGAATCTCTATCGTGATTATCCTCATCTATCTGAGTATATTTGAATATACCAGAAGATCGCTGGAAGGTATATACTAAATCGAATTTTCCAGACAGGCGCGTTAGATCGGCTCACAGACACAACCCGATATTTCTTGGAAACTCGGCCTGACGTAAGCGGAATGACGTGAGGGGGTCTCTTGGAGCGCAGGGTGGAGGTGGTGGTGTAGGAGGGAGGCGTGGAGGTGCAGGGTGGAGGTGGTGGTGTAGGAAGGGGGCGTGGAAGGCGTGGAGGTGCAGGGTGGAGTTGGTGGCGTAGGAGTGTCGATTTCGGAGGAGCAGGATGGAGGAGGAAGAGGCTTCGAGCAGGAGGCGATTGGGGGGGGAGGGGCAGGAAGATCACCGAGATGTGCGACTCCCATCCTCCTCCTGACTGTCTGAGGTGAAGTCGAGGAGGAGGAGGAAGAGTAGGTGGACGCCGCAAGAGAGACGGAGGAAGACGTGTCGGAAGGGATCAAGGGGGATGCGACTAGTGGGTTTCGGCCTCGTTCTCGACGTCGAGCTCTTCGTCCTCTTCATGCTCGAGGACCAGACCTTCCTCCTCGCTCTGTTTATCCTCACTCTTCCTCTCTCCTCCCTCGCCGCCCTCGTCCTCCTGCTGCTGTCGTTTGTGTTTGGTTCTTCTGTTCTGGAACCAAACTTTAACCTGAAGAAGAAAAGAAATCACGGTCAATATGGTTCCGTTTCTTTTGCCGCGTGTCAATCAATAATTTTACACACAAAAGTTACAACAAAGTAATATTCACAACGTAACACCAAACTCTTCAGGGAAATCAGATACAAGAATATATACACTAAAAAGACGAATCTCAGAAGAAAGACAAACACTAAGAAAAGACGTATGAATATTACATTACTAAAACAACATATCATGTGTAGCCACCGCCCCAGCAGCACGCCCCGACGCACGACGAGAGGGAGAGAGAGAGAGAGAGAGAGAGAGAGAGAGAGAGAGAGAGAGAGAGAGAGAGAGAGCCCCTGTCCCTGCACGTCCGGATATAGTATGTTACAAGATAGGATGGATAGGCAGCTAGTGGAATGGGGGGTGGGGAAAGAAGAGTCCTACATCAGCTCGACTAACCTACACAGCGCCTCCTTCCAATCCTTGAGTAGAACTGATCACTTACAATACATCGTCTCAAGGTGAGGTTACATTAAGTGTTGTCACGACTCAGAAAACGAGTGAAATTGAGAACGAAGGGAAATGGATAGATTGAGAGAGGGAAGGTTGATAGGAGATGGAAACATGTAATTAATAACAGAAGAAAATTGATTTTAAAATTAGAAAAAAAAATAGCGATTCTTGATTTTCTATAATAAATTTCTTCTCCTAAAAGTTCTCAAGTGAGTGAGCGAGTGCTGTTGAAAGTGAGAGTAATCAACCAGTACCACCAGTGTTAGGTCAGTGAGTTAGAAGTACCAAGGGCGAGTGCTTTCAGTATTGCCCAAACCAAGTCAACCAGCACTATCAGATGAATAAATGAATCCCAATAGCCACGTCCCTCCACTCCCTCCCTCCTTCACCATTTTCCCTCCTTCAAATTCCCTTCTGATTCCTTCTCTCACCCTCCTCCCTCTCTTCTCAGACCCCTCCTTTCCTCCTCCTAGTTCCGCCCGGCCGACCAATAGTCTTACGTCAACCGATTAAACCGATTTTACGCACAATTACCCCCTGTTGTCGGTAATATGTTAGTTTACGGCGGCCGGGGTGGGTGGAGGGCGGGCGGGCGGGTGGGCGGGCGGGCGTGAAGACATGGATGGGTGGAGGAGGTGGTGAGAGGAGATTAGGTGGAGGGCGGGGTGGATGGAGGGTGGGAGGAGAGAAAAGGTGGTGGTGGGGGTGGAACAGGGGTGACGTGTGATGTGGTGAGAATGGGTGGAGGATATGGGCGGATTGACGGGAGTGGGTGGAGGCGCAAGGTACAAGGGTGGAAAGAAGGACAGAGAGGGAGAGAAGGAAGGTATCGGGAAGAAAACAAAGAAACTAAGTGAAAATTCGAAGGAAAAATAATTATAGGAATTACTTTTATTATCAAGATCACTAATTTAATTTCTCGGATATTTCACGACGTTTAAGAAATAAAATCGCAAGATTGTAAAATTCGTCAAAAAAATATACCATATATATCATCCGCTAAAATATTGACATAAATCGCCAAAATATCTAAATATGCGCCAATAAATACATATATCTCGCCAAAAATCATACAAAATTCATATAAAAATATATACCTTTCGCCAAATATATTAATAATTCGCCAAACTCCCTCCAAATAACCAATTACCAAATATACACTCACACGCAGAATATCACAGACACTTGTAATTGGCTCCTTTAGTGACCAGATTACACCAATTCGCCTCTATTTCACCCTGAAAATTGCTTTCATTCTTGCCTCTAAGGGCGCTGTTCCCCACGCCAGCCAGCCAGACCTCAGGGCCGCTATGATATGGTCCGCTGCCTCCCCGCCGCCTCACCCACCAACGCCGCGTGGAGGGGACGTGTAGCAGGGCATAGGGAGGAGAGAAGAAGGAGTGAGGCATGAGGAGATAGGGAAGGGTGAGGAGAAGGGTGGATAAAGGGAGAGGAAAAGAGTGATGATGGAGAGGATAAGGGGAGTAAAGAAGGGATGAGGATGGGAGGAATAGTGGGAAGAGAAAGAGGAGAGAGATGGGATAAAGGAGTCCAGAGAGAGAGAATATAACAATAACAACAACAACAACAATATTTATACACTACAAACAAACAAACACTGACGACAGTATACTATAAATATCACTAAGTTAAATCACCTACAAAAATAAATATTACACCTCAAACATATTGGCTTTATTCCTTTACCAAGAATAATTAGTATTAATTTCGCTATTTTTTTTAATCCGTGAAATTAAATCGTCCGCTATCAGTCATATATAACATAATGGAGATATAGTTGATATATTTAACGACGGTCGTGGTAAAATCAGGGCTTGTAATTATATATCCGATGTATTATGTGTAATGTATTCTGGAGATGTCGGTATTGTAATCAAGATAAATCCCAACAAAAGCAAATATTTTATTAGTTATTGTTTCTATTAATATTCTATTGTCATATCAATATTTGTAGAATATATTACAATATTATATATCGAACAGTATACTGTGAACCCCGGAAATATGATAATGGGAAAGAAAAATGGAATATTTGTTGGAATATTAATGTAATAATATTAATAATAATAATAATAATATACTAATAATAAATAATATAATAATAAAAATAATAATAATAATAATAATAATAATAATAATAATAATAGCATCTAAATAACACATTATCAAGTGTTTTACATTAACAATATGAATAATAGTAACAAGCGCATATTAACGACTCACTATTTAAATTATTTTATGTTATTATCGACAAAAAAACGTTATATTCTCCGGACAAAGACGTAACAGATAACTAAATATAGCGTTTTCATAGATCAAGTGTAATACTGTGAGACTGACGAAGGTAAAAATGCTCTGACGACACAACGTAAATCGTGTGTTGTACTGACGAAGGGAAGAGGAAAAGGCCTGGGAGAGGCAGAGAGGGAGGTTAGTGCGTCTCTTCCCCCAGCGAGGGGTCGGTCACATGGGACAAGGCTCACTAACCACGGCTAAATAGCAGAGTGACGCAGGCTGCTTGATTTTATTACCCAAAGAGTAAGGTCAGGAAATGTGATTTTTCCGTCTCGTGATTTCGTCAGAATACCCCGCCGCCCTTCCTGGTCTGGTGAGATGGATGACAACCTCCCCGGCGTCCCGGCTTTTGGTAAACATATTCCGTATAGGGATTTTTAAGGACAGCTTGACCGATGTACTCAAGTGGGACCTTCAGCACAGGTAATCCACGACACGGGAAAAATTAAAAAAAAATATTGTAGTTGATAAGATAAAACTTTAAGGTAGATATGACGAAAGTGACGCCGCCCAATGTTTGTTCATCTCTCAGATATACGGCGAGCAATATGGAGTTCGGAAGGTTTATGGATTACCAGTTTCCACCCTCCATGTTAAGTGAGGGGGAACCTGAGGGGCCGATGGGAAGGTCTGGGTTGAGAGGGAGGACCTGTTAAAGAGTTGGGAAGGGTGTGTGGGCGTAGGCTGCATAGGGGCGGTCGGGGGTGAAATTAAACGAAAGGATAAGACGAGCGGTCAACACAAATTAGTGGGTGAACAGTGTGAGAACCTGAGGTGGGTGATGTTGTCTGGCCACGCTCACCCCACCACTATAATCACAACAGTTTATGAACCGATAGCAGAAATTAGCGCTGCATAATTTCAATGACAATTAAATCGGAGTCAAGATAAACACAGCAAATAAGTTTGGGTAAAGGTAGACTACTCAACGGGTGTCCATCTTAGAAAAGTTACCAAATGTTTCACCTTTGATCTTGAAACACAACAAACAACAGCTGTATAAGGTATTGCCTGAGGGGATATAGAGGAAATAGTAAACATTATAAGGAGTTTAATTACCTGTGTTTCAGAGAGGTTGAGGGTCTGGGCCAGCTGTTTCCTCTCGGCTCCCACCACATACTGGTTCTTCTCAAACGCTTGTTCAAGTTTCAGCAGCTGACTCGGGCTGAACGCCGTCCGGATCCTCTTGGGCTTCCTGAAGGGCAACAGGAAGGTGGGGAAGTCGTGGCCTGTAGAACAAGCACACTAGTCAACATCACACACATTTCAGGTCCAGCGTGTCAGCTATCTGCTTACAATATTTTACTTTTAATATTAGATTCTTCTATAAAACCTTTTGTAAAATGTTCACCTAGCTGCTCCAGCACAATAACCATAGTAGATATTTGCGGAACTTTTATTACTTCAATTGAACTAAATAAAGACAAAATGTTTCAGTGTTCAACCTACTGTTGACCATCAAAGTGAACGTCTGGTGAACTGTGAACTAATATAAACATGATGAAAGGTATCGCTCAGGACAGTGGAGGGACACTTACCGCCGGGGAATCCTGGAGGGAAGATCCTGCCGTGGCGTGGGGAGAGGAGCCAGGGGTAGAGTGGGTAGTCTCGCGGGGAAGGGGGCAGTGGCGTCCCCAGCTGAGGAACCTGCCCTTGTGCCAGTAACGGGTGGGGCATGAGGGGTGCGGGCAGGTGTGGCATGGTGTGGCCGCCCAGGGACAGCAGGTGAGGGGGCAGATGAACACCAGACCCCTGCAGGAAGCTTGGGGGTGGTAGAGACACTGGACTGGTGAGCGGTGATGACTCCTTCTTGTCCTCGTCCACTTGAGTGTTGGGAGAGTGTGCTCTCACTGGTGATGTGAGAGGTGAGGGAGGCTGGTAAGGCTCCTGCCGCGCCTGCTGCACACGGAAGAGCTGTTCTTTCAAAAGCTGATCCCGAAGCTGCTCGCGAAGCTGTTGTTCTCGGACGAGAAGAAACTCCCGCGGGAGAGCGAGGCTCCCAACCTCCCGCGGCGAGTGGTGCGGCGGCGACTCCGGCAGCTTCGTGAAGCCCGGCGCGGGCGGGGACGCTGATCTGCGCTTCTCATCTCCACAACCCACCAGAGACTCTATGGAGAAACCGAGACGTGGGCGTGTTGGCACCACGGGCGTAGGCGCTTGTGGCATCATCAAGTCTAATGACACTAAGTGTTCTCAATAAAGTGTATAGAACACGACACACTTCCTACAAGCACGCACTCTGACAACAAGTGTTGTTCTGTCTTCCTCCACACAGAAAAGCCACCAGCTAAAGAGGTCACAGGATAACGCGTTTCCTGAGCTCAGCACGCGAAGAGTTCATGTGGACTTATACGGCAAGTTGGAACTGTTCTACTCCTTTTACGTTGTTCTGTCTGTTCTTATCGCCATTATGAGCCAGCGTGGTCAATGATTGGTCAATTAGCACCCGCTTGTCTGTTATTGCTTTTAATGGCGAGATCTCATTGGTCCGCTGTACAGCTAAGCTCCGCCTCCACAAACTAGGGTGCCAAGGAATCGAAATAATATGAGATTTAAAGAACATATTTCACAACCCAATATTTTACAGTTGACGCCTAAACCACTATAAACATTGATTATGTAGATCCAAAAATAAACAAAACTTAAGTACATCCAAAAACTTTATAGAAAAGCTTAATTTTATCCTAACAAAAGGAATGTGAAACACACAGGCGGATGCCACTCCGGTCTCAACAGTTCCAGCCCACTGACTCTGCGCGCCATCTCATGCCAAGTATGAGAACCTCAACTGGGCTTAGCGCCGAACTGACAGTTTCGAGTATCTCTATGACTTTTTCTTATCCTTTCGCTCTCACTGAAAATGTTCTTGTAGGGAACATAAACATGGAAGGTACTGACTAAAGTCTCTACCGGTCTAAATATAACAGTCAATGATAAAACTCTCATCACACAGTTTTACCAGTCACCACACACTGCATCAGACACTTCCAAACAACAGCCTTCACCCACATCACTGACTACATCTGACATTCTAATCACTATTCTGAAACGCTGAACTTGAGTGAAAGAATCAATGTTGTTAATAAGAGAACAATAGACCATAAATTGCTACTCATCTCAGAAATTACAAAAGACATTATCTCTCCCGTAGAAGGAATGAGAGGTCCAGTTGCTGAGTGGTGGTCGACTAGGGACACTCTCGCGACCTCTACCACACGGGGGCGCTGACGAAGGGCTACATGTAACCTCAGGTATGGAACTAGAGACACGAGTTGCCCTGAAAATGTGTTGTGTTGAATAATGTTTACCTGGAAGATGTGTAGTGATGAATAATGTTGCCTGGAAGATGTTTAGTGATGAATAATGTTGCCTGGAAGATGTGTAGTGATGAATAATGTTGCCTGGAAAATGTGTAGTGATGAATAATGTTGCCTGGAAGTTGCATACTGATGAATAATGTTGCCTGGAAGATGTTTAGTGATGAATAATGTTGCCTGGAAGATGTATAGTGATGAATAACGTTGCCTGGAAGATATGTAGTGATGAATAATGTTGCCTGGAAGATGTGTAGTGATGAATAATGTTGCCTGGAAGATGTGTAGTGATGAATAATGTTGCCTGGAAAATGTATAGTGATGAATAATGTTACCTGGAAGATGTGTAGTGATGAATAATGTTGCCTGGAAGATGTGTAGTGATGAATAATGTTGCCTGGAAGATGTGTAGTGATGAATAATGTTGCCTGGAAGATGTGTAGTGATGAATAACAAATTCTCTAGGTGATAATCTTCAACACTAAAGCAGCCAGAATAGACTTACCATCCAAAAAATAAACAATGATGATAATAGTGAAGATAACCTAACCTAACCTAACCTAACCTAACCTAACCTAACCTAACCTAACCTAACCTAACCTAACCTAACCGAACCTAACCTAAGATAACACAGTTCTATCATCATATTTCCCACCTATTAGAAAAATAAACAAATTTAATGATTCATATAAGTAACAACAACGTGAGCAATTTTGTAGCATCGTTCACTATCGCTTTAATTCGGCCCAAAAATATAATCTTGGGTGAAAAAAAGAAAAGAAATTTAAGTCTTAAAACAGTGGGTTGGGTTAGGTTAAGTTAAGTTAGTTTTAGTATGGATAGATTGGGTTAGGTTAAGGGTATTTTATGTAAAGTCAAGCTTGGTTAAGTTAGGTTAGCTTAGATTAATTTTAGTATGGTTAGATTAGCTTAAATTAATTTTAGTATGGTTAGATTAGCTTAGATTAATTTAACTATGGTTAGATTAGGTTAGATTAGTTTTAGTATGGTTATTAGCTTAGATTAATTTTAGTATGGTTAGATTAGCTTAAATTAATTTTAGTATGGTTAGATTAGCTTAGATTAATTTAACTATGGTTAGATTAGGTTAGATTAGTTTTAGTATGATTAGATTAGGTTTGGGGACCAGATCAAGAGTACGGACTAAAGAAAGCTATTTATTTTCTTTGAATTTTTGTTATTATATTACTAAAATTAAAATAGGTTTGCTTTTAAAATTTACAAAGGGGAAATTTAGAATACTGTACCAGGATGTATTATTCTCTTCTGTATCGTGTGTGTGTGTGTGTGTGTGTGTGTGTGTGTGTGTGTGTGTGTGTGTGTGTGTGTGTGTGTGTGTGTAATAATTCTTATATATTTTATTCGAAACTTCATAATTGATCTGTATAAATGAACGATCATGTAGATACTCATTATAAAAACTTTAACTAAATAACATCTAACCTAACCTAACCTAACCTAACCTAACCTAACCTAATGTACGCTAAGTTATAATAATAAACAAAAACACAAATTTCCCTGTTGGATATAACTGATAAAAGCCAATTGCGTTTTGAGGTTTGAGAGGACGATTATCCCTAAGTGGTGTGACATATACGACACACACACACACACACACACACACACACACACACACACACACACACACACACACACATTAACATTTGTATTATTCAGTAATCAAGGTTAAAGCAGATGGCCACTATCGTCATATTTACACACACATAATGAGTATGACCACATAGCTTCAGGCCTGACCCACATCAACCCCATGAGCGGAGGGAGGAGGTGATGTTTTGATGGGGCAGGCGTTGGAGGTACAGTAGTCCAGAGCAATTCTCGAGGCATAGAGGATGAAGGGATGGTGGAGAGGGAGAGGGAGAGGAGGGCGGAACACCGTATTCATAGTGTGGTAGTCCCCCGGGTGTTGTAAAGCCATAAAATAATACTTACTCCCTATTGTCAAGCGAATCTCAGCACTTGCAACGGCTCGGCGGGATTAAGCCCGAACCAATCTCTGTTTTGGTAATACTCGCGCATATGGTAAATAGATGGATCGGCGACGAGTACAGCGCTTGTATCGATGTATATAGACACCAAGATCTGTGTGACTTTGTACAACCAGCGGTTTATTGATGGTACAGATAACGAGTAGATTCTAACGTTTGCAGAAGTCAATACGTCTTGAGAGATTACCACACTGAGGGGCTCGAACCTGGAGCCTCGCGACGCCCTGTATTTCAAAGTGGGATATGACAATAGCTAGGGTAAACATCCGGCCTGGTGACCAACGTGGTGAGTTGCTCGGTGCTGTGATTATGACACTGTTTACATGGGTCCTGGCACTCACTCAGGGCCAGAGGGACGATAGGGATATGACTTAAGATATCGTAAATGCTAAATGTGCTCCAGTGTTTACCAGAGTTGTTTTTTTTTTTTTTTAAGATAAATTATGGTTCTTGTTGACCAGCGTGAGTGAGAGAGTTTAAGGGGGGACCTATGTGAATCACTGCTACAGCCACACCGGCCAGATACTCCAGGGATGTTGTACCTACGTAGCTCTACAAGTTTACATCGTATATTAAGTACTTCACCATCACATGTTCTTCCTTCGTACATCAAGTGGTGATACATTATCGTCGAGGAATCATTTTTTTCTTCCCTTTTTGTGAACTCGTAGTTACTTTTAGTATGTCTAGTTTGCTTACAAAATATTGGATTCCGAAATAGATTCATTAATCGTTTTTTGAACCGATTTCCATTTTCACAGCTGCTGCTCCATATACACCTCACGCCCCCGGCCAGCGGTCAACACGTGTCCCCTCCCTCCCTGGTGCGGGCGACCACGACCAAGGATTAAAAGGAGTTGAGGGGCCATGGTCCACAGGCAGCCAGGGACCACGGACCATGACATGAGGAGACGGACCATGTTAAGGGGTTATGGTTAGGGACTATGGACCACGACCAGGGATCACAGCTACGGAAAAGGACCACAGACCACGCTCGAGATCCCCGTCGAGGGACCATGACTCAGAAGACCGAGACCAGAGGGTGAGTTGACCTTCTGCTGCGGCTGGTCCTCCTGCCTTGCCATTGGTGATAATAACAACAATAGCACTACAAAAATAATACAAATATAATAATAATAATAATAATAATAATAACAATAATAATAATAATAATAATAATAATAATAATAATAATAATAATAATACCAGTCCTAGTTCCCGCGCCTCAAAGGTTCCAACATTATCCCCCCCCCACCCCCACCAGCAAGAGATCAGAAAATACGTCTCACCGGCCAGGGACAGAGATAATATACAAATCAGAGCCCTGGACCTAACTTGCTCCTGATGGTGTTATATGTACTTCGTGGTATCAACAGCCAGGGTTCTGTTTACCAAGTTTAATTTTATACACTATACGATAACTTTTGAAATTAGGTAAGATATTCTCGTGTCACTTGTATATATATATCTTCTCTTCCTCTTCCTCCTCCTACTCCTCACCTCTCGTGCCCTCACTTACGCCTCTTGGGGGACGTGATGCCTCATTTTTTAACCAGAAGATGAGCATCAAATTGTAGAGATGAATCGTGTCGGGAGCTTTTAACTTTACAGGCCACACGGGACCAATTTACAGCCTCGAGTCAAGAGAGAGTCACAAACCGTCTGCTCATAAGGTTGAAATACCCCTCGAGTTATCATTGAGAGGAAGGATATATGTGTCACCGCGTTCAGGACCCTTCTTATGGGTAAGGGAGGTGACTGTGGCGAGGTTCTGGGTTATTTTAGCTCCATTGTGGTAGTGTGGTAGATCAGTGTGGTATTCAGAGACAATATACCTGTTCACGATAAGAATAATTTATAGTTTTATGATAATCTAAGCTATGTAATGGATACAGTATACCGTATAATTGTTGGAAATCATTTAGAAAAGAATGTGTTTGTTGGTATTATAAACGTAGTGTCATTTCAGAGTGATGGTTCGTGTACCTATATCACCTGTAATTTACCTGTTCAACCCAGTAATTATTTTCTTATATCCAATGTTTATGATTTACGTTTCAATTGTCATTTCCTTTCTATAGTTTCGTTATATTTTCGTGTTTATTTTGATGGAATGTTTCGCCACCAACACACAGATAAAGAGAGAGAGAGAGAGAGAGAGAGTTTGAATCATTGGACTGTTTCATCATCACAATCAACATTATACAAACTACACACACACACGCGCACACACACACACACACACACAAGCAGGATATAGTAATTCACAGTTAGAGCAAAGACACACACTCAGTCAAAATTGAATAGCGGTAAACAACTTGGATTATGTAAACAGCGTGATGGGGTGGAGGTGTGACGGAGAGTGCTCAAGGCAATGCATAGTGAGTCTATAGGCCTATATAACAGCATCGGCACAGCTCATAGGCCTAGATCACGGTGCATTGAGCCGTGGTGGTCAGTCGTTTCTCCAACCTCAAAAGTCGTTTATTTTCCAGAAGTGATATAAATGTTGAGTTAGTGAAATGTATGTATGTATGTATGTATGTATGTATGTATGTATGTATGTATGTATGTATGTATGTATGTATGTATGTATGTATGTACGTATGTATATGTGTATGTATGTATATATGTATATATGTACGTATGTATGTATGTATGTATGAAATAAACGTCTAATATCTAAAAATTAAGATCGATTTCGACATAAGCAAACTATCCAATTCGCTTAAATCTATACCTAACGATCCAATTACCCCCCTCCCTCTCCCTTACCTGAACCACCGCCACTACCATCACCTGGGCGGGGGGAGGGGGGGGGGAGGGCAGGTCAGCTCAGGTGTGCAATAAAGCGATTACTGCCTCAGATCACTAATGTCAAAATAATGATTCACACCTCACCAAAACCTTGATTTACTGGCTCCTCTACCTGACGAAGGCGATGAAAGAGGGGGAGAAGGAAGAGGAGGAGAAGGAGGAGGAAGAAGAGAAAAAAAGGAAGGTAATGGAGGAGGAAGGGAAAGAAAGATGATAAAAGTTGGAAGAAGAAGGGAGGAAGAGGTTGATGGTGGTGGTGGTGGTGAAGGGGGCTAAGAATGACTCTCTCAGAAGATAATGATTATTGGATGATGACGCGTAAGAGTCAAACAAATGTGTAATAACAGTGTTGAGAACTATTGCATGTGGTGACCTGTCTCTAAACACACACACACACACACACACACACACACACACACCGTCTCTCAGTATACCAAGCCATGTACAGTTATACCCACCACTACTATAACATATATACTCCATATTGGTTTAGTATAATGTCCTAGTGATGGTATAGTCCTTACTGGGATAATAAGTCGTGTCTGTTTGGTAACCTGTATGTAAATCTGGTCACACATAAAGGGTTGAACAGGTGTTTATATATATAGTAGGGTACATATATTTTGTTTTTATTAAAGGAACAAAGAATAACTGTGTTGTTGTCGGCGTAGAAGCTTCATGCGTGGAGGTGGTGGTGTGGAGGTGGTGGTGTGGTGGTGGTGGGGTGTGGTGGGGATGGGAAGGTGGTGGTGGTGGTGACTATACTACTCTCACTTAGCTACACAGGTGTGGACCAGAGGAGGGGGTAGAGGGGTGAGCTAGAATGACAATGTCTGTATTGTTTTTGTCATTTATTTCCTCGATATAATATATGGATTTGTGATTATTTCCCGAGACACACTTGTACCTCAAACGTGATTCGGTTTTATTATGAGTACAGGTTGTTGACGTGTAATGATGATGATGATGATGGTGGTGATGGTGATGATGATGGTGATGATGATGATGATGATGATGGTGATGATGATGGTGGTGATGGTGGTGATGATGATGGTGATGATGATGATGATGATGATGATGATGATGATGATGATGATGATGATGGTCTCACGTCATCTCTGTAATAAAAAAAAATTGTTTGAAAAGAGAAAAAAATCGAGATTGATTAGGTTAGGTTAGGTTAAGAGGTTAGGTTAAGAGGTTAAGTTAGGTTAGGTTAGGTCAGTGCCGTGTGTTTTAACTTATAATAATATTGATGAACTTAACGATAAGAATAAGAACCAGGACAAATAACAATGATTTATCTACAATAACAAATAACAAACAAAGGAAATAATAACACAGGAAATAACATTAATAAAAGAAACAGTAAAATGCAGGAGAAAATAATAAAATGACAACAGCAGCGGGGTTGAAAAATAAATTAAATTCTAAGTAATATTTTGCATCCATCTCATTACTGTATCAGCACTCCTTTTGTGTGAGGGGGGGGGAGGAGGGGGGAGAAGGAAATAGGATATTAAACTAAGGATCATATGTTGAAGTCATATTGTCATCCTCCTCACCTGCCACACACACACACACACACACACACACACACACACACTTGGATAGTCCGCTCTCTATGTTCATCTCCATAGAAATCAAAGTTAATAGGCTGACAGTGGAGTAGGAACAAGTTATCAAACATCATCATTAACTCGAATACACTGGATAGCTTCAAACATAGGTTGGGTGGATATATGAGCAATAGGGGTTGGGTGTAAACGGTACTGCCCAGTATGAATCAATAGTGCCCGCTGCAGTTTCCTCCATTCTTATGTTGTTATGTTCTTATGTTCCTCCTCCCCCTTCTCTCCTTCTAGCCTCTTTTCCTTCATCTTCTTGCTATAATTATTTTTCTTCTTATTCCATCTCCACCTCCTCCTTCTCCACCTCCTCTTCTTCCTCTTATCTCCCTGCCTTTCTTTTTCCCTCTTCCTCTTCTTACTCGTCCTCCTCCCCTCCTCTTATCACTTTGATCCTCCTACCTCACCTCCTCTCTCTCTCTCTCTCTCTCTCTATACAGGTACTGGCAGTGCGTCGTAATTAGTCAGTATTTAGCATCAATAACCAGGTGAGTGAGTGTGTGTGTGTGTGTGTGTCGTGGTGGCCTTATTACCTGACTCACCTGGTCAAGTCACTTATCTCCACTGGATCTCCATAGTGGGAGACCAACCCCTTCTGTGTGTGTGTGTGTGTGTGTGTGTGTGTGTGTGTATGTATAAGGATGGTCGCAGTCTACCCAGGAATTTTGGAACCTGGCTGAAGGAAGTCTTGAGTCACTTCTGTCCTCGTAAGACTGTCCTCGTAAGACTGTCCTCGTAAGACTGTCCTCGTAAGATTGTCCCACTGCAGGACTCTCTCATAAGTGCTAAGTCATACCCTCACCTGGTCTGACTGTTACTAAAGTCCTTCACGCAGGTAATTATTAACAACTTGTAATTAATGGGTGTATTATTTCTTTTATTACTTATCGATACGTACATACATACATACATACATACATACATACATACATACATACATACATACATACAGACTCACATTCCCAGAGAGAGAGAGAGAGAGAGAGAGAGAGAGAGAGAGAGAGAGAGAGATTTGCATTACGAAGACTAAAAATACACAGTTGAGGATTGAGGTATGAGACAAGAGAGGTCATATGAGTAATTGTAATGATAAAGGATCAATCACCTAGTCGGGTCATTAGCCTCTTCACCTAATGACCTCGTTACGTGCACATTAAGCTTCACTTAGCGGGTCACATGACTTAGATTTTACTGCCCTCAGGAGACTGGTGTACCCTCCCTCCTTACCTACCTACCCTCCCTATCTCCCTTCCTCCCTCCTTCCACAATATATACCATCCTTCCTCTATACTGTACCCTCCCTTCTCTTCCTGCCTCCTTCATACCATACCCTCCCTCCCTCCCTTCTTCCAGTACCCTCCGTCCCTCCCTCCCTTCCTCCCTCCCTCCCTCTACAGTCTACACTATATCCCTCCCACACGACTTCTTACACATTGCATATCTTACACACACACACACACACACACACACACACACACACACACACACACACACACTCAGTTTTTGTCACTACCTAATCGTATCATGGTAAAAGGCGGTGGTGGGTGATGGTGGATATGGGGGGAGATATGATAGAAGTATTTAAGTGGGTGAAAGGAATCAATAAAGGCGATATAGATAAAGTTCTTGTAATATCCGAGCAGGATAGGACTCGTAGCAACGGATTTAAGATGGATAAGTTTAGGTTTAGGAGGGAGATAGGAAGGAACTGGTTCACAAATAGGGTGGTGGACGAGTGGAACAAGCTTAGCAACTTTGTAGTAAGTGCTGGAACGCTGGAAAGTTTTAAAAGGAGGCTAGATAGATTCATGGATGATAGAGAGTGGTAGTAACTCTCGACAGGAGCTGCCATGAACAGGCCAACAAGCCTATTGCAGACTCCTTATTTTCTTATGTTCTTATGGATGATGGTGGGTGGCGGTGGGTGGTGGTGGAGTGGTGGTGGAGGGTAGTGGGAGGTGGTGGTAAAGAATGAAATAGAATGATGGTAAATGGTGGAAGAAGAGTAATAGTAAGTACATGGCGGTGAAAGGGGGTAAGGCGAGGCGAGGTGAGGTGAGGTGAGGCGGGAAGGTTCACCTGCAGGAGCACTTCACACCTGCCCGCTAAATGACTCATGATCGGTGCTGTACTCTCGTTTGGGGACGCCGGGTCGTCAGCCATACAATATGACTAGTTATTATTTATGAGGCAGCTGAGTCGATTGTGCGCGATGCCCTGCCGACAACTGTGGCGTGTCGGAAGCGTTTGGTTTTCGGAGAGAGAGAGAGAGAGAGAGAGAGAGAGAGAGAGAGAGAGAGAGAGAGAGAGAGAGAGAGAGAGAGAGAGAACGCTTATCAAAATCACATTCACTTTTATTACTATGACATTAACATCTGACAAAAAGGAAACACGATATAGTACTCTATTACTATATATGAACCAGGAAGCGCAATAAAGTATAGAAAAGATTGAAAACTAAATATATATAAACTACTGTAGCATATAAAGTATAGGGAGCCGATTGATATATAGATTCATTGTTTACAGTACTTGACCCTGAGTGTGGCAGGTAAGGCATATAACCACCAGGTGTACACGTCGGCCTCACCTGCTCTACCGAATTGACTTAACTATATAAAAGTGAAGGAGATATAACTGATTAAAGAGATACCAGGTTATCCCAAATGGATCCTACAAAAACATTGGCAGATAAGCTCTTTTGTGGAACTGAGATAATTAACGTAAATGGAAAAACAAAAAAAGACATTTCAGGAGCTCAGGTTCAGGTTCATTATCATTACGTCTCAACGTCCTGTACAAAAGATATGTTTTAAATTTAATCACAAGAGTTTTTTTTTACAAAGCCATCATAAACACATACATTCGTCACTTTATCAACACCAATCATACTTCATCTTCTCCCCGACGCTGCTAATGTAAAATGAAATGACGAGCAACAAGCATAATAAGCCATTGTGTAGGAGTAATAGCGAGCACCGATCATAACATCTGTTGGTTGAGTACGTGAGGTCTTTACCCTTTGTATACTGTATTGAATATGACTTCCGTGTGGGCGACAGCTACCCCTTACACTGGGTACTTCAGACAATACCGAAACAATATTATATCTACATGTGTTTGTATCTATGTTTGTATTTTGTCCTTGTACTTATTCCTTTGTTTGCTTTTGTATTTGTAGTATTGTACTTGTTTTTGTACTTACATTTACTCCTGTCTTTGTATCTGTACACAAATTCAATCGTGATGCCAACCACTGACTCTGTGTTACCTGGAGGAAGAGTTAGCGTGAATGGCAGACGGTTCACTTCACCCTCAAGGAAGACCGTGGTCCTTGAGAATGACTATCGGGTGGTCCTCGAGGATGATAGATCATTGACTCAGGACGTCTGGCTGATCCAGTTTGGCCTGTGTCCAAGAGTGATATTAGTGGCCTTGATGGTCCTCACCCCTGTGTGTGTGTGTGTGTGTTTTAACCAGTCGTCATAGTAATTACCCAAAGTTCGTATATGTCATTGTAAGCAACACGAAGATAATCCTCCTCTTTATCACCCATGTAGAAGTTATCTTTTTAACCCAAATGATATCTTTCAACTTTGTCTCCTCTCCCTCTTTCAACACACCATCACCAACCAATACCTCGGCACCATCAGAGTCACCATTACTGTCTTACATCAACACACTTACACGGTTTACCTCGGCTCCTGACCTCACGGCCCCTAAGTAGCAATCCAATACTTGCTGTTCAGTATCCACACACGTCACTGCCCCCACACCACCACCACCACCACCACCACCCACACCGTCACCACAACCATTCCCTCCCTTCCCAGTCACTCCCATAACAGCGTCTGCGTCACCTACCCCAACATTAGGAACCCACCACCACTACCAACACCAACCAGACCACACCAATATCCTGCTCTCCAGCCACAAACACAATTGTATTACGAAACACTAAGGCCTCCCATCCCCTCCCTATCTCCCCCCTATCTTTCTTCCACTCCCTTCTCTTCCACTCCCTTCTCTTTCGCTTCCTTTGCCTCCTCCTCCTCCTCCAGCGGCCGCGGGAGGAGGCCCCCCAAGGAACCAGCACATAATGGTAAGTGAGCGCTCCTCTCTTTCTCTCAATTTCTTCTCCCGCCACTGTGATTGTAGTCATTTGGTCACCGTAATGCTTGAATTACAAGGATTTAGAGGCCGTAACAACGCCCCGGGGAGACATAGGCTGTTAGTGGAGATAGTAAAAGCCAAGTTGGATAGAGAACTGGACTCCTGGGGCTGAACTAAGAGAGAGAAGGGAAAAAGAAAGAGAAAGGCGCCACGCTCTAAGTTTTAATGCGTCCAGAGACCAGACTCCCAGTTTTGTTTGTTTGGGAGTTGGGAGGATGTGAACGAGGATGGTCTGTGATTACATCTTTATATGCTTAGATCACAGCTCCCAGCAATTAGATTTTGACGGTGAGAATCATTTAGTGCTGATTCAATCTGGTGGCGGAGTCGTGGCTGAACTAACCAATCGTTGGTTACCCACTGACAATCGGACATTTCACGAGGCATAATCATTATATAGGAGCAATAAAGAGCTTTGAGGTATATCATATGTATCATTATATCAGATTTATAACGCTAATCAACGTCAGGATAAAAGACGAAAGAAGAAGACAGTCCCCCCCCTCTCCCCCTCCTCCTCTTCCTGACCTCGATGACAATCATTATAAAATCCGTCTCTCTCTCCCTCTATCGGCAAAGTTTTGAACAATTATAACAGTAATGTCAGCACCGCCGAGGATATCATCATCATCATAGGGACTGACCGCCATCTTTATGACTCCAGTGTTGCCACATCGCCTGGAAAACAAAAGCATAGCGTGAGAGGCGTCCACGAACTTCTTCCAGAGTCTGTGGGCGTGTCGTTGTGCGTCTGTAAACAACCAGGAGAGAGAAAATATATATATATCTGGTAGCGTTTGTTAATACTCATGGTTGATATAAAGTCGAGAGGCGCCTTGTACGTCAGTCTTGGCAACTCCTGGCCGGTAGTTGCTCACCAGAATGATGTGATCTTAACGATAAAATATAAGTTATATCACCAGCAGAGAGAAGAAAAAAAAATCAGAGGAGGAACAAATCCGGTTATGGAGTTTCTCGTTTATGCCTCCGGTCACTTGTGCAAACTACTGCATATCACCACTATCACCATCACCACCACTATCACCACTACTATCACCACTACTATCACTATCACCACCACTATCACCACTACTGTCACCACTACTATCACTATCACCACCACTATCACCACTACTATCACCACCACTATCACCACCACTATCGCTATCACCACCACTATCACCACTACTATCACCACTACTATCACTATCACCACCACTATCACCACTATCACCATCACCACCACTATCACCACTACTATCACCACTACTATCACTATCACCACCACTATCACCACTACTGTCACCACTACTATCACTATCACCACCACTATCACCACTACTATCACCACCAGTTAGGTCTCATCGTTTTAACTCCCAGACGCACAGCCGAAATTGCCCCCTAACCTGGCGTAATCCAAGACATTTATATTTATGATTTAGCTTTGTAAATTGTGTTGTACATCGCTGTCAACTACTTCCAGGAAGACTAAAATGATCGGACAAGGAGCGATACATTGTAAGACGCTCGTTCAGATGTCGCAATGATCACTGTATTATTGTCGGTAATCAGAAAGACGATAAATTGGTTGTAATGGGGATATCGCTCCCTTACTAACAGACCCAAACTGGCTAAGTCGCTTATTGTGGTTGGGGGGAGGATGGTGTGGTGGTGGTAGTGGTGGTGGCGAGGGGGGAGGTGTGGTGGTGGTGGTGGTGGTGAGGGGGAGAGGTGTGGTGGTGGTGGTGGGAAAGGGAAGTGTAGCTAGGAGGGAGGACGGTAGTGGTGGTGGGAAGGGAGAGTAGCTAGGAGGAAGGTGTGTGGTGGTGGTGGTAGGGGTAGAGGAGGGTGAGGAAGAGTAGAAGGGAGGGGAGGATGGTGTCGGGGTGGTGGTGGTGGAGAGTGAGGGAGTGTGGCTTGATAGTAGTAATATATATATATTATACGTTCCTCAGGTAAGACCTACAACAGTAATTAACATAGTCGTTTACCTGGCTGGATTTCGTTCAGGTGTTTAAGGTAATTATTAGATGCAACAGATAAATGACTGTAATAAAAATATGCAAATAAATTGATGCACATAAATAGTAATTACACGGACAAGCAGGATAAAAATAGCAATACTATTAGTAATATTACTGTTAATGATAATGATATCAGTGGTAATAATTTTAATGATAGCCGAAAGGAAGAACAATTATTATGATGTAATAGTAATAATGATAATGATGATAATGATGATAGTTTATCTTGATAAATAACAATATTAATAACATAGCAAAAGAGTAGCACACACACACACACACACACACACACACACACACACACACCACACACTACACACACACACACACACACACACACACACACACACACACACACACACACACACTACACACACACACACACACACACACACACACACACACACACACACACACACACACACACACACACACTACACACACACACTACACACACACACACACACTACACACACACTACACACACACACACACACACACACACACACACACACACACACACACACACACACACACACACACACACACACACACACTACACACACACACACTACACACACACACACACACACACACACACACACACACACACACACACACACACACACACACACACACTACACACACACACACACACTACACACACACACACACACACACACACACACATCAGATGGACGACGCAGCCTGAAAGCGACTCTGCGTAAACGATTTGAATTGCAAAAGAACACTCTGTACGCCATCCACGTAAACCGTTTATATCTGTTTACCACGCCGTGAAATTGTTATTCTTAGCGCCATTCAATCCTATTTAAGAGGTGGAAGGACACACGACCTTACGACCTGTTCTTGAGTTTACCTGTGACAGACTCTTAATCACAGGTAGGTCAGGTCATCTTGGTGGCTTAATGAGAGGTTATTGATGGTGATTAATGAGTGGTTATTGATGGTTATTTATTTATCTTTACACCTGTATAGATATCAATTTCATAATTACTCTTAATTATCATTATTCTCTCACTTCTCAGGTGTTGTTATTCTGATTATTATTGAGTCCTTTAATTTACATACAAGACCACCTGTTTAAATACACCTTTATCTTATTCAATCAAATTAATGTTTAAGAAGATGACGTTTTCTTATTAGGGTGACCAAAACATTCATTGATTGGTTAGGTTGAATTGTACTCTATAGGGGGAAAAAGGTCTCCCTCGAATTTAATAAATATCTATCTGTTAAGTACGGAGAGGCGTGTATTACGGTCATATCAAATAGGAGAATCGACAGGTGATCAATGACGTCAAATAAACAGGTGATGAATGACGCCAATAAAAAACCAACGGGAGATAAACAGAGAACCAACAGAAGATCAATAACGTAAAATCAACAGAGGAAATAAAATAACAATGGGGAAAGGTTTAACCTTCGGAACACCAGAAAACACAAGAGACAAAAAAATAAACTTAAAATTGGTGACTACAAAAAAAAGGGGTAAAAGTTCTACCATTTCACAGTAGCATTAACCAGCTAACCCCTTCACTTACGACTCTCCTTAACCACGAAACAACACCTTTATCCATCCCTCTCGGCTTTCCCTTTTTTTTACCACCTTTTCCATTTCCCTTCCATTCTTCTCCCTCTCCATCCCATCCCTTCTCTTCAACTCTTCTCTCCTTCTCCTCTTCCCTTCCACTCTTTTCCCTCTCCCCTTCTCTTTCACTCTTCCACATTTCTCCCTCACCCTTTCCCTTCCACCTTTACCCCTCTCCCCTCCCTTCTCCCTCTCCTCTAACCCTTCCACCTTTCTCCGTCTCCCCTATCCCTTCCACTCTTCTTTCCCCCCTTCCTTTCTACCTTCCTCACTCCCCTTCCCAAGACCAACTTCCTACAAAAGGCAATTTACTGCGGGTTAAGCTATCGAGTTAGACATCTGAAATACTTATCTTCCTCGCCATTGTGTCATGGGCTGCCTCGCTAACAATTAATTCGTTCTGGCCGGAGCCTGACCACAAACACTATTGGATGTCACCCAAACTACCACCAGCCTCCACCAGCCACCACCAGGGAAGTGGAGGAAGATGTGGGGAGATGGGGAAGGGTAGTGGGTTAGGAGGGGAGATGGGGGAAGCAGGTTAGGAGGGGTATTTAAAGAGGGAGGGGGTTAGGTACAGAAGTAAGGATAAAAAGGAGGAAAAACGTGGAAGATAAAGAAGAGAGAGACCAAGGATGAGGAAGAGTAGGTATGGAAAAAGGCACAAAGGGAGGGAAGCAAGAGAGGGAGCAGATGGAAGTAGAGTAAAAACAAGACGAATAACTCAAACAACAAACTCAAGCAAGAGAATACTATAGGGTTGAGGTGTTGAGGGTGACGCTTGAGTCGTACTGAAAGAGAGTCAAAATCACTTCACAAATTACCTTTTCTTAAATTAATCACTTCACCTGTTTGTAATACCTGATCAAAGAGGCATTAAGTTAAAAGTCTAAATATCTAACATTAATCCTTGCTACACCAGACTCTCACTTATCCTATCATTTATAATCACAATAGATCAAGAAGGATCGACCACTGTCCCTAAAGGGGTGTCTCTCCGCCCTATACACTGCGTGCCGCGCCCCAGGCAGCCCAAAAGATCACCTGCACGGAGCGATAGTTATCACCGCCACCAAACACCATTACCAGCTACCATACCGTAACCCTCTAATCTACCAGTGGGTCTTTTATCTTCTCCAAGAAAACATCCATTGACCCTCACACACCAAGAAGGAGTTAGGGGGGTAGGAGGGGTGGTGTTCCTCCTTCTCTTCCTTCAACCCAAGACAGTAGCCATCAATTCGTTCCACCCAAGACCCTCTGTTCACCGATTTTTTTTCCTGTTCCCCGCCTCCCCTCCCATTACCCCCCTTCCATCCTCCTCACCCCTGTCGCTCTCCCATCAAACCCCGGCGGTAACCACAAATTAGAAAATGTCAATTATCTGACCACGATCTCGAAAGTGTATGAAGAGGGGATGGGGGAAGGGAGGGGGAGGAGGGAGGGGGAGGGGGAGGTTAGGGGTGGGGGGCATTGTGGTGGAGGGGTTGCGGTAGCCTTCACTGGTCCTCCTCCTCCTCCTCTCCAGGTCATCGTAGGAAGGCTCCCGACACCTCCTCCTCCACTCGTTTATGCCCAGGAATTTTACAGACATTGGAAATTATGTTTCTTAATATATGTGTGTGTGTGTGTGTGTGTGTGTGTGTATGTGTGTGTGTGTGTGTGTGTGTGTTTTAATCATCATACCTAAAACCCTGAACCTAAAGACCATTTTCACTAAGAAAGAGCCAACCAGAAGTAAATTTTCCCCCCACAATTAAATTTAACATCTGCACTACAGTCTGAGAAGGAACGCGAAGACGAAATTAAACTCTACAGACACCTTCGTTAGCCATCAGTTGCCGACGTTACCCTCAAAGAACACATTTCCATTTTCCAATTACCTGTGGAGGGAGAATCTCACCTGGCGTCGTGAGAGGTGTTCAGTGTGGTGTTAATGCCCCGCCCTTCCCTATACCTGCCAGACCCAAGTGGTGGTGGTGGTGGTAGTGTTGGTGGTTGTTGGGGGTGATGGTGGTAGTGGCAATGGTGGTTATGGAGGTGTGTGTGTGTGTGTGTGTGTGTGTGTGTGTGTGTGTGTGTCTTAACTGAATGACCTATAGGCTGGGGAGGTTGTCGTCTCTATAGGGGGGTGACCTACCCTCAGCTGCTACCTCATCAGGTCACAGTTCATTCCCATTTTTCCTCTTTTTTTCCTTCTCTCCTTCCTCACCCCCTTTTCCTTCTTATTTCCCTCTTCCCCCTTTATCTCCTCTCCTTCCCTTGTGATGGGTCAGACAATAGGAGTGTACTGGATGTAAACACTGGCCAATGTGTTATACTCGATCCTGGTTCCTCAGGTGTACCAGACGACACATAAAACACACACACCGACCTGAGTGCGGCTGTATACACTATTATCCCATCTAAAGAAAAACAAAACTCTCCATCCGTTTTCTATACTCATGTTCTCTCTTCCCATATATTTAATGATTTACTGCACAATAACACACCTCTATTAATAAGTAAATAAAAATAAACACTTACTTAAACAGGATACGATACACACAGAGTATTACCATAACAGAACCAAACCTCTTCAGCCCATTTTCTGTGATTAAATACATTTTCTATCTTACTTTCCATGGGATACTATACAAGAATGATCATCCGCCTCTTAACAAACGATAAACCTCGATACTAGTCTTTTAAAATATATACCAAATGACATATACAAGTACTATACCTAAGTAGTATATCTGCTTACCAAGATACAACATATACAACCACATACACCTCATAAGAACAAAATGAGTTCTTTCACTCTCTTTCCGTGATGATAATCCCTGTTGTCAGACTTTCAATGGGCGACTCCTTAAGACCAAACATCAGACCCGTAAGAATATAATCAGGTTTGGGTTTTCATCCCTGTACATACTCGTCTGGAACAACAAAGACTGAATTTCTAAATGCAAATCGGTAGCTGATGCTCGGTAAGTTCTAATCAGCTTGGAACAATATATTAATTTCACGTCCATTATCGCCACAATGCACGTCTTTTGTTTCAGTTTTGACCCGCCTGTCAGACAACCAACCACTGAGCAGCTGTTGGTTCACGCCCCTGCGGTGTGTGTGTGTGTGTGTGTGTGTGTGTAGAGAGAGAGAGACAGAGAGAGAGAGAGAGAGAGAGAGAGAGAGAGAGATGGTGTGTGTATGAGTGTGTAAAGGACAAAAGAGTGTGTAAGGAACGAAAGTGTGTGTGAGGAACGAAAGTGTGTGTGAGGAACGAAAATGTGTGTGAGGAACGAAAGTGTGTGTGAGGAACGAAAGTGTGTGTGAGGAACGAAAATGTGTGTGAGGAACGAAAGTGTGTGTGAGGAACGAAGGTGTGTGTATGTATGTGTGTAATAAACAATACCCTTTACGATGACAAATAAACTAACGCCACATCAACACACACACACACACACACACACACACACACACACACACACACACACACACAAACACACACAAACAACTCACCTCCACTCCCCCAAAAAAATAAACAAATAAACGGATAAAAAAAAAAATACAACAACAACAACATAACAAACACGCCCGATTATAAAAGATTAATAAAATGCAAAATACAATACAATAAAAAACCGGATGTTAGCAATACAGCAGAAACCTAGATGATCATTTTACCTTCGTTGATAAAATAAATTGTCGATATATTTTATACTATTGGTAAATGATTTGACACAGAGACCAATATTATAACAATGGCGCTAAAATCACACGTTAAAACAGACAATACATTTACCAGATTCAAGTCAGGTTATCGATAATTATCACAGGTGTAGATTCTGTTGTGATACCTGGGTCACACCTGTGTATACGAACTAATGGATGGAATTAATTGACTCAGGTAATACACAGGTACACTGGCTTTCGTTTGGGATTGAGTTTAAGTTATAAAAACGACATACTCTCACGCACACACACACACACACACACACTTGAACCTGTATAGTAAAATTTAATCATAATGGATAGATATTTCTTTTATGGGTGGGTGTAATCCAGTTAGATGTATGTGTTATCAAAGGATCATCTCCACACACAAACTTTCCCACGTGTGTTGTGTGTGTGTGTGTGTGTGTGTGTGTGTGTGTGTGTGTGTGTGTGTGTGTGTGTGTGTGTGAGAGAGAGAGACATACAGACAGGTAGATATATATCTATATGCGTGTGTAGGTCCAACATGTGTGTGTGTGTGTGTGTGTCTGTTGACTGCATGTACAGTGTAGACAGACTAACTTTGGGACCCACTCGCGCGCGCGCACACACACTATAAGATTAGCCCAGTCCCAACCACCGTAAAAATTATCAACAACTCGTAATCAACCAGTGTATTCACTCCCAGTGAATCTTACCTTTTTTGCACTATCACTAATGTTGAAATGCCCTGTAGTATGACCTTCTCCCCACCTAGTCAGTTGTATCACTTATGTTACTTGTATATTATTTGTCAATCAAGTGATCCATTCCCCAATTGTGTAACTATATATTTTCAACCTTCTGGCTGCTATGCTCTTTCAATAAACTGCTAATTATTATTATTATTATTATTATTATTATTATTATTATTATTATTATTATTATTATTATTATTATTATTATTATTACACACACACACACACACACACACACACACACACCCACCTGCTTCAGTAATTGCGTTTGTAGTTTCCACTTTTAATGACAACGATAACCTGATATACTGTATGCGTTATATTACTGTTATTATGCTGTACACAGGAAAACCTTATTGACAGTTAATTTACACACTTGTCACTGGACACACTTGTTAGGGTTCATTCTTTTCCGGAAAACAAAAAACACCTGACAAAGGGTTATACCACACACCTGTCGGGGGTGGGAGGTAGGGGGGGAGGGAAATCTATAATACAATCGAGTTAACCAAATCACGTCCAAGAAGCCAAGTCCGGTTGCTTAAAATCAAGTCAAAGTCCTAATCATCACTATTCTTATCATCATCATCATCACCATCATCATCATCATCATCATCATCATCATCATCATCAACATCATCAACAACATCAAAGTCACCAACAGAAAATGAAGAGCACCAAGTCCAAGGTTACCTGACGCAGATGTGGCTGGCCGTCCTCTCACGCAGCTGCAGGTAACACCCCGGGTGGGCGCCGCTGTCCAACATCTGCCACCAAGTACGCACCCTCCTCCTTATCCTCAGTCCTAAACCCAGATTCTTAAAAAAAGCTAAAATTTTATCGTAATCTGGAAAAAAAAAATCAACTATAACTGCCTACCTTAAGTTACAATACAGAATCAAATGCACAAATTATCGTAACTAAATTTTTTTTTTTTTTTGCATTTACTTAATGGGAGGAAAAATTAAGTGTTTTCCTTCCCCCTTTTTCCTTTTGTTTTTCCTCATTTTCTTTTCTCTTCTTATTTTTTCCTTCTACCCCACTGCCTCTTTTTTCTCCTCCTCCTCCTCCTCTTCCTCCTCCCGCTCCCATAGAACAGGCACTATTGCGTCTGGTGTCCGTGGCTGTTACTTCAATCCTGTCTAATGTATTTGTGACTGTCTATTTCCTGTCTACACTATTGTTAAAAGTCTAATCTCCTGTCTAATATATCCATGACTGTCTATGCCACACCTACCACATTTTTTTACTGTCTATCTCCGTCTATACTTCATTTGACTGTCCACGTCCCGTCAACAAGACAGGACCCGAGTAAATGCCACCACCGGATGAGTTAACCTTTAACTACGAACTATGTAGGCAATTGTTAACTGTGAATTGCCGGGCCACTCTCAGCTGTATAGGGCCACTCTCAGCTGCATGGCCACTCTCAGCTGCATGGCCACTCTCAGCTAGCTCTAAGGCCACACCCTCATCCTCCCTCACTTCTCGCGGTCTCTCTCCTCTGATTTGCTATGGTGTGTCAATTGGACATCCTTCATCCGGCAGAGTAAAACACGGGAAGTGGGGTTACAGCCTCCTAATACCACCCTGGGGGACACCTCACTTTATACGAACTGTGGTTACTTATGATCCTTTAACGTCTAACTCACTTATATACATCACACTTATAGTTTTGAGCCGTCCTTTAACGTCTAACTCACTGATAAACACCTCCTTTCCCTTTCCTTCCTCTTTCTCTTCCTTCTATACCCCCTCCTCCTCCTCTTCCTTCTATACCTCCTCCTCCTGCTGCTCCTTCTCCCCTCTCCTCCTTTTTCTCTCCCTCTTCCTCTTCCCTTTTCTCCACTTTCTCTTCATTCTATCCCTCCTCCTTCTCTTCCTTTCCTATCCTCCTCCTTCTCTTCCTTCTCCTCCTCCTCCTTCCTTTTCTCCTCTCTCTCTCTTCCTCCTATCCTTCCTCTCTTCCTTCACAGACCAAAGAGAAAAGAGAGAAACGGGAACTCCTGTGTGGACCATTTGTCGCTCATTAAAGCCCTATTCATTAACTGTCACTAGAGGGCGGTGGTGGCACTGAAGTTGTAATACCTCTTGGCTGGTCAATTGGTTTACAGTGTGTTGTAAAGTCCTCGAGTGGCCGACCAGGAGGTGTGTGTGTGTGGGGCGTGTCTTCGACTTTCTGGGTTCATTTCCTTTTGTTGGTGAGGGAAGTTCTGGTGGTGGTGGTGGTGATGGTGATGGTGGTGGTGGTGGTGGTGGTGATGGTGATATAACCTAAATAAATCACAACCAAAATAAAACTAATCTTATAATTAACAGAGAAAAAAAGCACCACCATCACTACCATTATCACCACCACTACTATCACTATCACCACCACTATCACCACGACTACTACTATCACCACCACCACCACGGGAACTAAAGTCGGGAAAAAAAAAACTTGACTAGTGTTCACGTAGTATAAACCAGTAATTAGGAGCCCCTCAACTTTATGACCCTGGGTGACCCCTCTGAGTTTTAACGAGGACAAGGGGAAAATTTTGACACTTAAGGCGTCAAAGTTTGTCCGAACGACGGGTCAAGTAGTGTGAAAATCGACAAGGAGGTTCACCAACTATGTGTCATATGACCTGCCCGACCACCTAGCCAGCCACCAGAGCCCAGCGGGAGACATGAGAGAGGAGGAGGAGGAGGAGGAGAAAGGGAAGGAGAACAAGAAGGAGGAAGGGGGTTAGGAGAAAGAAAGGGGGGTAAAAAGAGCAGGAGGACTAGGAGGAAGGGGAGGGAAGAGGAGGAGGAGGAGGAGGAGAATTAGGAAGAAGGGAAGGAGGAAAATGAAGAAAGGGAAGACGACTAGGAAGAGGAGGAGGAAGAGGAGAGTTAGGATAATAATGATGATTAATCGTAACCGAAGAAAGAAAATAAGAAAGAAGAGGACAATAATAATAATAATAATAATAATAGAAGAGTAGTAAACATAGGCACAGGATTCATAAAAAGAAAACACACACACACACACACACACACACACACACACACACACACACACGCACACACACACACACACACACACACACACACACACACACACACACACACACACACACACACACACACACACACACACACACACACACACACACACACACACACACACACACACACACACACACACGCACACACACACACACTCGATATAACACACTCTATTACCAGGAACGTACTCACACTTCTATATGACCTCCTGTGATATATGAGATGTATAGACCGTGGGAAGAGGTTATCTTAAATACTTGACCTAAATGAACCTAAATTAATTATCTATAAACCTACTAATTATATAACCTATAAGCCCCCTATAACCCTCTATAACCCTCTATAAAAAAATGAATGAGAAAATTATACCACTACAATCTAATTCTCTAAGGCACCAGAATTAAAACTAGTTTATAATTATCGAGAGAAGCTATTGAATCGACACTCTATAGATATTTAATTGGACCGTGAGTTACTCTAATTGGCACTTTCACAGGTGTAAGTACGTTCAATTAACCTATGGAGCTAAGGCTGAGGTTTATAATCTATTTATTGAAAAGACTCATCATCTTCCCACACTGTGGGACAGGACAAAGGAGAAAGGGGAGAGGAAGGGAGGGGGGCAGAATGAGAAACAGGGTGGGAGGAGGAGTGGTGTTGGGGACGGGGAGGAGGGGTGGTGTTGGGGACGGGAGGCAGGTGGGAGACAGAGGGGGAAGTTGGGGGTGGGGAGGAGGAGGGTGTTGTAGACGGGGAGGAGGGGCTGAAGAGGACGGGGAGGAGGGTGGTGTTGGGGACTTGGGAGGTGTTGGGGACGGGGAGGGAGGTGGTGTTGGGGGGAGGAGGAGGAAGTGGGGGATGGGGAGGAGGAGGAGGAGGAGGAGGAGGAGGTGTTGGAGGTAGGAAGAAGGAGGTATTGGCGTCAGTGAGGGTTGAAGAGAAACACACAGACACCCTAACAAACCTTTCCCAACCCTTTTATGATCTTGTCCAGTGATCACTAGTATATAATATCAAGGTCGGGGATTCCATTACCAGTCATTTCAGGTACAAGTTACAGCACACCTTGTCAATACCTGTAATATGTCATACCTGTAATTTAGTACAGGTCAGATAACAGGTCTTACTACAGGTCAGTTCCCAGTTCCTACAGTAAAAAAAAAAAAAGTCAACTAGATAAAATATTTTAAAAGGTCAAATTAAATTATCCTGTTAATAAAATGTGGATTATTTCAGCTCTTATTCATCCTCTTGCCTCGTTTATTTATATTCCTCCTTGTCTCTGCATCATCTTAAGAAACTGATATTCCTTCTATACATTAACATCACGGGTAGTAAAAATACATCCCATGACAGAAGGCGTGTTGAGGTGCTGGTAACCTGAGGGTGGTAGGTTCAAGAGACCAGACCAGGGAAACACCCCCTTCTCTTGCTAGGACGCAGAACTCGTCTAACTCTTCTGCAGGTGGATCGTGTAACCAAAGGTAGCGTGGATCAGGTGTGTGACTCAGGTCAGTATATGCAATCTTCGTCTCTATTTACCTCAGGAATGTATAACTTGTTTCTGTCACCTTCGAAGGAGTAATCAACACGTACTTATTAAACGTACTTGAGAACTAATTTAGTGAGGGTGTGTGTAAGTCAACGTGAAGGAGTTAGGTGAGTATATCAATAAGAAACTAATCAACACTGAAAACTTCCTTTATTAAACTTCTCTGATGAATAAATAATTTGCATACAGAGTCTTAAAGAGTGATATGGCCTCCCCACACCCCCTCTCATCCTGCCGGCCCACCCAACAGCCAAGTCTCACACGGTCGTTCTCCCTCGGGGGTGTTAAGTTTCTCATTATGACCAACTACGCCATCGCAAATATAACATAAAGCATGATCTGTCTCTCATCAAGAGCCCGCCAAGTACACACGACCCGAGGACTGGAATGCGATGCGTCCTCTCAACCAGTGGGGGGCTCTGCTGGGAAGACGTTGATGAAGGTCACATGGTCGAGGTGTTGGTTGTCGCTTCACTAACATAATCAAGGTACAGTTTATGAGTGGTAATTCTCACTATAAAACAGATTTATAATGTTGTACTGAGTGGTGGTAATCGGGCTTAACAGTGGCGCCGGGTGATGGTGGTGGTGGTGGTGGAAATGGTATAGGGATGATAGTAAAAGGTATTGGTAGAGGCAATGGTATGGGGGAATGGTAGGAATGGTGGTAATGGTAATGGTGATAGTAGAGGTGGTAGAAGTGAGAAGAGAGTGGTGGTGATGGGGAGTGAGGGGTGGCAAAGGATGGTGGTGATGGGGAGTGAGGGGTGGCAAAGGATGGTGGTGATGGTGGTAGTGGTGGTTATAGTGATGATGGTGGTGGTATTGGTGGTGGTAGTGGTGGTGGTGGTAATGGTAGTAGTGGCGGTATCGGTAGGGGTCAGGAGTGTGGTAAGTGTTGACAAAGTTCCCACGGTGTAGGTCTGGGGAACAGTATCACGCTCCACCCCTTCACTACCTGGCTCTATGTACCTCCCACACCTATAAACATTAATGCTATTTATTTACCTCATTGAGCAAATTTGTTAAAAAACTAAAAATGTCATAGAGAACCGGATGTAAAAGGTATGATTCTCGGTAATAAAGTTAAAAGTCTCGATGATAAACTTGAAATGACCATCATCCATCATTATTTATCATACCTAATACGCAGGCGCAGTCAGAATCAAATTACTTATACGAGTGACTGAACGCTCGAGTGATCATTGGCTCTTATAGCTACGCCCCAAGTGAATGATCGGAACTGAACAGCTGATAAACCAGAGAGAGTTACTCCGACGTCTATGATCAGCTGACTATCGACCAGCTGTTCATGACGTCATTTCATAAACAAAGATTAAAACTTAAAGAAACTCAGAGTTAAGGAGCCAGTGCCTGGAGGTGGAGTATAGCCACACGCTGAACGCTCACTACCGCCGCCCACACCTTCAGGTAGTAATCAGCAGCGATTTCCTGGTAATTAAGGTATCATAGCGTCCCTGCAGGTGTTTAGAAATGACTGACATTAGCCGTAATTTAATCTACAGCCCAATACCGGAGGTGACACTGCTGGTAAGTCGTCACCAACCACACCTGAATTACCTGGCGTTACCTAACAACTTGAGATCTGTGTATCTTTATTTTTCTGCCTAAATAAATTGTTTCAATATCAATATCCTTTTATACAAACGCTCGATACACTTTTTATTTATTTATTTATTTGTTTATTTATTTGTTTGTTATGAGTTAAATAGCCGTTCTGGTGGCTGGTTAGGACCCTTATTGTCTAGCATCCAATTGACCTCATTTTCTCAAGACACTGAAACTAAAGGAGACGTTGAATGACACGCTGAAATCTGACCCCACAACTAGACTTCTCTTAAACGATCCCCCTGAGCTGTCCACAAGGTCTTCTCTCTTACCCCCTCGTTTGTCTAGCCTTCTCCTGATTGACAACACCCCTCCCTCCTCTTCCCTCCCTCCCCCTCTCTCTCTCTCTTTCGGTCTCACTTTCCCACCGCCACACACACACACACACACCGACCCCTGACACCTCCTCTTCTCACCCTTCTCCTCCTCCTTTTCCTCCCACAAGCATGTCACCTAACACAGTACTGTTAAATCAAATCCAATGTTTGTTGTACAGGACTTACTTCTTTGCTGTGGTTAATTTGCGTATGTATTTGTACAGGTAATAAGCTTAATTTAACGGTATATAAAGATGAAAATATTCAGTGCCGTGTTATAGTGCCATGATCATTAGTGGGTATTGACTGGTGTGGCACTTGGGTCAGCCCGGCTCAGGTCAGGGAGGGCGGTGCGGCTGAATGCGGTCAGAGAGGTGATGGATGATGCGGTCAGCCTGTGGTCGTGTCCTCGCCGCACCCGCTCCACGGTACACTTGTCCGCCTGTCTGGAATTTCCCCCAAACACGACTCGCTTACATCCTTCTGGTTCTGTGTGTGTGTTTACAGGAGACACTAGAGAGAAGACAAATGCAGTAATCATCATCACCGACACAACAATACACTCCCAAAAATCCTTTTGTCCACAACCCAGTCATCACCTCCTCTAGTGTGGGATCTCCAAGACACAGACAGCCACAGACAGACACAGACAGACACAGACAACCACCCTCATCTTACCCAAGTGTTACATTATCTACCTGAGCAACACCAAATGTTCCTTTACACTCTGTACACAAAAGGACGTCGAGCATAAATGATTCTCGGTAAAGTAGTGCTTTTAGGTTGTTGTCTTACTGAAAACTCTACACCTGTGCAAGAGATTATACAGACACCTTCATTCTAACAATGGGGTAGTATAATGTAAACTGGTCTTAGATAACGCTTGTCTATTATCATCGACATCAACCAGAGCAACACAATAACCTGTACAGATATAATATACATTTACTTTGAGGAGATTCACAGAAGCTTTCCTCAGACGGTCATTTATACGAGATTACTGTACATAGGAGAGGTATTGTTCTAGACACTCATGAATAATCTAACTCTTTCTACATCATAATTTAGACGTAGATGTCATGTTTGTTTGTTGATTCAGAAACCATCGCAACTACAGGTAAGAGGTTGAGGTAGAGTGCAGGTGTTTCAAGATAGCAACGTATGTAAACACCAAACAGTCAACATGGAATAAAGGAGCTTTATCTCTTGACATCAAAATGTTATACCAAAGTTGGCTATATTTTGCGTTAACAGAAATATGTGTATATGTACGAGTAGCCTATATACCGTAAAACGCACCCACAACAATGTCTGCCTTGTGGTATATGCTATCCTCACTGCCCTGGAAACATCGTCATCATCATCCGTTTGTTAACACTCTTTCGTGAACTATTCAGTGGCACTTGGATATATTTCCCTGTCTCACTCTATCTGTTTGTGTCAATCTGAATCACCATTCTTGCTTGTGCTGACGGACCTCTGTTGAAAGACACTACTAGTATGATAGAGGAAGCTTCTAATAGAGATACTGTGGTGTATAAGTAACGTGTACGGTGTAGGAATCAACGACAGGACGAACACCTCATCATTAGCATGGCTGGTGTGACTCAAGCATGCAAATATGGTAATGTGAGACTCGTAGAATGTCTGTTAATCTGTGTAGAGAGAGACGCCAGTTAATCTTGGTGTACAGTAGTTGCTCATATACACACATGGAAACACACGCACACACCAGCTCCCACACGCACATCCACACAACACACACACACACACATATGAAATACGACTCGATGGATGTGTTCATTAAAAAGACAACGATGGGATCAGATATTTAAATCACTTTGGTGGTGGTAGTGATGATGTAAGCAGTAGAGGTGGTGGTGGTGGTAGTCGTGGTGGTGGAGACAGTGGTGGTGGTAGCAGTGGTAGTTGATTGTGGCAATGAGAGAGAGAGAGAGAGAGAGAGAGAGAGAGAGAGAGAGAGAGAGAGAGAGAGTACTGCCAAGATATTCCTCCCCCCAAAACACAGAAAAAATATCAAATAAATAATCAATGGATGGCATGTATAGTATCTGAGAGACGACAAACTGCACCAGAGAGAAAATAAATCCATACACCATCACGAAGGCTTTGATCTAACCTCCACTGACGTAACGCCTATGGGATGACACACACACACACACACACACACACACACACACACTTGTTATTATTTCATCACATACAAAAGTAATTGTTGAGACCCTGATGGTGTTATAAATCTTACCAACACAAGTGTCCAAATAACACCTGTGTACTCGACAACACCTATGATGTGCCGTCCTAAGCACCCCACCTGCACTTCTCAAAAAAAAAAAACCACATTGTTCTCTCCTCTACTTTGGTAATGGTATTTTGTTTTTCCATTTTTTCCAACATTATGATTCAGATACATAAACAACTTGGCTCTTGATAATTGCTCATATTAAAGCGAACTTGCTAAAAAAAAAAAATATCCCTCTCACATGAAAAGCCTGATCAGTTAGGTCAGGTAAGTTGGATTAAGTTGAATAATACGTAATTAAGAATAGCTTATCTCATAGCCCACACAGGTGCTTCAGGTTAATTATTGTATTGGTGATTAATGTAACGAGGATTAGTAGTAATTTATGTAAGGGGGGGGGAGGCATAGACCATAAAATTTCTTAGGCGTTCGCGACACCCATTTGGTAGGTAGGTAGGTAGGCAGGTGGGTACAGGCAGGTAGCCCTCTAAAGTAGGATGCCTGGTACCACCTGAGTCGCTCCCACAGTTAGGATAGGTTAGGTTAGGATGAACTAAGGGGCTAATATTCAGGTGATCACACTTAGATTTACCTTCCTTAGATGTCATTGGTCGATACTTAAACACCGCTGCCATTGGTTTGTTTTGATTGGGTAATATTAAAGCCCCTGTTACCTAGTATAGGAAATTTATCATGTAATTCTTGGCATAATATTAGAGACCTCGCCATTGTATATGAAGTTGAAACATAAATTATTCTTTCGCCAATATCAGATCAGATGTTTGAATGGAGGAAAAAAAATAAGAAAGAGAATTAGAGATTGAAATTGAAAATAATATGAGATGAAAGAAAAGAAAACAAAGATGAAAAGTAAACGGGAAAGAAAGAAATTATTATGAGAAGAAAAATAAGTATGAGGAAATTAGAAGAAAAAAAATTCTTTCTGGAGACTCAATATCCATTTTACAACACGGTAAACAAAACTAAGCCCCCGTAATCTATCTATGGGTTCATTTACGCTATTGATTAATGTCGTTGCAAAATAAACACCTCAATACTGTTCCTGTTACGAATGCTCTTAAATATCAACCCGATTTTCCTTTTGTTAGTTTCATTTTTATAGAACGTGGGAAACACAAAGCCACGGAGCAACCAAAGTATGAGATTATATAAACAGGTGTTGAAATCCTCTCTCTCTCTCTCTCTCTTTCTCTTCCCTCCCACACACACACACAGCCAAACACACCTGCTCTACCCCTCCACCCACCCCCCCCTCCTCACTTCCACCCCCTCCTACCCAATTCTCACGTGTGTCGTCTATTTATTTACTAAATTGATTCTCCTAACACCGCTGTAACAATAAGTAACGTCACAGGTGTTGTCCGGAGCTTGTACAAACAGTGCAGGTAAGTGATGGTGGTGGTTATTGTTGTTGTTGGTGGTTATGGTTGGTGGTGTTGGTTGATGGTAATAGTGGTTAATATGGTTATGGTAGTTAATAATCTCACGTTAACATTCAGTAGTTAATTTTAGATGACTATAGACCTATGCCCATGCAGGTATATAGCATAGGCCTATATCAGGAGTTGTATGATTTGATTATATATTACAATACAGGTATATATATGTTCAAGATACTTTATATGTGTCAGAATGCAGGTATATCTGAAATTAAACAATTATAGGTGTGTTAAATACAGTTACGCGTGAAATTACAGAAAGGGGCTTTGTATTTATAGGTTACAATTGAATGATAATAATAATAATATGCTACACTATGTGACTACGGTGACTTGATATGAGAGAGAGAGAGAGAGAGAGAGAGAGAGAGAGAGAGAGAGAGAGAATTATGATACAATATAAACGATGCAGTAAAATTAGTAAACGAATTTACAGATAAAGAACAAAACAGAGGAAGTTTTGTGCTTGTGTGTGTGTGTGTGTGTGGGTGTGTGTGTGTGTGTGTATGTCTCTTAATCTGGAAGATAATCATTGTAACACCATAATACAACTTGTACAGTCACTCAAAAAAAGTATCTATACAAAATTGTGTTGAGACAATATGACACAACGGACGAAGGATTTTGACAACCCTACCGAGACAACAGGAGCCACAGTGTTCATTCTGAAATTCATCGATCACCCCAAATAAAGATAAATTTGAGTTTGAATACGAAAGAAAAAATATATATATATTTGAGGAAAATCCATTAACCCAAATCTCATAAGTAGGTCAAACATTTCACACCTAAATCGACAAATATATTAATGTTTACCTGAAACTAAAAAAAACATCTCTCTTGTTCTATAACCGACCATAAACATCACTGTTAATGTTTCTAAATAAAGTTTATGTGGATTGTATGAGAAGAAACAAGTAAGGTAATGAATGAGAGAGGCTGAGGGAGACTGTGGTACAAGGACACTCGCCCCGTCTATGCCAACACAACACGACGGCGGCACCTTCCACATTTCATTATATCATTATGTACCTAACGAGTTAAGTTCCCCGGGGCTGTGTATCATTCATATTATGTTAATGGCCCGCTGGGGACTCATCTTGTCATCATAGCACTCACTCTCACACGGGATTACCATGACACTTCTTCCTCTTCCTCCTCCTGCGCCTCCTCCTCCTAACGGATGCTGACGACCGTATGCTTCTTCATCCTACGGTCGGAAATCTCCCCCCAAAACCCAGCGTCAGCCAACCAGAAATTAAGCTCTTTCTAGGGGCATCATCCTCATCGCTCCCCAATAGACTGTAATTATTGAGATGAGTCCCCCCATTTACTTTTTCTGATCAATGACAGTCACAATTGATCGTCTCATTTGGTGTCAGCGATGTCCCCTAGCACCGACTGTCGTAAGGCTGGAATTCCCCCCCAGTGCGATCATTATTTTATCGTGGATCGGTCGTTTCCTCGCTATCACAACACGACTAACCCCTTTTCTCTTCTCTCACCCTATCTAACCGGCTGTGTCAACAATTTTCGATACAATTATCCAATTACAAGCGGTATTCAAACCCTCCCATGAACGCTGTCGAATTATTTGGTCAGGAAATTGGGTGGCAACGTTGTCAAGCCGCCGACTGACCAATCATCAGCGGCGAAGTGGGCGAATCATAACACTCAATCGAGCTCCTCGTCGCTGATTGGCCACGAGGAGCACGCGGGATCGATTGTCAACAATAACAAATGAAGGGAGCGGACGAGGGAATGTATCATGATCAATAACTTTTTGGCAGCTTTTATTTCGCTTCTTTTTTTTTTTACAGTCGGGGTGGAAGGAACAGTCATGCGAATTTGCTTATTTACATCCTGTCCACGATCCAGATGAGAGAAGGGGGAGTAATATATAGCCAAGATATCGGTCTAGACGACTTTATGGCTCGGTCTGAACACACAAGTCCCTCTCCCCTGTTGGCATAATACACAGTGTGAGAAGGAGAGAGAGAGAGAGAGAGAGAGAGAGAGAGAGAGAGAAGCTTTGGCATATTGGTAGGAACTTGTGTTGGTATTCCTCCAGTGGATGAAGTTTTCTACCTCTCTTTTCAGACTATGATTCACTGTCAAGTCTGAGACAATTATTTAAGTGAATTTATAACACATGTTTAGCGTTTGTGTTTAAGTTATACTCACATGTAAATATACGACCTTGATAATAATTGGAGTTATGTTGGGAGGGTGGGGGGATAATGTCTATGAATAACATGATGTCTAATTCGTTCCCCTGGTTCATTCCTTTGGTTCATTCGTTTAGTTCGTTCCCCTTGTTCATTCCTCTGGCCCACTGCTCAGGTCCGACCTTATTGATTTGCTCAACTAATCCAGTCTGGTTGTTCTCCCCCTATCAGTCCATCTCATTGGTCCGTTCCACTGGTTCATCTCCCTGGTTCATTCACTATTCCGAGTCATTGCTTCACCACACTAGTTGACTCACTGTCCCGAGTCATTATTTTTTTCTTTAAAGCAAGGAATTAAATCTAAGTAATTAACGACACGAGCTTTTAATTTACTATAAAAACGACAAATTAATAAATAATCGATATTCTTGCCCTAAAATTCGCTTCTTGTGCCTCCCGAACGCTTATCCTGACGTGCATCCGTTCGTGAGGTCAAAACGGCCAATCCTTTCTCGAAAAACATTGCCCATCCGAACACATAGACGCCCCAGAAATTATCATATACACCAGTGACCAGGAAGATTATTACCTGCAGTTAATAATCATAAAGAAGGTGTGTCTTTATGACGTGATGGATAAGCCTCTGGTGTGGTGTGGTGTGGTGTGTGTGGTGTGGTGTGTGTGTTTGGTCTTGCTAGCCTGTTTGTGTATATATCCAAACACCGTTGACAGTGTGTGTGTTTTAGTGTGTGTGTGTGTGTGTGTGTGACATTATTCGTTAAATAGCCGTGTGTTGTGGGTAATGATCGAAGGAGTTTCACTTCGTTTGTGTGTGAGAGAGAGAGAGAGAGAGAGAGAGAGAGAGAGAGAGAGAGAGAGAGAGAGAGTATAACAGCTTACACTTAAGAATCAGCTGATGTTTAAATACCCCACCTTAATTAACCTGACGCTTAATCACCCTAACGCTAACCTAACCTAACCTAACCTCAAGGTAAATGCTTCAGTAAAACACAGATACAAGGAAGAAACGGGAGACCACACACACACACACACACACACACACACACACCGGTCTTTACGTCTTGAATTTATCTCCCTGCCACTAGTGAGATTCTCCCCTAGGAAAGACCTTCTTAAGCAGATTACGTATCCATGGTCGAAATATCTCCCCGTAGATTTAGGGGAGATTAAGCAGACTGTTGGGGGAATTACACCAACATCCTCCACGCTTTAGGGAAAAATCTGAGGGAAAAATCTGTGGCAGGGATTTTTTTTTTTTGAAGGAAGGAAGAATTTTTATATTGAATTGGAGTTTAAATATTTAGAGTAATTTTGTAATATATGTTCTTAGTAATAACACCAAGGTATAAACACGACAATTTACCGAGTCATATCTACCTACTACACACGAGACAACGAAGCATTCAGAGGAGGAGGAGAAGAGGAAAAGGGGAAGGAGGAGGAAGAAGGAGGAGGAGGAGGAGTCATGCTGGTTGGAACACGACACACACTCCCTCAGATAAACACTCACACATAACGTATAAGTCCGCGTGGTTAGATTAGTGCGGCAGTGGGCTCAGAGGTTTGTAAACACGATGTCGAGACCAGAGGAACATGGGATCGAATCGCCTACACGGCTTCTTCGATGGCTTATAGTGTGTGTGTGTGTGTGTGTGTGTGTGTGTGTGTGTGTTCATCTCCAGGTGTATATTAATTAGCATCAAGGGCAAATTTATAAGTGTGTCCAGGTAGGTGTCTGTCTGTCTGTCTGTCTGTCTGTTTGTCCAAGTACGTTATATATACCGTTACAGAAAATAAAGATCATGTTGTACTGTATGTAACGAGCTGTAAACACACACACTGTAGTTTCTGTAGTTACTGGCGCCCGTGTATCGTAGAAATCACTCGTATTGGTCTGTTATTACCGTGCGTGCTACTGTAGACCAGCTATTGGTGACTGAATAAGGTCGAGAGAGTGTAATGTCATCATAATATTTCAGCCGTAATTCACAGTTAATTTACGTTAACTATACGTCTTGGCGATTAATGATTTAGTTGGTATGTAATTATCTTTTTCGTGTAATTAGTTATGGTTTAATTTAATCCTATTTGGTTGAAGTGTATAGAAATATTTACCTGACCTAACCTAACCTAACCTAACCTAAACTGAAGAAAAATGGAAAACAAATCTTCAGGAGGAATTTACAGGATTTCAGATTATTGTAGCTATATGGACAGACCTTAATGGCATGGAAGCCTTTTTTTAGCAGGAATACAGAAAACTCTCATTTGCACTTTATTGTTGATACTGAGATTCGTAAAAAAATACATAAAAGACTTTGCATTTTTCTTGTAACATTTTTGCAACATCTCCATTGAAAAGAAATCTGACGAATTTTCTGTAAGATGTCAAGGAAAAATGAGGAGTATTTTTTTTTTTTACATTTTGTTCTGTGTTGATTCTTTTTATATTTTGTTTTACATATGAAGATAAATATTGGATTCTTTAAAGGTAATTTGAAATATATTGACTTATATTGACAAAATAGCTGTTATTAATAGACTTGGTATATTTATAAAGACGAGATACTTTATAGAATATTGTTAATAATCTTATAATTAATAGACGATATAATACAGGGGAGAGCTGAACCACACCATTGGGACAGAGGTTAAATTTATCATTACGCATAACCGTATCCTTGTTCACCAAATAGATCCAGTCTGAGGGAAAAATAAAAATGTATCTAAGAAATTCATTCGATTATTTGTTTGATTGATTGTTTAGATCACAGGAATTACAATGAACGGTTAAGTTGTTGTTCCCATGTTTAACCTTCCCTCGAGTACACTCTATTAATGTTTACATGTGATTACTGTCATGTCAAGTGTTTGGGTACACTGTGTGGGTGGTAGTTCCCTTCTTCGTCTCCTCTTCCTCCTCCTCTTCTCTTCCTCCTCCTCTTCTCTTTCTTCCCCTCCTCCTTCTGCTCCTCCTCCTCTTCCTTCCTCTCCGGCAGGTGAGTACGATGATGACTGCCTGTACACCTGAGAAGACAAGTTAACACGGGGGTAACTTAAGGTACAGGTAGTAAACAGACCACTGACGGAGGTCTGTAGAGGGTACACCTTACCGTCCTCTCACCCAACCAGCCGGAGTCACAGATTCTAAAAGGCTTCTACATTATGTCTCCTCCCAACTGACGATGTGAGAATGCATCTACCTGGGTCACTTATGCTGCTACACGAAGACAGTGGCCGACACACCAACGGGGACTATACTGTAACTGGATGATTTCGGTCTCATGTGAAGAAATAATATAAACGCATTTGCGATGTTGTCACCTTGTGGAATCTATTGTACCTGTACGTTCAGCATTGCACCCTCCTGTATATTGGTGCTGTTTCTTAGGGGTTATATTATTGTATGAATCTTTGAGACTCTGGCCTTAGCTGGCTCTTGAGTGGAGGAGGAGCCCAGGCCAAGATGGGCGTAAAATAATTTGTCGCTTGGCGTTTTATCGTCAGGCAACCTCGCCCCGCATGTCCGACATCGCCATCAACCCGCCGCACTATTAATATCGCGCCAAAACCCCCGCCAGATCTCGCCCCCAGTGAGTCCCGCCGTGTACACAGCTCGGTTAATTAATTCATACACGATGTTCAGCCCTTGACACTGTAAATTATTCCAGCACGATCCTCCATTCTATTAAGAGTAATTCAATTTCCATTGTCATTATTGCCGCCTGAACGTTGCCCCCCCGACAGAAAAAGAAACAAAATACGACTTTCTGTCGATGAAACACAGGACCATTATATAACTAATCTCTCCCATTTGTCGGGTGAGTTATCGCTGCTTCCTGACCTTCTCTTTAATGACCTCTAACAATTTGGAGAGCGGTGTCGCCCCTCCATTAAGCACCACCGTCCCGACAACACTGTTTGGTAAATCGAGATTATAGAGACACATGCAGCGAGTATAATAAGAGCGTAGATCACAGCTACACGCCAGCGGTACCCCTCAGCCCTCTATATCAACATGATACCATCACCCCACAACCTCCCCACCCCTTCCCACTCCACCTACTGCTCCATATATTCTAACCCACCTCATCCCACCCACTAGCTCCACTAACTCCACCTCCTCCCCTCCCCTTTACTCTCACATCCCACTCAAGTCACACATCTATTCTCCCTCCTGCCCCCCACCACCACTTCCTGCCCCTCTCTCACCCCTTACTTTTCCACAGAACCTCATGCCTCCCTCCCCACTAACCACCCCAATTCATTCACCTGCTTCCCTCTCTCTCCCTCCCTCCCTGCTTCCCTCCCTCTCCCTCCCTCCCTGCTTCTCTCCCCCTCCCTCCTCCCTGCTTCCCTCTCTCCCCCTCTCCTCCTCCCTGCCCCTCCTCCTCTCCCTCCTCTCCTGCTTCCCCTCCTCCCTCCCTCCCTCCTCTCTCCCTCCCCCTCTCCTCCCTGCTTCCCCTCCCTCTCTCCCCCCCTCCCTCCAAAATAAAACTAAGTGATCATACATTTAACTCCTATTGCATTTATACCTATTCATTCCCTGGCTATTAACACACCCCCATCACTAGACACACAAACGAGCTTTACTTTAAAATACAATTCCTATTTTTTTTTCAGAACATTATTCCCTAAACTGATGAGGTGAGTTATTACGTACACCATTTAATACACAGGTGATAATTGCATGTTACGATTAATAAAAGTAATATGATTTTTAGTTTGTCTTTTTTATGGGAGAAGTGTATGCATTCGTTAACCAATAATCCAGTGATGTAACATAGTGTATGCAGCCAATGTTGACCATCATGCAGTAATTGATGATTCTATAAGGCGATGAATAAAAATTAGTAGAGGATAATAACTTTTATTTAATTCACCTGGAGATTAACCACCCTAAACCTAACCTAACCTAAACCTAACCTAACCAAACTTAACTCCCCAGGTATCGTTAGGGTGGTTAGTTAATCTTTAGGTGACATAAACTAGAGTTTTTAATCTTCAGGTGATCCCTTCATTTATTAACAAGTAATCGAACATGAAAACAACATGATTCCTTAACAACGAAAACATGTTACCTGTATAAACCCCGTTTAAAAGACTCCCATAAAATACCTTATAAATATAAATGTCAGAATACAATGACCAGCAAACAATTTGATGCTGTATTATGCATCACCCTGTTATGATTTAGTTTATATACCTGTGTGCTTACCTGTACACCTGTATGATTAGCTTACGTCATGGTGTGTGTGATGGCTCTAGTAACACCTGTTATTTAGGTATGGTGGAGACAAGGTGTGAAATAAAAGATAGAGACAAAGGTAAACTAGACAATAGAGACATGAGAGAGACATGGATCACTGTGGGTGGTAAGAGAGAAGCTTTTAATGTTAGGGAGCAGACGGCAGTATGTGGAAGGTGTGCTACATGACGTGGTATCCTAGACTAATGATGGTACCACACGTGACCAGCACCACCAACACACAAACCAACACAACACAACACTGCCTCCCCACCTCCTCTCCCTCCCTCCTCCCTCCCTCTCTCTCTCTCCTCCTCTCTCTCTCTCCCTCCCTCCCCTCTTTCTCTCCTTTCTTCCTTCCATCCATCCATTCACTACACCTTCCACCCAACCCGACTGCTAAGTGGAGCTCGGAGTTTCCAAACGACAACACGTACGCACATACACCCACACACACACACACTACAGGTGTATAATAAGCTCTTCCTTAGACCGTATACCAACATGGATTACCACTATCAACGAGACACCACCACCACCTACCACCACCACCTACCACCACCACCACCACCACCTACCACCACCACCACCTACCACCACTTGAGAAACAAACTAAATAAGAACTTAAATCGACCAGGTCATTTACCGTGGCCAACTAACTACCTCAACAGAACCCCAAGACTATTACACATCATCAAAAGCTACATAGGTTAAGAGAGTGGAACGTCTCTTAATAAATAACCACCATTAGTACACCTGTGTGATGGTTCTCAGGTGAGTCTGGAGGGTTCATTAGTGTCACACCTGGCAAGATATATCCCTTGTTATAAAACCGTTCAAGATAATTTCCTTCCACAAATGAGTCAATATTTTTCCCGAGTAACGCGTTAGTTTTGTCATTAATGGACTAGACTCCTTACTAGAATACCAATGGAGTCTTGTGTACTGACTGGGAGGTATTGGTTAGGTTAGGTTCTTCAGGTGTTCGTGCCCCTTACTATACTACTGATACTATTACTACTACTACTAAGGCCTTGTTGTTGTTGTTGTTGTTTTTGTTTACTTGTTTGTTGTGATTGATAAGGAATTGTTATGGTAGTTAGAAAAGTTATCTCGGATTGAAGTGTATTTAATTTCGGTGTAAATGACTTACTGGTAGTTTAAAGAACCTGTTGACCAGAGCCAACCATAACCAATCAGAGCTTCATATAGTACAGAGCCAAAAACACGAAGAGTAACCGAAAGGAAAATAAATAACAGAGGAAGGAGTAAAGTTGTTATGTAAAGAGATGATCAAAATAGATGTGATGTGTGCCTCTGTGTTCCGTGTGTACACTCCTCCCTCCCTCAGTACACCCTCCCTGGCCGACCCTCTCACCACTTGCCCGAGAGAGAGAGAGAGAGAAAGAGGGATGGTGTCAGGCCGAGCTGCTCCATCAAGCACCTCCTGATGAGCCTAAGTTCAGATTTGAGATTAAAAGAAGCGTGAACTTTAAGAGTGGCGGAGGACCCTTGGCCGTCGCTGGCGCTGTGAGGGAGACAGCGTCCTGCAGCACCACCGCCCATCAACACACTCACGACACACTTATTACTCTCTCACCCGCCCTCTCACACCCTCCCTGCCTGCCTCTCTCCCGCCCTGCATGTACTCTGTTATTGTAACGCGGTAACTATGTCCGGTAACACTAACACTTTACAAGAGGAATATAAATGTTCGGTAAACACTCACACACTGCACATGTAGTGGAGGTGAATACTGTCCAATTATATACACTATATATATATATATATATATATATATATATATATATATATATAATATATATATATATATATATATATATATATATATATATACACTATATATATATATATATATATATATATAAACTACAACAAACAAATAGATCTAAAATTATAATATAGTTTTCTACAATAGTCCACATTTGCTCCACCAGGACTGAGGAAACCTTCACCTTCTGTTGTCTTACACGAGGTGGAGTCACTATCTTCTTCAAGACGACAGGAGCAACACTGTACCTCAGAGGCCCCGAGGAGACAGTGTGTGGTCGACGTCCGGTATAACTCCTATCTCTCCAGCAGCTTGTTGTAAAATCTCAACCACAGGAGAACGTACACCCACCCTGTCACACCCTGGCACGTGACGTCAGACCAGGACACACCCTCATGCTCACCTCCTAGTACTGTACATCACAACAGAAAATGATTATGATCAACCTTCAGAAAGCTGTACTTGATAAGATGTTACTTGATGAAGAACAAATGAATTTGAAGTCTTATTATAACAAAGGAGCAACAGGCGGTCGTCATCAGTAACAGTAATATAGTTGAGCAATTAACGGAGTGTCAAGTGCCTCACCACAACAAAAGTCTCTGGCCACTTAAGTGAGTTACAGGACCCCCTACCATGAGAGGCTCTTGACGCTACAGTGAACCTTAAGAACACGGCCCGGCCACCACCACATTGAAGTGAACACTTATACCCAGCCCTGGGTAACAGAATGTTGACACTTAAAGTGAATCCCACGACTACAGCAATAAGAAAACGCGTGAGCACTTAAGTGAACACCAAGAGCCCAGACAGAGCCAAGAGGACGCGGGCACTTGCAGGCAGCGTCCCTCGAGGGCCATGATTTAGAAAGGCCAGCTCTCAAGACGTCTCCATCAGGGGAGGAATGGTCCGCACGGAACAATTAATCTTGGCTGATTGGGGAACATGAAGATTATCTTTCACTCGAGATTAACATAGCCCCAACTTCAGCGTTCATAAGGACGACACTCACGGCTGGCCAGAACGTGAGATTCGCCTCCACTATCAGTCGCTGCTTCCCTTTATCTGCATCAACTTCCTGATCGATGGCTGATGATGAAAGACGAGCACATCTCGACGTGGCCGATAAGGATCAGAGTTTCTGATCTCGCGAGTGAGTCTGTCACCCCAGATGTTAAGACGTTGTGTGGCACTTTATTGCCCGGAGCTGAGGATCAATTGCGGCTGGTGTATCCTCGCCATTATATCAGCTTTATATGGGATCTCCTTCGTGCAGCACCCTGGTTGATGACCCGAGTTATGGCATCTTTTCTAAACATCAAACCTCGATTAGCTGCCTTCCTAGCTTACCCATCACTCTCATTGCCCGTTGAACATCAGCTAAAATGACATTCTCCCTCTGCGCTAAACGAGGAACCTGTTTACGAAGGAATAATAGCGTGAGGGGTGTGGGAGGGAGTTAATGGCTTGTGGTGTGCGGGGGTGGGGGAGGCTGGCCGTGGAGAGTGTGAGATATGGGCCATGAGAAGGTTCAGGATTATATTAAAACGTTATCTCTTTATGGGAGTTTTATGGCAGAGGGTTGAATGGGGTAACAAGGATGAGATTAATACGTGACGTGAGGCGATACTTGCTGTTCGATGTGTGTGTGCGTGTGTGTGTGTGTGTGTGTGTGTGTGTGTGTGTGTGTGTGCGAATCCTAACAATAATAACAGCCACTGCCACTTACACTCACTAGTACCACCACCACCCTCAACCACCACCACCCACACCCACACCACCACCCACTATACCTGCACAGCTCCAGGGGCCCAGGTATAGGAGGCCCCATCAGCTACACACGATAAACCCTCAGCATTAACATAAGTCACTCATACATCTGTGTCATATGTAACTACAATACACCCATTAACGGAGGCTTTCTAGTGACTTGTGGTTCATTATTTGCATACTGACACGGGTAATAAGAACGAACAATTAATCCCAACACTAAATCATCAGCAATAACGCCCAGGGTAAAAAATACAACCCGGATAAAGTGGTTGGTTAACTACCGATTGATTGATATGGGGTGTGACTAGAAAGAATCACCAATCCGTTTGCATTATATATTACGAACTAACAACACATCAAAGTCTCTTCTTCCAATCAGTACTGAAAAGAAAACTTCAAGTGACTCTGGAATTGATTAGAGAATCGCCAATCAGGTTGCGAAGGGATTGGCTTGCAGGTGAAGGTTGGAGCGAGGTCACTGTAGGTGCCAAAGAGGAGGAGGAGGAGCATGGAGAGGAGGAGGAGGAGGAAGGTTAGTGTGTTGTGTTGCTTCCTTCGTCTGCCTGGTAAGTAAGAACCCCGCTTCTGTCGCTGGTAACAAGGTGGAGTCATAACTTCGATAGGAGGAGGAGGAGGAGGAGGAATGAAAGGCTAGGAAGAGGAGGAGGAGGAGTAGGAGGAAGGAACGGCGCTGAGGAAGTGTTTGAGGGGGCGACAACACACACACACACAACAAATCATCCACCTGTTATATCGGTACATACATAAGAATCAACCCATCGTTACATTACATATAAATCAACCCTCTGACGCTACATAGTGACACACACATTAGTCGTTTACCACAACTCGCTACAGGAAACAATTATCTACAGCGACATAATACATAACACAGCCATATATTGATGTATTATGGAAAATAAATCACCCATCACTTCTATATACACCCATGGGTCAACAACCTATCAGCACTAACTAGCTTCGTGGATGAATGACCAATCAACATGCAGCGTCGTCAGAGGTAGGGAACCATCTCCTTCACCCACACTCAAGAAACCCAAAGGAAGGATTTTTATCAAGACTAGGAATGTTTTAATTGAATGTGGTCCTCTCCAGGTCCCCCTCCTCCTCCTCCTCCCCCTCCTCCTCCCCACCCGCCCAAGGTCCTCCCGAGACGCATAATGCTCTCCCCTGTGTCTTCTACTGCCGGGTTAAGTGTTACAGATGTCGGTGTTAGCGAGGTGTCGAGTGAAGGGCTGCTTTACCGGTATTTATCATTACCAGGGAATCGTTAGAGAGGGGGGGGGGGATGATAACAGCAGTGGAACGCGTTTAATTTCATGCTCGACAGCGTTCAAACTTAGGCCGGGTCTTCCTCTTCCTATTCCTCCTCTTCCGCCAATTCTTCCTCACCGTCTTCCTCTTTCTCCTCCTCCACCATCTCTTCTCCTTTGTCGTATCCTCATCCATTATCTTCTATCCCTCATCGTCTTCCTCCTCCAAGACCTAAAATTATGACATTTTACACACACACACACGCACACACACACACGACGGGAGTAAAAACTAAATAAGGGCAATTGAGAGTTGACCAGCGACTGTTATACTACAATATCACAAAGCATCCCTCACACGAAACAAATATTATCAACCAAGTCACAAAACTCGGATACTAATATTGACCAAACACAAGAATAACAAAAAAACTAAAAAAAAAAAAATTATTAACACAGAACCCAACGAAATAACACTAAAATAAGTCATCTAACATCTACAACACATGAACACCAGACAGCGGGAACAACAGAACTGCAGTAGTTGGATTATTTTAAGGTAGAGGCGTTGTATTAAGAGGTCAGTCAGTATGTGGGTGCAACTGTGAGTGAGCGGATGGTTGACTTAAGTTCTTGTGAAGTGTTAGGTGCCAGGTGATGAATTTAACGACTTACTGAGGGTAGGAAGGACACCTGAGAGGTAAGTTTTAATTAAGGTATTTTTTCCATGAAGTGTGTTTAATGATACAGTGGTTTATAAAGTTAAGTATTCACTACCTTAACTCTAATAAGTACAGGTATATACAGGTAAACATAGGTCCTCAGGTAAATATTTAACGTTTCTCAGTAATGTTTCACGGGGCTGGAGAGGTTGTTGGGGGGAGGAAGAGGTATTGTTTATGACTGTAGTGCTGGACAGGTGTGTTCATAAAATTGTCGCTTTTATTTTTACTTACGAAAATCAAGTATAAATTTAATTAGGCGAACTTTCCTGTCTTGCCAATTTGCATGACTTGTTTGGTAGTGGTTGAGGATGGTTGGATGAGGGATGATGGGTGGTTGGATGAGGGATGATGGGTGGTTGGATGAGGGATGATGGGTGGTTGGATGAGGGATGATGGGTGATTGGATGAGGGATGATGGGTGGTTGGATGAGGGATGATGGGTGATTGGATGAGGGCTGATGGGTGGTTGGATGAGGGATGATGGGTGATTGGATGAGGGCTGATGGATAGTTGGATGAGGGCTGATGGATGGTTGGATGAAGGCTGATGGATGGTTGGATGAAGGCTGATGGATGGTTGGATGAGGGCTGATGGATGGTTGGATGAAAGTCGGTGGAACGTCATGAATCATAGTGGTATGCGTCACCATCCACGTTCATTAAAGAAAACACAAGCGAGAGTGAACGAGTTACGTTTTCTTATATGTAGAAACAACAGATGACGTGAAGAATCTCCCTCCCCCCTCCCCGCTTGTTTCACTGAAGGATTAACAACCCTAACACTATTTGGAGGGCGGGGGATGTGGTTAGGTTAGGGTGGTTAATCTTTAGGTGAAATAAGCCGGGGTGGAGATTCTTCAGGTGATCTAACGGTAATGTAATACGTCAGGAAAATACAATAAATATAAATAAGGTAATGCTTAACTAGAGTGGTCCGTCCCTGAGCACCAACTTGAGAATATTTACCCATAGATCATAGAGTTTAGTAATACTTTATATGTTACTTTTTGGTGCGTAATCGGTCTTTTGGGGGAGGAAATGGCCAATTGATTTACAAGCAGTCCAAAAACCTGGTCACTTTGCATAAATAACCGTAAATATTTGGCCAGTTTGTGTAAATGACGATTTTGCTAGATAATTTGTGAAAGAGCCAAACAGTATTCGGGCAGTTTGTAGTATTGAAATTATCAAACAGTAAAAAAAAAACGAAGGTAATGACACTGACCAAAGAAAGGTTACACACTACTCATTACACGTCAGAGTAAAATAGTCGCAAGAATGAACAGAAATACAAAAAGTCTTTACTCACCTGACACTGTGAATTCGTACTGTTGTTGACGATTACCTTAACAACCAGAGACCCCTGACGCTGATGATCTTCTCCACCTGACACTCCTCACAGACTTACAGGCACATAGTTACCATATTTTCCACTAGTTGCTTTCTAAAGGATGTTTCAGCTTATATGGCCATTATCGAAATGAGCAGCTCTGATTATATCCAACCGAACTTTTTTTCTTAAATTTTCACACACTTGTTCCTCCCATAACCTCACACTTAATCAACAGGTGATGGTCATTTTGAGTCCATCACCTCATAAGTTTGTCAAGTTCAGTCAAATGATTTATAACGCGTTGGAATTTCACCTTCGGGAGCAAACTTAATGCATTGTCCGATTTCCTTTCTCTGCTTCGGTCAGCGTAAAATAAAAACGTCCTCTTTCTTCCATTCATAGTTAGTCAAGTAAGCACCACACCACACGGGCACTGTTGGTAATGACGAGGGCGCGGGAATGACGTGTTAGGCGTATAGGCTTACCCAGGAATCGGGGTGGCCACCTCGTCACCTCACCACTGCCACGGGATTGGCTGTTCCAGAGTGAAGTAAAGCTACCTCATGATCAGCGATTAAACTACCGAACAAGGCAGTGATTAAACTACCGAACAAGATAATTTGTTAACCGACCAATGTATTCTCTTTTCTAACCTTATCATATCGTAGTTATCACATTCGCCCTCGTGTTTGCTTCAATTTCTATCTCACCTTCCCTTCATATCTCCCTTATCCCTCTTCTCCATTTCTCCCTTTCTCCTCTCTCTCTCTCTTCCTCCCCTCTATCGTCCACCTCTCTCCAATCTTTCTCTCATATCTCTTGGCATCTTACTTGGTCTACGGGGCAGTCCGGTCCCATAACACTGCCGCACGTATGCAAATCCCGTCGGTAAATTAGAATGGAATTAATTTGATTAGCGTTGAGGATGTTGTCTCATTATTATTCCGAGGGCGTAGCGTGTAATATGACACCTCCTGCCTCGCTAGTTCTTCCTCCTCCTCCTCCTCCTCCTCCTGGACTGATAGATCTTCCTCCTTGCCTCCTCTTCCTGGACCGACGGATCTTTCCCCTCCTGCTTCTCTGATTTGACCGTCTAGCCTTCCTTCCTCCTCCGTCAATCGCTGTGTTTTCATCCTCAGACAGACATGAACTCACAGTCAGTATCGATGAGGTTAGGTTAAGTTTGGTGAGGTTGAGTGAAGTTATATTGTATTGTTGGCCAGTTAATCAACCTCGCCACCTCTCTGATACCCTACCTCCCCTCCACCCTCCCTCCAACACTCCTTCCCTCCTTTTCTCCCTCCCTCCCTTCAATTTCTAGTCCCGGATGTCAAGAGAGGGGGAATGGGGAGGCGAGGAGGAGGGGGGGGGGTAATTTGAGTGGGGAAGTTGTGAGTGGTGAGTGGGAGGGAGGGAAGGAGGGAGGGAAGAAGCCAGGGTAATCCAAAGTATGACCACTTCCGTCACTAATGGTGCCATAATGCAGGGTCACGTCGGGTCGCTGGAGGTCAGGGAGGGCAAGGGAGGGGACACTAATGGTTAGGATGGCGATAATTTGTTGCACGTTTACACACACACACACACACACACACACACACACATATATACTAGACATAATCGACAAGATAAACACCAATCGCCCCTACTAGTAAGTGCAACACGCTAGACACACAACACAACTCTAGTAAAGTTGCTGATGCACTAGCCACTTCCATCACTAGGCCGGGCGACGCACTAGAGAGCAACAGCAAGTCATACACGCAGTAGTATGGACAGAGTCAGGAAGCCACACTCTCACAGCACACCTCGCTGTAGGTCTGCTATACGTGTGTATCTCTCTCTCTCTCTCTCTAAATTAGACACTACCATATAGGCCAAAAATGTTTTTCCTTTGAACATGATATCCTAGAGTGGGGGTGGGGGTGGAGGGTGGGTAGGGGTGGTGGGGTGGGGGGTGAATAAGCCAGTAAGGAAAGAATGGCCAAATATATGAGAATAGGCGTCGTAGAGGATAACGAGGACGTTCAATAACAAGACGAAAGAGCGAGGAAGAATCAGATAAAGGCTCCATGAATCAGTGGGAGACCGGAGAGCAGGAGCGTCTCACTTTTATCAAGGGCCAGGAGATAATGTGTGCGCTTGTCAGGAGGGACACCAGAGGCACAAAGCAACAGAGGTGATACCCATCGCCCTCTTCCTTGATAACGATGCTCCTCTCTCTCCCATTGAATCATAAGTTATCGTCACCAATGGAGGAGTAAATAAGGTTGTCTCGTCTCTCTTGCAGCGCCTTCTTCAGGTTCTCAGTCCAACAGCAACCAAGGAGCACGAGGGAGGTGTTGTGTTGTGGTGTGGTGGGTCAGTTAGGAAGGTCGAGGTAATGTCTCGATTCCCCCCCCCAAGTAAGATGTTAATTGAAGGTTCATTTTGATCTCTCTCTCTCTCTCTCTCTCTCTCTCTCTCTCTCTCTCACACCACGGTCACATCTCCGTCAGGTAACACCAGGGTAATGAACATTTCCTCCCAACACCTGCAGGAAATCGTTGGTTGGATAACATAGCAATTAACGTTGAAGAGACTTGAGGTCCACAAAACAAAATTTATTAAGGGTGATTTTTTCTCATTAATTAAGTCATATATACAAACAGGTTTCTTAAGTCTGGACACCCCTTGAGGAAAGGGGGGGAGGGGGGTGGGGAGTGGGGGGGTGAGTAGGAGAAGAAATATGATAGGGAGGAGGAGAGAGCAGATAAGGAAGGGGAGAGAGAAAGAGAGGATGGAGAGGAGAGAAAAGATAAGGAGGAAGAGAAGAGAGAAAGAGAGAGGATAAGAAGGAGGTGGTATCGAGGTATCTTGCTGTTGTTGGTTTAAAGGGTTAGGAGTAATGTATATCGACTGGAGGCAAATATACAACGTAACTATGACAACCACGCCCTCCCTCCCTCCTTCCCTCCCTCCTTCCCTCCCTCCTTCCCTCCCTCCATCCCTCCCCTCCTCTGCATCTCACTTTGCCAATATATTCAGCAAAATTTCTAGGTAAATAAATAGGATTCAGTTTCAAGATCAAAGAAAAAATTTGGTTATGGTTCTCAGTGGACCTGGAGGAGGGAGGAGTGTGTGTACTAACGCTGACGAAGTGAACAGCGACGAGGACTCCTGGTGTGTGTGTGTGTGTGTGTGTGTGTGTGTGTGTGGTAGATGTAAGCGTTGTTTTCGCCAGGTTAACCGTTGCAAGGATAGTGGTAATAACATTTGCAACATCAACGGCAGAAGAGATGGTCTTGTGTGATAGTGACCAGAGAGTGTATGTGAACAAAAACAAGGTGTTCTCTCACCACCACCTGTCTACCCTTCCACACAATACACCTACTCTATCCCTCCCCCCCCCCCTCTCTCACCCCCCATCAAATATAGATATAAACACGTCACGGCTTAAACCTATTACACATACATACATACATACATACATACATACATACGGTTGGAGGAGGAGAGATTTCTATATCACAAGGTGTTCATTCATGTTCACCGCACGCCAAGTGTTGTTCTCCTCACCACACATTGATATTCTCACACCACAGACACCTCCCTCACCTCCCCCGACCTCTCCCCTACCTCCCTCCCCTCCCTCCCGACCCCTCACCTCCCTCCTCCCTCCACCTCCTTCCCACCACCCCTAACCTCCTCCCATCTCCTCCCCGACCCCTCACCTCCCTCCCCCTCCCTTCCTCCCCCGACCCCTCACCTCCCTCCCCACCTCCCCACCTCCCACACCTCCCCCACCCTACTACAGTACAAAACATTATCATCGTAACATATTATACATATATTTCTTTTTATGAGGACGGTACTACTGGCGAGGGTGTGTGATGTCCTCAGACCACGATGGGAGCCCAGAGTCCTCCTGTTCGTCCTCCTTGCCTCTCTCCTTCCGTCCTTCCTTTCCTTCCTTCCCTCCCTCCCATTCTCTCGTCTTTTAGTCATTGCTCACCTGTTTATACCTTGATTAGCTGACTCTGACTGACTCCCTTACGACTCTCCCCAAAAAGTTTCTCTTATTTACTAATCGATCTGTACTTAAGTGAGTGACCTCCTTGTCCTTCTGTTATAACGCCGCACTGACCATACCCCCTGACGAAGAGACCTCATTCCTTGTAGTAGAAGTAAAAAAAAGGGGGGAGGAGAGGGGGCATCAAATCTGAGCCGGACAATGGCATTATCAGATCAATTAGCTGGCATCTCGGCGGTCGTAGGCTGGACGCGATAGTGACGTTATAACCTTAACTACGGCCACGACTCTCCCGGCCACAACGTCACTACGGCCACACTCACCGCCCCTCCTGAACCTTACGACAAGGGTGGTTAAGGTCGGTTCTCACGTGATGGTTCCTGGAATGCCGCTGCAGACCGCGTGTAGGCGAATATTCAGTGATATTATCAACTCATCCATTCTGAGTTGACATTGTCAGTCGGGACGGGTCTGAATAATAGGCATCAAATTGAGCTAATTTGCGGGTATCGTTAGGCTCTTGTTCCCTCGGCGGGGGGTCGGTGGCTGAGGCGCTGTGGACCCCCGACGGTACTGAGGGGCGCCTGTCACCCTGCAACCTCTTCCTCACCCCCTGGACTGTCTCCCTCCCTAACCCTCCCTTTTCATTGTGGTTCCGCTTCTCTCCCTTCCTCCCTCTCTCTGTCTCTCCATACATCCACCCTTACTCCTCTACTGTGACTCCTCTTCCCTGCTTCCCTCCCTCCCTACCCCTTCACTGTGGTTCCGCTTCCCTCCCTCTCTCCCTCTCTCCCTACACGCTTCACTGTACACCACTTCCCTCCTTCTCTCTGTCTCTCCATACATCCACCCTTACTCCTCTACTGTGACTCCTCTTCCCTCCCTTCCTACCCCTTTATTGTAGCATCCCTTCCCTCCTTCCCTCCCTCTCTATTGTGGATCGGCTCTTCTATCTTCCCTCCATTTCCCTCCACTGTAGCCCTTCATTACACCTCTTTATGTTAATGGATTACATAATTAAAAATACATAAACCTCTGAGTACTTACAAAACGGCTTCTATCAGTGTTAAATAACTAACTCTCTGGCTTAATAATTCAACTAACGGACGTAATTACACTTCATAATCTACCATTAACATATTTTATTAACAACAAAACTTAAGTCTGAGCGGAAGTTAATTGTTAAGAAGTATACAAGTACAGCTCGCTAAAGTGTTCAAGGCGGAACAATAAATATTAGGTATGTGAATTTCATGGCTGGAAATACGTTCTAAAATACACCGATGTATGATTGTATATTACTGGACGAGCTCTTTAAAGTGTCCCTTCAATATGACTTACCCAATTAACTGTGGGTAGTTATCCCCTCCTTAACCATGCGAGTCCAGAGGGTGATGTGTGTGAGAGGCGCCTCGGAGTGACTGGGAGGCGTAACTCGAGTGTGACATTGTTGCCAGAGTTGAGGGGCGGCCTTAGGGTCATCAGGGATCCATCTGCACCACCACCGCCACCACCCAGAGGTCTCTATTAAGCAACCCTCCCAAAAACAGGTCCTCTAAGATGAACTCTCGAAACGCTTCATGTGGAGTTCGAAGCTTAAATATGAATTTTAAATAGTTTTTATTTTAGTTTTAATCAGGAATTTTGAGGAAACTTGCGTCTAAAACCTCTTAGGGTCTCGTAGGGTAGTTCGGTGAGAATTATCCCGTGTGGTGTTCGGACGGGGTTCAAAACTCGTATCGAAACATAAGGTTCATATGGTGTTTATAACGTAAGGTGGTCTATAAAGTCTACAACAACAACCAATGACGTCACAGCCAGTAATCTCTTTTAAGTTATCCAAACAAACACGACAGTTGAAGGATAAACTCCCGAAGCGCTTCGTCTAGAGTTCGAACCCCGAATAAGAATTTTAAAAGCATCTGTATTATGCGTCTTAAGTAGGATTTTCTAGAGAACTTTGGAGGCGAGAGTTCGAGCTGCGAAAATTATGGCGGTAATTCAAGGTTTGTAAAACGGTGCTGACTCATTCGTGGTCTAAAGGAACTGGTTTGGAGATGAAAGAATTTGATGGCGTTTCAGATTACGTTTGAAGATGTTTGAATGATGATGAAGTTTAGTTAGCATGATTTTTAGCGTACAAGTTTATGGAAATCTTCTCCTACGATGTAAATCTAAACACAAAAGAGCGTTTTATAGAAAAGGATTCAGTTGGTGACTTGTTAGGGGTCGATACATCGTCGGGTGAGAAGCTTAAAGGTTTCTGAATCATCGTTAAGTCGAGTTACACGGCCTCTTGGGGTCTCTGCTGGAGTCAAAAGCCTTACTTAACACGGGCGGAGGTAAGAGTATAGTGGGCGGGGGAAGGAGGTTGGCTAACTCTACATAGGCGAGCAGGTTGAAGCAGAATGGGTGGAGTGTATTGGCTGGGGGTGTAGTGGGCGGGGTGTGGCTCTCTCTCCACACTGGCAGGTAGGTGGAGGTGGGCGGGTTTTGAGCCGCCCATTAGTGAGGCTGCCTTCCTCCTGGGGTCCAACTCGTGGGTGGCCTCGCCAAGGTCCTGTGCTTCATTATTGGTCCATGTAGCTGTTGACTCGTCCTTAACCAACATATATTTACTTGACTTCACGAATGAATATCTACTTAGTTTGGCTTCACCCACAAGACAATGGCTTCACATAATTTCACTTTGGTTTACAGAATTTACGGATATTTAGCTGGACGTATTATTCATATCTTTAAATTGACTCCATTAATAAGTTGAATATATATAGCTCCTCGGTACACCTGAACTTGTACACCTGTTAAGTTCAGGGAGTTTAAAGGTGGGACGACACACACACACACACACACACACACACACACCATAACCCCTAATTCTTAATATCACCTTTTAATTCACTTTTTACCTAGAACAATATTACACCAGCTTTATCTCACTACACAAACAATCACTTAAAGGTTAATTTCTCTTTCTAACCCGGCAACACAGGTGAGAAATATTACAGGTATTTCTCACTCATCACTTTGTTAATATCAGCCAACAAGTTTCTCACCTCGAAATAATTTATTCCAGGATATATTATTATTATACCTGTTCCTCCAGGCTTATGAATTTTAATATATAATTATATTTTACGGTATACTCTTCCAGTGTTTATCATACCTGTGCATATAACGGGAGTAAATGATTGATTAAACTTCTATATTAAGACTTGGGGTATATTTTTTTAAGCATCTAAATATTTCATTGTTGCTTACAGAATACAAGTTATAATTCTCACTCAATATTATATAAAAAATTATAGAATATATATAACTCCTATGGCTTAAGGAATAGAAAATGAAAAATTGTTTCGAGAATTCAATGGCAAAATAAAAAAAATAAATGTGGAAATCTCATGACTGGCAGAAGACGAGAGTAGGGCTGATAAACAACACACACAGGCGTCACTTGGTAAGGATCTCACGTATCGTGTTTACACCTGGGCTGGTGATGGTCACTTGTCGTCGGGAACACCGTGTACGAGGCTCCTGATCACCCAGACACCCAGAAGGACACAAGAACCATCACTTAAATGTTGATGACGACAACGACGGCGACGCTTCCTGGATACTCTATGACAGGAGACTGAGATGTCAAGGTTACTTACTTCTGCAGGGCCTTAGTCGTATGTATACGTGAGAGAATGTAACTATGAAATCTTTGAACATATCATGGCAGGATTTAAAACCATAACGTTCTTCACGTAACCATGATAGGATTTAAACATGAGTGTCATAAACATACCATGATAGGACGGGTATCCTGAGGGTATAACCTGCAGAATGTTGCCCCCGTTGTAGGTTATTGCAGCTTACGTGTTGACTGACGCTATAGCCAGTAAGGGAGGTGAAGATTTATACCCACGCGTCTTAACCAGAGCCAAAAAGCTTCACACCGGAGAATTGGCGAGTGATTGGAGGGACTAAATTTGCATATCTACATGTTCTGACACGAGGGGAGAGTGGAAGAAGAAATTAAAAACACACAAAAAAACATAAGAAAAGTAGATATTTATTGGTGGTGTAGAGTTTCATCATCCTGACTCTCACCTGATCACACCTGACCACTAAACAAGTCCTCAGGTGTTTTAGATAAGTAAGATGTTTAATTGAAATAAAAAAAATCTAAGACACAAATAGAAATTAGAGTTGGGAAAGGTATTAGAACATGGGTATAATTCTATTGTTAATCTATAGCTAGTTCGGACATACGTGTATAAGACTTTGGATAATGGTATAGCCAGGTCTGTCAAATTCGACTCTTGTGTTCATGGGGTCTTCGTCTACCACTACCACAGGAACATAATCTCCTGCAGGTTATTAGCAGGTGAGGTGGGGGGCATATGGTCCCTGCGGCTCGTCAATATTGTGTGTGTGTGTGTGTGTGTGTGTGTGTGTGTGTGTGTGTGTGTGTGTGTGTGTAACTCTCATTAAAATTTATGAACAAGAGTTGTGCATGTAGAGGTGAATGGCGGCTGGGTGTTTCATTATACGTGTTGATTATTTATGTTTGTTTTTAGGTGTGTGTGTGTGTGTGTGTGTGTGTGTGTGTGTGTGAGAGGAGTAGAACAAATGAGAGAGGGCATGTGTACATATAAGTTAGTGTGGGAGTTGATATGATTTCCTGTATTATCACACACACACACACACACCACATATAAATGATGATGATGGGGGTGTAGGTAGGAGGAGGGTGAAGGAGGGTTACAGGCTAGAGGTCCAGGTGGGTGCAGGTCGCTGAGGGTGTGGTGGTATTTCGTCTGATTATTGCCTGCCTGAGTCGCCCGCCCCTTAATGCCAGGCTCTCAGGGCTAAGTGGTGGGTGTAGCGGCTGCGGGTGTGCTTTCGGCTCAGGAAATAACCCGGGATTGTAGCTGTTTATAAGGCTAGGTTAGGTTAGGTTAGAAAGTAAGACTGTGGATGTTGGGCTGATCCACATATGACAGCGGTGGTGTGAGGGTCATTGGCAGAATCACGAGGCGCTGGTTCTGTGCGTTCTGAGTGTGTGTGTGTGTGTATGTTGTTGTCCTTACACTCGACGATCTGATAGGCAGGACACTTATGTCTCCAGCCATACCTAAGATATCATACATAATACCCTATGTGATGTACTTTATCTAGGTATTTATGATAAGGTATAGAGTGATCCTGGTGTCCAAAATAAGTCATTGAATGTTTTTTTGATCACCTGAAGAATATCCATCCCTTCTTATTTCACCTGTACATCAACCATCCCTAGCCTAGCCTAACCCTATCCCTAGCCTAAACTAACCCCATCCCTAGCCTAACCTAACCCTATCCCTAGCCTAACCTAACCCCATCCCCTCAGAAATAGTGCTAGAGGGTGGTTAATCTTCAGGTGAAATAAGCTGGGCTGGTTGGTGATTCTTCAGGTGGCTCAAAAATACTAAGTATACATCAGTACTCAATAAAGCTAACACAACACCACAGGTATTGGTTATACTTCAACACACTGCCAGTGATACAGTATTGTCCATGACGTGAGAGCAGGAATCGTGACTATACGCTGGTGGTTTGGGTGTCAACGAGTTAGTGTAACACATCAGGGGTCCAACACACGACACGAGACGCCAAGGATACAAATACCTAGAAACTGTGAGGAAAAAAAAAGAGATACAAAAGTTATGTTGCGCAGAGAAGTTGTGTTTCATCCTCCGTGTAGTGGAAGGGGAGGGGGCATGTCACACTACCAGGGAGGGAGAGGAGAGGGGAAGGAGGGACATATTATACTACTGGGGAGAGAGGGAGGGAGGACATGTCATACTACAGAGGAGGGAGGAGAGGGAGAAGGAGGGACGTATTATACTACTGGGGGGGAGGGAGGGGGCATGTCACACTACCAGGGAGGGAGAGGAGAGGGGAAGGAGGGACATATTATACTACTGGGGAGGGAAGGAGGGAGACATGTCATACTACAGAGGAGGGAGGAGGGGGACATGTCACACTACCAGGGAGGGAGAGGAGAGAGGGAGGGAAGACATGTCATACTACAGAGGAGGGAAGGAGGGAGGATATGTCATACTACAGAGGAGGGAAGGAGGGAGGACATGTCATACTACAGAGGAGGGAAGGAGGGAGGGAGGGGGGACATGTCATACTACAGAGGAGGGAAGTAGGAAGGGAGGAGGATATGTCACACTACAGAGGCGAGATAGGAGAGGAAGAGAAGGGAGGAAACGTGTCACACTATAGAGGAGGGAGAGGTGGGAGGGAAGGAGGGGAGATGTCACACTTCTAAGGTGGACAAAACTCAAGCTGATGTCATGTTATTTAGGGGTTCATTTGCTACATAATTCTGGACTAAATATAACCACAGTTTCTTTGCTGACCTCTTACGAACACTTTGACCTGATCTTGACCTTGACCTCATCAACTTCACATGATTTCCATCCTTGACCTCATAAGAACTTTTTGAACACAGTTTGACCTTTTTTGACCTCAGTTAACCTTTTCTGTATGTCACTAACTTAGCTGGCCAGATTAACTTTACTACTGTAGATTTCATGGTAGAAGTTAACCTAGCCTAACCTAACCTAGCGTAGCCTAACCTAGCGTAGCCTAACCTAGCCTAACCTAACCTAACCTAAATATATAAAGCTTAGAGTGACAGAGGGAGGAGGGTGGTGTGGGTAGTAGGTGGGCGGTGGGTCTGGGAGGGCGTGTGGATGGTGGCTGGGAATAGGGTGATGATACAGGTGGAGGGGTAAGTGTGGATGATGGAGGTGGAAGGATGGAGTGGAAGGGTTGAGAGGGAGAGAGTGGGGGGATGGAGTGGTATGTGTGGAGGATGGGGGGAGGGAATGGGAGGTTTGTTATGGAGTGAGAGGGGGGGGGGGGGGTGGTGACGAGACATCAGCGGGGCTCGTTACGAGGAAACAAGCGGCGGGCGTCTCACCTCGCCCTGGATAACGATCTGCAAGATGTTTATCACTTCACTCCTAATTTACAATCAGTGTTGGTTTAATTTATACGACCGGGTTTATTTTCATCACATACGCTCTCCAGATCCGGATTAGACGAGTGGAAGAGCTTCGTTTGCGGCTCGAGGCACTAAATCAACCTGGTCCACGTTACTGACCGAGCCAAGCGTGAGCCTCCAGACACGAGCATAACGAAGGAAAGGTTCCACGGGAGGTGATATGTCTTATAACGAAGCACATCTTCCTCGATTTGCTGAAAGTAATAGAGAGAGAGAGAGAGAGAGAGAGAGAGAGATAACGAACGATGTGTCTCCCAACTGGTCAAAAGCTTGGCGTCATTCACTATATCGAAACTCGGCTTTAAGTTTGCTGAAGGTTTGATGTTAGTGATAAAGAACGAGAAACTTGCGATATTGCGACTTGCTTTAACGAAATGCAGACACGAGCATAACAAATGCAAACAGAGTGATGGTCTTAGCGACGTGATTCGTTATAACGAGACCCGGCTATAAATTCTCTGGCGACGGCAACGCCGAAGACAAAATTCTGGGATATGTAAACACACTTTTGGGCAGCGAGGTGTTTTGTTCTTCACCAGAGCGCCAGTTAATGGTCTGACGGGCACTAAACCTCACTAATTCCACCATTACCTGTAACTCAACAAGAATCATGCTGCTATTACTTAATTCTTTGGTAACCCATCGCCGGGGTAGGGCTCCACGTAAGGCCAACTACCGCTCTATATTTTCTCTTTATATCTGTTCTTAGAGTCGTTAAATGCCGCTAATTAATTGGAAGATACGCGGTGTGATCAGCCTAGGGGAGCGAGGGACGCCTGCTGCCTCACTAGAGGTTGTTTTATGAGGAACTGATGGTTGTGATAAGCCAGAGGTACCCAGCTTGTGGACAACCAGGGTCCATACTGCTGGTGGGTACCTGGGATGATGCCCATTGAAGATGCCCAGGGTACATGCCCTGGGTGGTGCCCTGAGTGGGATGACCAAGGTGCATACTGCTAACAGAATGGTCAGGTGATGCCTCAGGTGGATGTCTGGGGTGCATAATGCAGGTGTAACCCCTGACTGGGTGGATGTACCTGACGGATGCCTCGGGAAATCACTAGATACACCTTGAATTTATATTATTGTTGGGTAGCTCTATAGTGTTGCCCTGGATGATGAATTTAGTTATGCCCTTGGTGGATATCTGTGGTGATGCCTCGCTTGGATGACCCTGTTAATGCCCTTGGCGGATGCCCCGTTGCGTCGTAACCAGCAGGGTAAGTGTGAACGGGGTGAGGTGAGCAGGTAAGTTAATGGGGTGTAGGTGAAGCAGGTTCGTGGGCGGGGTGAGGGTGTGTGGGTGGTGGTGAGGGAGTGCAGGGAGTAAAGTGTCGCCCCTGTTATGGGTGGCCAGTGGAATCACACACACACACACACACACACACATATTCTTTAATTCCTTTATATTGAGCCTATAATAAATTTACACACGGTGAGAAGTTACCTAAAGCTCACCACCTTTCTGCTCTCTGTGTGTGTGTGTATGTGTGTGTGTGTGTGTGTGTGTGATCGTAAACGGTTGCTGTAACAGACACTCTCACCAAACTGTCTTCACCACTATCTCCACTACCTGTATACAACCACCATCCCAATTACCACTACTACCTGTAAAAATAACGAAATAAATATAAGTGTATGAATAAAGTGACCAATGACAGTATAAGTGATATAAGTATGTAGACAGTGTGAGTGGTTTATGATCTTAAAAGTATAAGTAACGTAAATGTATAAAAAAGTTTAAATGGCATGAGTGTTTGTGTATAGTGTATGTAAAGTATGACTGAAAAAGTATACAAAATGTAAGTAGTATAATCAAGATAGTGAAAATAGTATACGAGTAGTGTAGAGCTGTAGTGTTTGTTTACCTCACAGACCGGGGAGCTCGTTCTGTGTGAATTTAACCTCAATCATGTTTACAAATTGACGAGAGAGTTCCATTTACAGTATCTTTATGACGTGACCCACTAGGAGCGTCTCTATATACACGCAGGAGGGGGAGAGGAGAGGTCATTGTTATGTAAAATACTTGAAAGCCTCTACATAAATCTACATGGTAAAAGAAATGGTCGTAAGATTGTATAAGAATTATTTAGTGGCGTTCACTATCCATCGAGTGTACGAGGAGGAACACACGCGTTGTTCTGATGCACCTCTTAGGGTAATGGTTTACTGTGAAAATAAAGAAAACTGTGAAAGGTGGGAAGTGTAAGATAATATTATGATAAGGGACTGTATAATAAGCAACAATCGTACCTCTGACAAGATCCCAAATTATCCCATCAGGCGGTTCGTCTCCCGTGCTGGTGTTTCCATAATCCCAAAACCGATGGTCTCATTTCCATTAACAATTAGGACAGTCACTTAATTCGGCACGCATATTCCCCCTTGTGTTTACCCATGTCGAGGGCCTCGCCCGCCAGACCCCCGCTGTGGGCGTGCCGGGGAGAAGACACTTAAGCCAACGATCCTCCGACCAAGTTTTAAGCGACTCTCTACCCGTCGCGTTTCTTCCCCCAGACACGGTAGCTCTTGCATTTGATACGCTGGTAAACTAATATTAACATATACGATTATATTCCAGCCAGTAAATCTCTGGCCAGAAGCGGAATAGATTATCTACGGCCATAAAGCTAGTGGGAGCGTCCGGGTTGTGTAGTGGAGGCGGCTGGTGGCGGGCGCCTCGTCCATCACGGGTGACGCGGCCCCCGCCGAGGAGACTCACCAGCCAGCACGCCGGGTGAGGTCTCTATTACCCAGGGGAACCTCGCCATAACGCCCATCAGGGGGCGTGAGCACCAGCCCCCAGGGGCACCAGGGAGCACAGGCAACTCGTGATGCTTTGACAGAAATCCGACGACGTAAAGAACGCGGTGGTAGAGTTTGGTCACCACTTTCCCACAGCACCACCAGGGCTGTACACCAGCGGGGTGCCAACCTCCTCTTTACTTACACTGTCTCTAAACACATAATGTCTACCTTGCATAATTAACCTGCATTGTTGTTATTTTCTTATAACATTCCGACTGCTATGTAGATGACATTTAAAAATTTGTCTGTCTAACAAGGTTCTGTCATATCACTACAGGTATATTTCAAGAGTATTTAAATTTCCAAATGTAATCAGTCAAACAAACATCTAAAAAAATAAGTTTTGAATTAAACTCATTAATCCTCCAGCAGGAACCACATGGTATAGTGTTAAGTATCTTCCTCGACAGTCTCACCTCCGTCACTGCTGCAAGTCGCTCTCACAGTACACGTCTTGGTAATGCCTGTTCCTTCAGCTAGACGGTGCCGAGTCGGTAGTTCCTGGTCACGCTTTTAGTGGCTCGTTAGACTGCACTGAATGTGTTACTTGGGTCGCTTGCTTGGTCCCATGGGCAGTTCGTGAGTCACACTCTGAGTCAGTCCCATTTTTACATCTGTCTCTGTCAAAGTGTTATTTAAATTTATTTTAATATGATATATAAAACGCTTTGTGTGTGGGGGGAGGGGGGGGACTGGAGCAAATTATCATCGTATTTGCAATCTTCAAATAAAAGAGTAATTGATATTATCTAATAGTTCTTCAAAAATAATGTTTTTTTTAGAATGTTCTATGTAGTGTAATAAATTCTATTTACTTACAGTGACAAATATACATCAATTTTAAGAATAATAGATAATAAAGATAGTGAGAGAGTACTGAGTTTATGATGGATCTCGTCACTAACTGAACCCTTGTGTTTGTCCTGTAACACCAAACATAAACTGTGATAATGTCAATAATTGACTTAAATTTCTTGCTACAGTAAAGAGTCAAGAAACTGAGCACATGTGGACCAAACTTGCCCATAAAGATGTATGGCGCTGTGATGACACCTCCAGCTGACACACCTGTAACAGGTATGTGATAAACAAGATTTTATTTAATGTGTAAAAAGTGTTGTGAAATGTCCGGATATTTATTTCAATTGCACTGGAGGATCTTGGCGTTGGCCCCCTCCTACCAGCCTCACAAAGCAAAAATTCCAACCAAGAAGATAAAAATTTTAAGCCAACATTCCTGGGAGGAGCGTCGAGGCTACTGTGTTGGTCTCTTGTGTCAGCTGGCCGGTGTTATAGCCGGGTCTAACTGGTGGGTTTATGGGATGACAGGTGACCCCTCTCTCCTCGGTCAACACTGAGTACCGTGTAGAATCACAAAGAATAACACGGCGAGGCAGAAGTCCCATCTGAAAGAAAAATATTCACCTTTTAAAAAGTTAATTGAAAAGGCCAATCGATCGCGCAAGATATATGGGAAGGACCATTGAGTCTTTCAGCCCACAAAGGCCATCCCCAGACGGTTTTCAGGAACTTGGAAAAAGGGAAAACGTTAGCCATTCACAGCTGAGATAGAAGGGCGATAGGAGTGACGCTGTTATTCCGTCTGGGGACAATATACAGGACAAATGGGCGGGACAATAGGGGCGGTGTGGGCCGGCCAGGGCTCCCTCGCACCCTAGAACAATCAGGGACAATCAGGCCTTAATACAGACATAATAGGGGGGAAAATGTGAGCTCTTGAGGCACGCGGATCATGGCCTCTCAGTCTCTCGCCTCCAGGTGAGTGACGGACGACCACCAACTCCTCCTTGATAACACCACCACACACAGAAGGGCTTGTCAGGCCGCGGAAATTGTCGAGATGATATCCTTCTGTGGGTAACGGTGAGATTCAGGTATCATATGGCAGGGACACACACACACGAGAGAGTCCCTGGATTCATAGTTATCTCTTGGGTTTCTAAGATTAACATTGGGATAATCTGCTCGACTTGTTTACAATGACTCGCTTCTGTTACGGGACAAACACACTTTGGACTTTTCGCTATTCATCTCATCTGTTTTTATAGTTTGAAGTTTAATAGTAATACTACTACTACTAATAATAATAATAATAATAAACACCTTAACTCTTGTTCACCTTACCTATAACGAAAGATTTAATTTGCTATCATTAACCTACACGTTATCAGAAACTCCTCAATGACGTCACGCTCTCACTCGCACTCGTTCTAGTTAACTCCCTCACTCACACTCGTTCTAGTTAACTCTCTCACTCATATATATAATTTCCTTTATTTACATCCAGTCGCCACTCGCTGCCCATCTCCAATTATAGCATCTCACGTCCTGTCTCTCCTGATAGTTGATTCTCATGATGTCTCCTGTTTTATGTTCTCTTGTCTCCCTATCTCTCATCTGATGTTCTCTTCTGATTACCTGCATCAACACTTCTCATAGTTTTGCCTCGTTTCTTCGTCTGTGTTTCTCTTAAATTTGTTCTCTCTTCTACAATTTGTTCTTTTAAGTTTTCCTCACTGTGTGTATATAACCTTTATTTATATTGTCATGTTGTCTGACTCTTCAGTTTCTCTTCGATGATTTGGTTCGTCTCAAAATGGTTCACTTTCCCTCATCTAATCTCTTCTTTTTTTTTTTTTTACTTTCTTGGGATGCGGTGGCTGAGTGGATACTACGTTCGCCTCCTATCCTATGGGTCACTAGTTTGCACCCCAAGGCACCTCATAGTTCACCCCCGTTGTAAATAGGTAACTCAGGTATACAGTTGGAGAGGTAGAGGCAGTTGAATGTAGTGCTCGTCACTCTACCTATACTGGTGTAATGATGGTCTAGTCTGGTATTCAGTATGATGTATCCACACTACCTGCCCCCTCTCGAGTCGTCGGGCCTATGAGAAACCCTTTCAACTTTACTCTCTCTCTCTCTCTCTCTCTGTCTCTCTCTCTCTCTCTCTCTCTCTCTCTCAGTGTATCATTTATCATCAATGTATTTGGGGCATCCTTTATGATTCAACTCATTTTTATTTCCTATCTTGTGACCCTGTCTATCTTTGTGTATCTTTCTTTTCTCATCTATCTGTCTGCCTGTCTCTTACTCTCTCACACCTGTATATCTCTCCTCCCCCACATCCTAGTTAGCCGCCTGAGTGTCACCTCCTCCTCCTCCTCGTCTGGACCACAGCCTCTCAGCGGGGTAGAGAGCCACCTCTGCCGTTCATTACCTTGACAAAGAAGGTCTCCAACCCTGCACAAAGACGCTCCAGGTCTTGCGGCCTCGGACCCCCTCCCTCCGCCTCTCCAAGACACAAAGGACCCGTGCTCGCTCCCACCCACTTCCTGCCGGGGGAAAACGACTCGAATAAACAAGACATTGAGTTCCCATGGACGCTTGTGGTAGGTGGTGGGCTTTTTTGGGTGTCTCTTAAAGGCCTCTAAAGAGGTTTGTCTGTGCCTGAGTTACGGCGATTTTATTAGTTAATGGACGAGAAATGGCGGGGAGGTTTCATGGACGGAAGAGAGTTATTCGGCCAGTGTCTTTTTTCTAGGGTTGTTTTAAGTGTTTTGGTCCCTTGTTTTGGTGTTTACAACGACGGCAAGTCCATAGGGCGCCGTCCCTCTGAGGGTGATGGTCACTTCTATGGGTCAGAGCTGAAGTCTTTTTTTCTTTTTTATCCATTTGCTGTTTTTACTGCACGTCGTAATGTCTCTGTTAGATATAATTATCATTTACCGAGTGTTGTTACGTGTGCCTATTGTTTTCTTCTCTCCCCTCTCTCTCTCCTCTCTTGCTCCGCCCTTATACCCGTTCCCCGAGGCGTGGAGTAACTACACGCTCGATTACGAACCTTCAGCCGAGATATTGCCAACATCCAGATGAAGTTTGTAGCCTGAACGACCCTCTTCAACAAACATGTATCCAGAACTAAATCCGCTATCTAAACTTTGCGACACATTTACCCTGGCGGGAGAATTATGAACCAGAAACTTCGAGGTTAACAATAATCACTCTATTCACGACTCTTCTTACGTTCTTTGGTTGAGTAATCAGAGGTAGAAAATCTTGCTCCTGAGTGAGACATCACACATCCGTGAAAGGGAGGGACAATAGACTCACCGCAACCGCGAATCTCGACATTCCACGGATCCCGCTGCTCTTTTGTTACGCACGGCGCCGTCAGCCAATCGCCGTCCGCCCTCGAGGTGACGTTATCGTCCAATATGGCGGACCTCCCTCGCACGTCCCCGAGGCATCGCGGGTAATATATTATCGCGACATTTTCACATTATAAATCTACACATTAGTGGCGGGTGATCGTATTCCGGGATGCTAGACGCCTCCACACAGTAGGTTCTGCCGGCGGGGGCCCACAGCTCCATTACCAACATCACCACAGGCACCTCCTCCTACAGACACATTCTCTGAATTTTGTACGATATTTTTTCCCTTAAATGGAGACAGGGGAACGAACCATCGCTATTGTTAACGATTGTTGTTGGGTGATTAGTCAGTATCAGAGCGAGTTTTGGGCGTTCAGATATTTTTATGATACATTTTCCTCACTGTCTGTGGCTATAATAACTTAGCTATCTAACGAGACGAAGACGAAGGCTAAAAAATGTCGTCAAACTTGCGCCAAGACTCAACTGTGTGTAGCTGGACTAAAGTTAGAGACCTCCGAAAATTATTGTACGTTAATTTTCTTTACATAACGAGATATTAATAGGAACAACTGACTGTTATCAATCTTTATATAGTGTCGGCACCATTATTCTTGTACTATAACTCAGGTGGGTTAATTATTATATTCTCACGACAAGAAAGAGAGAAAAAAAACACCTTTGAAAATTATAAAGTTATAGAAAATAATTATATATCTTCTTACACTTGTATAGACGGTAAATCTTCCGTGTCTACAGTTCTCAAGAGGTGTTTCTATGTAAGGTGTGGGAACAGGATGAATTATGCGTACTTTGTGTAGTGTCTAAGGTACTATACGGTAGTCTATACGTGTCGCTTGGTCTGTGTATTATTCCTGAGCTTCAACCAAAAAATGGATAGGATGGAGGGGGTGAGGGAGGGAAGGAGAAGCCTTGGTGTGAAGGAGAGGGAGACTAAGATGTGAAGGAGGGAAAGGAGACAGAATGTGAGGGAGAGAAATAGATGAGATATGAAAGGAGGGAAGGAGAGGGTAGGGTATGAGGGAGAGAGGGAGTGAGAGGTAGCAGGAAACTAGCTAACATGATGAGGACGAGATAACATTAAGTCCCCCCTACCCCTCTCTTTCCCCTCCCCTCAGCCCTCCCGCGTGAACAATCTCCTGTACAAATAGTTGGTACAAAGGTTAGGGGGTAAAGTCGTCGCAGCGGGGCAGTATGGGACGATCTCTGGGACAATGATTTACTAATGCCCTCATAATGGTAAGCTAACGAAGCCAAAAGGATAAGCTTTCCCCTGATAATAGATTTGGCTGATTGACACCTATACCCTATCCGAACCAGACTAAGTTCACACGATAAACATTTCACATTTTGAGGTATTTTTTTTGTCTTTTTTCGCATATTACCAAAGTATAAATTCCCTACCTCTCAAAATAAAATAATAATAATAGCCAAAAAGATGGGTATTATTGTTTTATATTTCAATTTTTTAGCAGTTTTACAGGAATCTTAGGAGGATCTTGTAGTAAAGACGGAGACTGTGGATGTCCGTGCTGGGGAGGTGTCCTTCTCCACCCGCAGCGTAAACCACAGAGATCTTGTGTTGGGTTAAGTGTCACTCCAGAGGGCGACGCATTCCTCTACTGATTTGAGAGGTTTTTGGAAGGATTTGTGTCAGTGGTGAGATTTTTCACCGGTGTGTCTCCTCCAGGTAAATATTGTTGGAACATTCTCGTCACTTTCACTCGGTGTGTTTCCCGTAAATATTGAATTCTGATAGTCTGTTTCCCTCCTAAATTGGATTTCGTTGATCTGTTCCTCTCAAATAGTGGGGTTTTACCGGTCGGTTTTTCCTAACATATCGGATTCCACTCGTCTGTTTCCCACTAAGGTATTGGATTCCACTCATCTCTTGTCTGCAGACATTCAATTTTTCCTCATTTGTTTTCCTCAGGTATTGAATTGCTGTTATTTAGTGTTTTAATTCCCTTATAAGATGGTTCGTTTGTTTACCATTTGTCAAAGAAGAGATCACAGGCGGTTATTTGTAGGCTGTGTGTATTATATTATAAAGAAATTAATTCCAGACTCATCTTTACATTTTCTATGATTTCACCTTAACATCCACCTAACCTAACCTAACCTCACAACAGCCTATGGCGAAACATTTTCCCCAAGATTTTCCCAAATGGATTCGTTTCCTCCCGCCAATGTTGCCCCCACTGTCCAATATCAACTAAACACTTGCCAAATAAAGTTTTTCATATAAACAGGTAATTTAGGTATAGTTAACATTGGCCCAACATGTATATAGAAAATGTTGATATACACACAAGGGCAAACAATAGGTCGTTTAAATTAAGGATATCCCAATAAAGCCTTTAAAAGCTTATTGCAGTTTCACCGTTTATATTAGGCAATGACAGTTCCCGGCAGCTTGAGGGAGGGAGATGTGAGGAAGGGAGATGTGAGAGAAGCTGGTGTGGCGGAGGGAGAAAGGGGTGAGTGAGAGAGGGAAATGTGAGGGAGAGAGAGATGAGGAGGGAGGGAGATGTGAGTGAGGTAAGGAGGGAGATATGAGTGAGGGAAGGAGGGTAGATGTCCATCAGGCTGCCCCACCACTTATAAGCTTTCCCTGCACGTGGCTGCTGCCTGTCGAGTGATGTGATGAAGTAGTAATGTCCCTTTACCGTGTTGCCTGTGTCATATTTCCACGCTGCTCTCGACACCAATGACCCCCCCCAAAAAAAAAATTTCTTAAAGATATTTCTTCATATACCAATTAATAAAGAGCCGCTTCAGGTGTAGTAAAAAAAACGAAAAAAATGCCAATGAATTTTCGTCCACCAAATCAGACTATAAAACTACATAACTTTATTATTTTATTAAATACTAAATCAACATAAAATTACCCTCAAATACTTCAGGTAAAACTAATGAAATGCTTAATAACGTATAACCATCAATTTACTATACAATTCATATATGTTGGGACAGGTAACTCCTAAGACGACCAATTTCACTTACCAAGAGGTGTGACCTGACAGACATTTAATCACGTGAGGTCTGACCCTAAAAACGTCATTCACAGGTCATTACGGTGTCTTGTGTTTCTTATGGGTAGATATGGACCCCATGAGGTATCCACTTTCTAGGACCTAATGTTTGTTGTTCTCCTGGTTCTGCCTGTGTTGTTCTGGCCATGTCTGTGTTCTTCTGGCCATGTCTGTGTTCTTCTGGCCATGTCTGTGTTCTTCTGGCCATGTCTGTGTTCTTCTGGCCATGTCTGTGTTCTTCTGGCCATGTCTGTGTTCTTCTGGCCATGTCTGTGTTCTTCTGGCCATGTCTGTGTTCTTCTGGCCATGGCTGTGTTATGGCTATGTCTGTTGTTCTTCTAGTTCTGTCTGCATTGTTCTTCTGGCCCCGTACTATATCTTACCCAACACAAGATACCCCCTCCCCAACGCACAATACCCCTAACACACGATACCCCCTCCTCGGATCATATCTAAAGGGGCTCAGTACGGCGTCCCTCGACCACCAGACAATAATCCGGGACACAGTTGTGAAAACAGCGGGGATGACTGTGGATTAGCGGCCACGGTGTGATTGCTGTGTGGGTGTGTGTGGTGAGGGTAGGCAAGAACCACGCCTCGCCACCTGGTACTCGTGTGGATGAGGCGTGTGTGTGTGTGTGTGTGGTGAGGGTAGGCAAGAATCACGCCTCGCCACCTGGTACTCGTGTGGATGAGGCGTGTGGGGTGTGTGTGTGTGTGTGTGTGTGGTGAGGGTAGGCAGGAATCACGCCTCGCCACCTGGTACTCGTGTGGATGAGGCGTGTGGGTGTGTGTGTGTGTGTGGTGAGGGTGGCAAGAACCACGCCTCGCCACCTGGTACTCGTGTGGATGAGGCGTGTGTGTGTGTGTGTGTGGTGAGGGTAGGCAAGAATCACGCCTCGACACCTAGTACTCGTGTGGATGAGGCGTGTAGATGAGGCGTGTGGATGAGAATTATAAATACGTAATACAGGTTAGGCGTGTGGGTGAAGAATGTGGAGGGGGGGGGAGTATGAGTAAATACCGCAGGTGACACGTGTGGATAAGTAACATAGGTGAAGCCCTTAAGTATACCACACGTGGGTGAGCGTGGTGGGACGACGTGTGGCCGAGGTGTGGAAATAAGCGTGAAAACATCAGCTTTGAAGGGTGAGGAGGGGCTGGTTGATTCCCTTGTGTGTGTGAGCAAGTAAATTCTCACCTGCTGGGGCGGTCAATATACATTATTCAACAACGGCCGATCACTATGATGCTGTTGAGAAAAAAAATATATTATTAATGATAAAGAAGTAATAGGCACTCTAAACGACTAAACTATCCAATAGCCAAGTAAACAATCAATAACTACTGAACAATAGATAATACGAGCTTGTTGTGTATGTCCCGCTGATGGCCATTAGTAATAGTGTCAGCCAATAGTGATGATCTGAGTTACTCGCTATACTAAACGTTTCAATAGTTGATTGTTGTTCGTGACGCGAGATTGACTATACTGACATGATGATCCGATATGAAATTATAGAGAGTGATTTCTTTTGTGTCTATAGCAACTCGTCATGGGTGTTATTCGCACACTTCAAACAAACGCATGACTCAGTTTGTTTGTTTTTTTGCAGTTTTTTTGTTTTTGTTTTTTTTACAGGAAATCCACAAAAAATACGACTATAAGAAAATCCATTGAACTTTCTGAGGGAACAGGAGAGAGGATGAGTCAAGTGGTTTATCCAGCGTTAGGTGTTGTTGGTGATGGTTTCTGCCACCATTACCACCACCACATCATTCCCTACCACTACTATCACCACCAGAATATACCACTACCATCAACACACCACCATCTTTACCACCACCACCATCATCACCATCATCATCATCATCACCACCATCATCACTATCACCACCACTACCACCACGCCTCTCACATAGAAAAATCTTAGATAATATTGTTGGTCTCCTTCGCTAGTAACACAATATAACGAAGATATTTTCCTAGACATCAGAGGTTTAAAAAATGTATATATGTTCTGTACAGTAAATCATTTTCAGAAATAAAAATTTACGTTCGGTGAAAATATTACACCCAGGAGACTCTCTCTCTCTCTCTCTCTCTCTCTCTCTCTCTCTCTCTCTCTCTCCTCTCTTCTCTCCTTCTTCTCCTCCTCCTCCTCCCTCACCCCCCCTCATCCCCCCACTTTTCTCCCTCTTTCCCTCCCTTTCCCTCTTGTTCTTCCTTCTCTCTCCTCCCCTCCTCCTCCATCTCTTTCTCCTATCTCCACCTCTCCCTTCCTTCCCTCCCAGTAGATAAACACACACACACACACACACACACACACACACACACACACACACACACCATCAGTTCTCCAATGACAGCAGAGGAATTGTTGCCGTCAGCAGGACACAGGACTACCCTCTCAAGCACCCTTTGGCTCATTTACATATTGAACCCTCGTAGGATTTCCGCCCAAACGTCTCATGTAGTCTTAGCACTGTAATGCCCCTCAGGTTCGATTCTTGTTCTTATGGGTCAGTCAGTCGGGACGGGAAGGATGAGCAAGATGTGATAGTCTGGAAGGGAGGATGGGAGAGGAGGGAAGGGGGAGGGGGGGGGGAGTAGGGAGGTGACCAGCCATGATTTGTATTATTTATGAATTCAGAAATTGTCTTAAGTCTCAGCTGTGTAGTTATGATCTGCCCTCCCTCACGTCCCTCCTCACCCCTCACTCCCTCCTTACTCCCTCACTTACCCCTTTCACCTCACCCCCTCACCCCTCACCCCCTCACCCCCCTCACTGCCTCTCTTCCTTATCCTACCTCGGCTTTAACTCACCACATAACTGTACAGACAACGTGTGTGTGTGTGTGTGTGTGTGTGTGTGTTCATCAGTGGTGTTGAGAGGGGCACCTAAATCATACCATCCCTCTTCCCAGTGTAAACAAATTACCTAAACGTGAGGGTACAAACACATTTATCAGTCCAGCTAAAGACGAGAGTAAGACACAACCATCCCTCCCCGCTGTCTCCTTCCCTCCCTTTCTTCCTTCCTGTCTCCCCCACCCTTCCTTTCTGTATTTCTCCCTTTGTCTTCCTCTCCCTCACTTACTTCCTCCTACCTGCCTCCCTCCCTTTCTTCGTCTTTCCTCCCACCCCCTGTCTTATCCCCCTCACTCTCTCCCTCACTGTAATATCTCCTCTGGCGCCCAACACACTCCAGGATGAAATGACGCGGACAATAACGAGATTCTCCCCAATTTTAACATTTCATTTCCCAATAACGCTGGGGCAGGGAGGCGGAGGCGGCTTGTCGTCTTCCTCCTTGTGCTCCGCCCACCGTGGCCACGACGACGACGCTGCTGCCACCCTCGGGAGGAAAGACACCGACTCGACCAATAGGACGACTGGAACACCATCAGTACCCCTGTTGGATACCTGGAACGTCTCTTTACACCTCGACTAGAGACCTGGAACGTCTCCTACACCTCTACTGGACACCTGGAACGTCTCATACACCTCGACTAGAGACCTGGAACATCTCCTACACCTCTACTGGACACCTGGAACGTCTCATACACCTCTACTGGACACCTGGAACTTCTCCTACACCTCTACTGGACACCTGGAACTTCTCCTACACCTCGACTAGACATCTGAAACGTCTCCTACACCTCGACACCTTGAATGCCCCAACACCTGTATCGTCACCTTCAGGATCTCTTAAACCTCTACTGTAACTATCATAATTAAGTCTAATCTGTTTCTCAATTCCCACCTAAGTATAAGAGGAGACAAATATACACCCTGTGCCTTAGGATCACCTGTAAACATTCATGAACTCCTAAAACATATGAAAGATCGAAATCCCAGAGGCAGAAAAAAAATGAGGTTAGCGGCATAAAAAATGGATAAAAAATCGAGACCTAGAGGCAGAAATAAATAAAAAAATAACTCAAGACTTTGTAAATCAGGAGTAGAAGACGAAGCCGAAGACAAGAACAACATCGAACGAGAGAGAGAGAGAAAGAGAGAGAGATAACGAGATAAAGAGGCGCATCAAAACTCGAATCAGTGAGACTCTCGACTCCAATATTCAAAGAGTCCCAGAGGTAATGTACAGATCATGAATAACATTATTGAAAGTGTCACACTCCTTGATATGAAATGCTGCGGAAGTTATTGGCAGCAGACTCTGGGCCGGGGTGAACGGGAGGTCTTCACGCCACGCTCGATTACAACATGATTTGTTTGAAGAGTCACTGAGAATAGAACGCAGGGGGGTCGCTTTACGAAAGTTCATGTGTGTGAGGGAGAGAGGAGGGGAGGAGCTTGATGGTATTGGAGGGGGAAGGGGAGAGTGCGGGTGGGGTGATGGGGTTGAATTGGAGTGGAGGGGAGAGTAGGCGGTGATGGGGTGGTTGGTGTTTGAAGGGAGGGATGTTGAAAAGGGCTGAGGTAATAGGGAAGGGAGTGAGAGAAGGGAGGGAAGGATGGAGGGAAAGAAGGGAATTCAAAGGAGATGGGAGTAATAGGGAAGAGATGGAGGGAGGGAAAAAGAGAGAGAGAGAGAGAGAGAGAGGGAGGGAGGGAGGGAGGGAAAGGGAACAAGGTTGAGAGGGTGATCGTCCCTGTTGGAAGAGTTCAGCTAAGCGAACGCACAAACATAATAGGTGGGGTTTTTTTTACAGGGAATAATATCGAGTGTATTCTATAGCGTGTGTGTCAATATATATTCCCCCTTTGTATGGTGGAGTGGCATTTATAAGGCACTTAACTCTGTTGATCCTATGAGCTGAGTTCATGACCTTCAACAGACAGTCTGAACCAGGGGGAAAATTCATTCAGGAATATTTTTTTTTTAAGCTCGTAAACAAAAACATTATGAATGGTGTTTAAAGATGATGAATATTTATTGTAATATTTAAATAATTATATTAAAGTAAAAAAGAATACATTAATTGTATGAGTAACTATGTATATGTATTGTAATTTACGAGAGGTCAAGAATTACGATATTTTTTTAAGTACTTTTTTTTAAGGAATAATTACATCCCAACATAAATTCCCACATATATTTTTTCCCTCATCGTTACACATCTATAAGTGTAAACAAACCTTAACACAGCAACAACAACAGAATCTAATACCACGACAAAGATTCAGATTCTTATTGTAAAGGAGTGAGAATATGGAATCATAGAATCAAATATTAACTTTACGAAGCCATTTATAACGAAGACCAGAAAATCCCATTCACTGAAGAGTCTTGTTGATATTTTAGTCTGAATCAAATTGAAGTTATAACGAAATTTATTATTTAAGTAACCGGGGAAAATATCTCTTAACCGAACTTGGAATTAAACCGACTTGGAATTAAACCGACTTGGAATTGCACCGAACTTACAATATATTTTTCCCTCCGTACCAAAAAAATAAACAAATCTCTGAAATGTATTAAGTATTTCCGGTAATTTATAGAAATATAATAATTACTAAACTATTATTTCATATCTTCCGCCTTATCTCTGTACCTTTTATTAATGATTTGTGGCGAAAGTGATCGTGTACTGTACTTTAGATAATAGCTTAAATCAATAGGAAAATATAAGGTGGAATTTTATTTAATTTTCATCATATTATTTGCCTTAAAAGGTTGTGAGGTATTGTGATTTATAATTAGTGTAGTGTTTATTGGTATTATTATTATTATTATTATTATTATTATTATTATTATTATTATTATTATTATTATTATTATTATTACACGTATTATTATTATTATTATTATTATTATTATTATTATTATTATTACACGTATTATTATTATTATTATTATTATTATTATTATTATTGTTGTTATTATTGTTGTTGCTGTTGCTATTATTGTTATTGTTGTTACATCATCATCATACACAGTTCTCCCAACAAAGTACATGACCCTATTTTTCTACTTGTAAAAAAAAAATCGGAAAAAAATCTTAAGCATAAAATTTTGTTTAGTTTGGTAAAAATTGATAAAACGTCATCGAGGAAATTTTTTTATAGTTTTTATATGGATTTTTTTTTAGCTGTGATACAAATCCTGAGAGAACATTTTACTGAACTTTTGAAAATAGGTTAGGTTAGGTTAGGTTGATTATATAAATTTAAAAAGTTTATCACTTAATAGGAGAGGAATATTACGTCTTTTGTTCCTCATAACAGAATGTAAACAATGCGACCGGTGTTTCAGAGGTTTTGTGATTTGGATTCGAATTTTTTGAGCTCGGAGACTCATATGACTTTTGAACTAAGTACAAGAGTTGTGTTTCGTTGTATCATTGAGCACTTTATATAGTCTCTCTCCCTCTCTCTCTCTCTCTCTCCATATCGTCCATACCGTAAATACTTGAACCATAAGCGCTGGCCACCAGACAATGGCTCCATTTGCTACGATACTCGAGGTTGAATTTGACTCCCAGTGGCCATAGCGACTCCCTCCCGATATCAAATATCTCGTGACGCAATGACGAGCTTGAGACGATTTCTTATTTTCATACTAAATCCTCAACGCTATTTGCACACCCTATTCCATGAAATTATTAAAATGAAGGAAAATTATAAGAGTTTTCTGGATATTTACCCTAAGAAAATTATATCCGTTACTCGGTGGGGAAAAATACGGTGCGGGAAAACACTCCTCGGCAACCGGTCAAGTTTCCAATATGGGGGGTAAGGGAGAAGGCAGGACCCGGTGGCCTGAGCTAATTCGGCCATTGTTAACCATCGGAGGGTGAATGAATGATATACTGGGGCGCCATTATGCTAACACTAACACTCGGCTTTGATAGTGGCGCTGGACGGTATTGAGGGCCGCCATCTCCATCTATCACGACGAAATTAGATGCTGAATTGACGATCATTTCGCGCCATTTTCCAGCGAACGAGCTTTCAACCGAGACGTAATGTTGATGAATGAGGAATTTGGGGATGTTTTTTTTTTCAGAGGGGGCGGATGAAAGGTTCTTTATAACACCCTGTATAAAAAAAACCATACCAACATATATACAGTACATACATACATACATACATACATACACTCTGGTGGTCGTTAAAGGATAGCTTCCCACGGGCCTGACAGCCTCTGATGGGTCGCCTTAATGTCTCTTACCAAACTAATCGAAATTAAACTTAGTCTCCTAGTCCGCCTCCGGCCCAGGGACACGTGACCCTTTTATACCGACATGGAGATCGTTTCCGGAGACAGTAGGACCACGAACTACGGACACAAGTCACATATTGCCATTAAGGACGTGAATAGGGAGTAAATTGGTGAGCTAATCGTCAATAAAGAGCTTTTTGACATGGCATTATCTTGCTCCAAATATAAAGTTGATGCGGCCATATGGATGAAAGTCCTGTGCAGTCAGCCAGTGTTTTGGGTTTAACGTACATAAACTGTCCCAATTTGAATCTAATCATACGAGTTTGTGATGAGTATCTGCGCTGACCCTAACGAGCTGTAACGAGTGAACTATATGAGGACACACACACACACGCACACACACACACACACACACACACACACACACAGAATGGTCGAACTATTACGTGCAGAGAAGACACACACACACACACACACACACACACACACACTTATCACTTCACACATATATATTATTTTATTGATAGTGTTCAATAATGTTACAATATTTACTACTAACTAGCGAGAGGGTATTTTACTGAGGCTGTTATAACGCTTCCCCTTGCAACAGATAGACGAGAATGTTGATATTGCATGATAAAATCCACCAACAATTTATTCCTTATCGTTGCATGGAATCTAATATAATTTATTTCAATATTTATTAATTTTTTCACTAAAATTTGATGGGTTTTTGTACGACATTTTAATACTTTTATATATATATATATATATTATTTTTTTAAGCTGTGGGATATTTTTTTCTGGTTCATGTGTGATTTTAATTCATTATCATGGCACCATTGCATAAGCTATACCATGTTTCCATAATATTTAGTTCTGTTTTATTATTTATACGTTTTCTTAATTAGCTTTATACTACCATATACTCCTAAACCCTACCAATGTCCTAAACCAGTGTACCATATCTACCATCACCGTATGTATATATATATATATGGTGATATCTGTGATGGTAGGGGTGGTGGAGGCGGTGGTAGTGGCGGTGCATGGTGTTTTTGGTGGTGGTGATGTTAGTGGTAGTAATAGTGGTGGTGGTGACAACATATGAGCTCTTTCCCATCCGAATGAGAGAGAGAGAGAGAGAGAGAGAGAGAGAGAGAGAGAGAGAGAGGTAGCCGCCCCCAAAACCTTCCAGGCTTAGGGGTGCATTTGCATAAAGCAGCGTCGGGGAGCAGACTGGTGGATCCCTCAGACGTGCTCCGCCGCTTATTGTGGGATATTGGCCCTTTATTTGCATACATTATGGGTAGCGCTAGCCAATCCCCGGAGCTTTGACGCTGCTGATCCTCTCTGCTGGAGGGAGGAAGGACGGGAGGTCTGTTGGAGGGGTTCTGCTGGAGGGGGTTTTGCAAAGTGGTTTGATGAAGGGGTTCTGCTGGTGGTAGAGGGAGTGGTTTTGAGGGGTTCTGTCAGAGGGGTTCTGCTTGAGGGATAGGATTCTGCTTGAGGGATAGGATTCTACTTGAGGGATGGGGTACTGCTGTAGGAGTTCTGTTGAAAGACTCTAAATCCATGCTCTATTAAAGGGCTCTACTAAAGGGCTCTACTGAAGGGCTCTACTGAAGGGTTCTATTGAAGGGTTCTGAGTGCACGCTGTACTGAAAGGCCCCCCCACTAACCAGACTTGTTACCTGGCACAAAACTGGGGACTAATGACGCAGCCTCACCTGTCCACCATCAAGGCCACACACAGCCAGACAGACAGGTGTTAGCTCTCTATAACAGCTGTACTAAAAACAAAGAGAAAATCATATTATTCGCAAAAAAAAGAAGAAAAACACATCGATAGAAATCAGGGACTTGACTGTGTGTGTGTGTGTGTGTGTGTGTGTGTGTGTGTGTGTGTTTATCTTCCGTTGAATCTACAGTTAAGATGAGGTTTACAGTGTTGGTGGTGGTGGTGGTAGTAGTAGTAGTAGTAGTAGTATCTTCCCTCCCTCTATAAGTTCCCTCTCTCCATCCTATACCATTTAGCACCCTCTCTCTCTCTCTCTCTCTCTCTCTCTCACACACCGGAGTTCCTCACTAGTTATCTACCCATCATGATGTAATCGTTAATGACTTTATCTAACGACTAAACGAGGCGACTGTCCCCGGAATGTTTACTTCCTGGCCCTGACCTGACCACCGACGCTACCACAACTATCACCACTACCACCACTACTACTACCACCACCAGCACCACTACCACCACTGCTACCAGGGAGGGCGGTAGAGGTCTCTGAGAGGGTAGGGTAAGGAGTGGGATTACTTGTAGTTGATTCAGGGAGGATTTATAAACATTAATATTTTAAGCATAGGTGATTATCTCTCTCTCTAAAACCTCAATGACCGCCTTTCCTGACCTGACTAATAATGTTCTCTTCCATATGAGGGATTTTTTTTTCTTGTATACCTAACCTAACCTAACCTAACCTAATTCTAGTCAAGTATAATTCAGGTATCGTAATGACGCGTTAAAATGAACTTAAACCAAACCAGTAATATCATTTTAAGAGTAATAACAAAACATGAAAAACTAAAACACTGAGCATCATCTATCACTAACTCATAGGTAAATACATTCACACAATATAATTCAAACGATAACAAAAAAACAATGATTAACTTAAGATCCTCTGGGAATCATCATGGCCAAGTCTTATCGTATATGAAATTTCCCTCACGTAGATACGACCCCCCAAAAAAAAAAGACCCACCATTGATGTTGATGTTAGTATGGTGTGATATGATCAGTAACTCACTAGGGTCCCAGCCGTATTAATGGACTGTAATAATACGCTTCATTTTACCACGGTGTAACATCAACTACGGGAGGGACTAATGTAATTGCAATAACGGTGATAATACGGTATATAAATGCGGTCATTAAAACAGAGTGAAGTAGTGAATGTGACAGCTGCTATATCAGGTAAGTGGTGATGATTAGCATAGTAGATGATTCTGTACAGGTAGTTATGATGATGGGTGTACAGGAGGGTTGGTAATGAGTGGGGTGGTGTATTAGACAGGTGAGTGGGGTGGTGTGGGTAGGTGAGTGGTGTGCTGTGGGTATAGGTGTGTGATGTACTGTAGGCAGGTGTGTGAGGTACTGTAAGCAGGTGTGTGATGATACTGTAGGTATAGACACGTAAGTGTGGAGGGTAATAGAACAAGTGTAGAGAGGTGTAGAGAGGTGTAGCGAGGGTGTTGCAGGCGTAAGGTGTAGCATGACAAACACATGGTACCGTACATAATCGTCATTTACACTATGCTGGGTAATACCACTGAATTACTCCCTTCGCCATTAATACCATAAGCTAATACCACTGAGCATAAAACCCTTCCACTTTGAGTAAGAAGACATTCCATTAATACCAAACGCATACCACTTATTCTACTCTTCCCTCCGTCGCCCCACCAGGTGTATGGGGGGAAGCGCAGAGTAAGAAAACAGATGATGGTGAGTGATGGTGAGTGATGGTGAGTGATTTTCTCCGGTGAAACATCAACAGAATCTATACGAACCGTCCCCATTCTCAACTTCAGTCAGCAGTACCAATCAAACCCAATCTCAAAATCATTCCAAGAACAATAACATAATCATTCCAATCCCTCATAATCCTAATAATCATAACTCAAGTTCCATCAATTCTATCGTTAATCAATTCCAAAATCTCAGATAAAATTTAGTCTTCATTAGATAGTCCTTAACATACGTGACTCCTAACCAATCCTCCAACTCAAGTCAATTCCGCCTAATCTCAACTCCTTCTCAATCAATCCTTATTTAAATCCCAGATAAATCCAGTTATAAATCCTAGAGCAAAAGATTCGTGTTAGAACTTGTTTGTGCTTACCATTGACCAATTAGACTGATAATGACTGTTAGTGTTGTTTTTGTCCTATGACTGGTATTGTTGACTGGTGGTAACTGTTGGTCCCTATATATATTTAACCCACTTACCACTCTACCACTCACCCAGTATGAGTTCATCCTGCAGTTATATCTGTTCATTTCTACAGCTGTGTGGAAGGGTGTGTATGTGTGTGTCGGGGGTGTATGTGTGTGTGTGTGTGGAGGGGTGTGTGTGTGTGTGTGTGTGTGTGTGTGTATGTGTATGTGTGTGTGTGTGTGTGTGTGTGTGTGTGTGTGTGTGGGAGGGGTGTGTGTGTGTGTGTGTGTGGAGGTGTATGTGTGTGTGTGTGAGGGGTGTGTGTGTGTGTGTGTGTGTGTGTGTGTGGTGTGTGTGTGTGTGTGTGTGTGTGTGTGTGTGTGTGTGTGTGTGTATGTGTGTGTCGGGGGTGTATGTGTGTGTGTGTGTGTGTGGAGGGGTGTATGTGTGTGTGTGTGTGTGTGTGGAGGGGAGTGTATGTATGTATGTGTGTGGTAAGTCGTTCAACTCTTAACCTAATGCTCTAACCTCTCCTTTCTAAAAACCCTTTCTAATTCTACCCCAAAACCTCCCCAGCACACCTCCCCCTCTCGTCCCGGAGTATCATCTGACACACCTGAATTACAAAAAAAAACCCACACATCTAGGTGAAGGGGCGGAGGTAATCAATGCTCCTGTGGATTAGTTATCAACTTTAAACTGGGACCCTTAACTCGTATCCTGGTGGTTTGTTTACATTCTGAGGACCTTCCTGTACCTCTGGGATGATTAGAAGTTAAGTGCATCTAAATAGGGAAGAGAATGACTTTGTGGTCTTTTCTGGTTGATTTCTGAGTGGGATTTTTTTTTTTACCAGCCGTCATAAGTTTTAGGTTATGGTTGACATGTGGATCTGGTCCTGAGAGAGACACAGACAGACAGACAGGCAGATAGACAGATTGAGCAGTATTCCACAACCACCATCATCGACAACAGCAGCATCCAAAAACAGCATCAGCACTTCAGCTTCCCATCCCATAAGGACATGACGTGAGGAGGAGGAGGAGGAGGGGGTGGTGGTGTAAGAGGAAGAGGAGGAGGAGGAGGAGGAGGAGGAGGAGGAGGAGGAATAGAGAACAGCATCGTACCATCAGTAGCAGAGGCAGCATCCAGTGACAGTATCGGGGGTTCAGCATCTTTCTCGGGTTATCTCTGACAGTCAGCGTAAAGGAACGACAAGAAACTGTTAAAACCCATAATTAAGGGTGATAATTGATCACCTTATACTCTTTCTCTCTCTCTTCCTCCATAGCCATAATCACAAAAACAACACACACACACACACACACACACACACACACTACTGCTACTACTACTACTACCACTACTACTACTACCACTACTACTACTACCACTACTACTACTACCACTACTACTACTACTACTAACACTTTTTTTTTTTTTTTTTTCCTACTACTACTACTACTACTACTACTACTATCCCTACCACCACAACTACCACCATCCCTACCATCATCACACAATACTCGCGTAACATAAGATTGTTGTATTGTCTGTGTATTAAAGATAACAGTATAGACGCAGTATAGTATAGACGCAGTATAGTGATGTACAGTATAGAGCAGTACAGTGTTGTACAATATAGAGCAGTACAGTGTTGTACAGTATCGATGCAGTACAGTGGTGTACAGTATAGACGCAGTATAGTGATGCACAGTATAGATGTAGTACAGTGTTGCACAGTATAGACGCAGTACAGTGGTGTACAATATAGATGTAGTACAGTGTTGTACAGCATAGACGCAGTACAGTGATGCACAGTATAGACGCAGTAGAGTGTTGCACATTATAGACGCATTACAGTGTTGTATAGTATAGATGCAGTACAGTGTTTACAGTATAGACGCACTACAGTGTTGTACATAATAGATGCAGTACAATGTTGTACAGTATAGAAGCATTACAGTGTTGCACAGTATAGAGCAGTATAGTGCTGTACAGCATAGACACCTTCTCTCTCTCACTCTCTTTCTCTCTATATCTCACTCGGACTTTTTTTCTTTAAACATAACACTGTTAAATAGTTCTTACATTTAATTATTTCTTTATATAAGATTTTAAAAAAATTAATAAAGATTAATTATGGACATTTACATTGGCCTGATGGTCGGTGTGAACGGCCTGTTGTTGCTGTCCCTCCTGTACGACTACGTCACGCTGTAGAGAAAGGGCGGCAAGAAGGGCGGCAAGAAGGGCGGCAAGAAGAGCGGCAAGAAGGTGGACACCAAGAGCGTGGTGGAGCCCACCAAGGGAGTGGTGAAGGCCAGCAAGAAGGTGGCGGAACCCACCAAGGGAGTGGTGGAACCCACCAAAAGAGTGGTGGAACCCACCAAGAGAGTGGTGGAACCCACCAAGAGAGTGGTGGAACCCACCAAGGGAATGGCGGAACCCACCAAGGGAGTGGTGGAACCCACCAAAAGAGTGGTGGAACCCACCAAGAGAGTGGTGGAACCCACCAAGAGAGTGGTGGAGCCCACCAAGGCAGTGGCGGAACCCACCAAGAGAGTGGTGAAGGCCAGCAAGAAGGTGGCGGAACCCACCAAGGGAGTGGTGGAACCCACCAAAAGAGTGGTGGAACCCACCAAAAGAGTGGTGGAACCCACCAAGAGAGTGGTGGAACCCACCAAGAGAGTGGTGGAGCCCACCAAAGCAGTGGTGGAACCCACCAAGAGAGTGGTGAAACCCACCAAGAGAGTGGTGAAAGTCAGCAAGAAGGTGGCGGAACCCACCAAGGGAGTGGTGGAACCCACCAAAAGAGTGGTGGAACCCACCAAAAGAGTGGTGGAACCCACCAAGAGAGTGGTGGAGCCCACCAAGAGAGGGGCGGAGCCCACCAATAGCGGGGTGAGGCCCAATGGAGTGGTATCTTGGGACCTCCCAGTACCGAAGCCTTGCCTGGGAGCCGTAGTTGGCCCTGGTGGCGCTAATTTGGCCCGCCTGGCCTATAAGTACTTCATAGATATAAAATTGCACCCAACATCCCGTACAAAATTAATTTTAACTGGGGTGAGGCGCCAGGTGACCATTGTGTGCAAAATTATCAACCGGCTAATCACGGAGGAGAAGCTCTGGCTAAAGGGGCACGAGGGCATTGCTTACTCCATGTACATCAACCCTGCCTTGAGAGAAAATATCTTCGGTGGTAACGGTTGTTTCATCAACTCCCTCGTTAACCATTACCAGGTAGAAGTACTGGTCCCCGGCTACGACAACACTAGCGACCCCGTGTGGCTTCTGGGTGAAGCTAAAAGTGTGATAGAGGCTGTCAGGGACATAAGGTCTCGGGTCAATGCTCGAACATGACCCGGAGTCTTGTATGTAGAACTTTATTTTTGTGTTTCTTTTCCTTCTTCTTATCATTATTGAATATAGTGTAGATATAGTCGGTTCCCAACTCTTATAACCAGCAGACCACACACACACACAAACGTATATAAACGCCTGTGTACATAATGACATGGATTAAAACACACACACTCATTTAGGACAAGTACATATTACACTCAAATACCTAAAATACACACACACAGACACACACACACACACACACACACACAGTCACATATCTGGGAGGGAGTTACTACACTACGTGTTTGCTGTTCAACATGTACAATCATACATTAATCTGTATGTTCACTGTATGTTCCTTCACCTTTCTCTAATGAAGGCTTTTGTTAAACCACCAATGTATATAATAAGTCATTTATGTCCAATGTATATTTTCAACCTTCGGGCTGCAGAACTTTTTCAATAAACCGTTAATTATTATTATTATTATTATTATTTTTGCATATATATATATATGTATATATATGCTCGCCTCGCAAGGAAGCGGACCCGGGTTCGATCCCCGGTTAGGGTGAAACGATGGGGGCAAGTTTCTTTACGCCATTTGCTTCTGTCTACCCAGCAGTAATTGGGGACCTGGATGTTAATCGATTTACGGATCGTATTCCGGGGTAATGGCAAGCCAGTGCAGTTGGCGAGTTGTCCGGTCTTCTCGGACTATTCCTTGACACTGAGTCCTGCAGCTCGTTAACTTAGGGTGTGGTTGTTGTGTTGGCGACAGCTTCTACACCTTAAACAAATTCACGCCTAGGTGGCTCTTGGGGCGGCCATGCTTGTTATACGAGGGATAACCATTATTATTATTATTATTATTATTATTATTATTATTATTATTATTATTATTATTATTATTATTATTATTATGATTATGATTATTATTATGATTATGATTATGATTATTGTTATTATTATTATTATTATTATTATTATTATTATTATTATTATTATTATTATTATTATTATTATTATTATTATTGTTATTATTATTATAACAGAAGCAAAAACAAAATGAAAACTGTGATACTCTCTGCCATGACAACCAAGCCCTACCATGGCGACTGACGCACGGACGCATAAAATGAAAACAATTGCCGAGAGGATTTAAGTGGAAGGGGGAGCGGAGTGAACATCCATATACGTAGATTAATGCACAATGTTTTCGGACGGGCGACTCTGATCCTGTACCGGACGATATGCTTAATCTGTCCTGTTTTTAAAAGCTCCGTAATAACAATATAAACAGAGTTGATAGAAGCGGATCAGAGAGTTGGACATAACGTGAAAGAATAAATATCAATGTGAAAATGTATCGTACGAGTGTGTGTGTGTGTGTGTGTGTGTGTGTGTGTGTGTGTGTGTGTGTGTGTGTGTGTGTGTGTGTGTGTACCTATGTGTGTGTGTGTGTGTGTGTGTGTGTGTGTGTGTACCTATGTGTGTGTGTGTGTGTGTGTGTGTGTGTGTGTGTGTGTGTGTGTGTGTGTGTATGTATGTGTGTGTGTGTGTGTGTGTGTATTTTGTTGATAGAAAAAGGTTTGGAATGAGATAATAGTTTGTGAGTTATATATATATATTTTTTTTTTATTATTATTATTATTTGGGGAGGGGAAGTTGTAGTGTTTGTGTGCGTTTGTGTGCGTTTGTGTGTGTGAAGTTAATTGGATGTTAATGCTCTGTGTTTTATTTTGAGATGTAGAGAGTTGAGGGATTTTTATTCACATGAAGTATTTGACAAAAGTTAAGTGAGTGAGTGAGTGAGTGACTGAGTGAGTGAGTGACTGAGTGAGTGAGTGAGTGAGTGACTGAGTGAGTGAGTGACTGAGTGACTGAGTGAGTGAGTACTATAAAGACAGACACATTAAGGAAGGTCACTAATTAACTAATAGTCAATCTACTTCTATAAAATGGAACCGTGGAGTATCATAACGTACCCTGGCGTATCTTCTCCTTCCCTGGCGTTGTCCAGCCTACCCTGGTATGTCTTAATCACCAGGTGAAATATACCTGGTTTGGGGGGTGGAGGGAGGATGCAATCTTAAGATAATCCTAATATTTTTCTCACCTTCTTTCTATGAATTAATGAATCATCTTCAAACAGGTACTTAGGATGGAATTGGTGATTTTATTTATTGTATTATTAACTCTTATCTTCATATTCCATTCATTTCCTTTCTCCTTCTCTCCCGCAGTGTCCAACCGCCACCCCCCAACCCCCCCTCCTCACCTGGCCAGGCCTTTAAAGGACAATCACAGGTGAATCGGAAATAGTTAAGGTGAGTCCAGGTCTTCATCTCTGAACATGTCACCGATCTGTCTTCGTCGTGCGTTGACAGAGGTTCGCTGGCCGCCCGCCTCTGGAACACCACACACAACACTGTTCACTCGCTTCGTTTTGAGATCGAAATTCATCGGCGTGGTTCTCCTCTTCTAGTCTTGCCTTTATACAACAACAACGACGTGGTTAGCTATGTTCACTGGTACAGGTATATGTCGTGTTTTTTTTTTTGTGTATGTGTGTTTATGTCATCATACAGAAAAAATAGATAACAACGGAAATGCTTTAAAGAGATCATTCTGCCTTTATTGCATATTTTGTTTCCATTTTATGGAACTAAAGACCAGATTATCAGAGGACCGTAATTTAATATTCCTTCTTAATGATGTCAAAGGAGCCATCCCACTGACCCATTTGAGTAATAACATCTACTGATGGCTAGAGACTTTACGGAAGAAGAAGAAAAAAAAACCTAGCGAACGACGATCAGAGGGTGAGGAGGGAGCTAGGTGAGCACCGAGGTTAATGAGCGAGGAGAGAGATACGCCACAGCGAGAGGTCTCCCTGGAACTCCGAGAACTATGCACGGTATGAAATAGCGGTGATAGTGAGGCAGTGTAGGCCACGAGAGGCTACGGCTGCCTACCAGGTACACGTCAGGGTAGGTTAGGACAAGTCAGGGTAGGTTAGGACACGTCAGGGTAGGTTAGGACACGTCAGGGTAGGTTAGGACACGTCAAGGTATAGGTTAGGGCACGCTCTAGGTTATTTAGGGAAACGCAGTAGGTTAGGTTAGGTTAGGTTCGATTAGATTCAGGGTCGCTAATTTTCAGGTTATTCCCAAAATTAATTTATAAAACTAATTAATCAAATATCCACTTCCAAACATCTAATTAATTGTAGTGTTATTAGAAATCCATGAAATAATTTGAATAACATAAACACAAATCCCAATTGTTTGTGGAGTCTCATACAATTACAAATGATTTCAGAAAACTGTACTCAAACAACCATCCCAATTTGTCATGATAGATTGCGTGTCCTGACTGTATTGCGTCTATTGATGGTACTTGTATCGTGTTATTTTTACATATTATTACACCATAAGAAAATATGTAACTATTCTCTACATATAATTCGAAATGTACTGTAGTATATCCTTCGAGCCATTACCCAAGTGATCTACAAGCCCTTACGAATGGTTCAGTCGTTTAGTTATGTAAATTTGTTTTATTGTGTATTGCGATCTTACGTTCATGGAGGAGTGTTGGGTGTTGGAGGAAATGACACTATAAGATTAGGAGTATGAGGAGGAGTATGAGGAGGAGTATGAGGAGGAGGAGGAGGAGGAGGAGGAGGGAGGTACAATACACACCAGGATTCTGTCAGGACTGAGGCGGTCGGTCGGTCGGTCGGTCGGTCACCTCCTTCGCCTCCCATCAGTCAACTTGCTCACCGAGGTCAACATATTTACAACATCTTCAAACTCCCTGAAGGAGGCCAAGTTCTTGTTGATTCTTCCGCCCCGTCAGAGAAACTCCCGGATACGATCATTCATTAATATAATTGCTTTCTAAGTGACGAAAATGGGGCAATTAATGAATAAATCAGGTGTTTGATAGAGGCAGTTGACGAAAATGTGACGATAATTGATGATTAAGTAGGTAATGTAGGAGGTAACTGAGGCAGGTTAGGGAGCGAGGTGTATCTCACCTGTGTCTCACCTGTGTCTCACCTGTCTAGCGATAATAATGACTTCAGTTCCTGTGACGCAATCGGTGTCTCACGTCCACCCTTAGTGTGTGTGTGTGCGTGTGTGTGTGTGTGTGTGTGTGTTTTTTTTTTCTTAGAATTGAGATCACCTTACCTCCCCATCACACACACACACACACACACACGCACGCACACGCACACGCACACAGGACCCATGTTGAGATAGATAGGTGTCCCCGCCCAACGCCCGCAGTGAGAGGTGATAACTGCACAGCGAGGGTTCCAGCCGATAGCCAAACAACATAGTGGTTATCGGTAAGTCACCTCGTTATCGGTAATCGCTCCGTCGTCGGCAACCACCACACCTTAACTATATGGAAACCTTCCTATACGATCATTGATAACTGCGACCTTAACTCTCTGGAAACCCTCCTATCAATCGGAAACCTCATCATCAAAACTTTCAATACATCATCATTAATTCCCTCCTTCAACATTGGAATCCTTCTACTTCATTGGCAACCCACCCCCCCCTAACAATCGGAAACCCTCTTACGTCGCCGACAACTACCACTTAACCATAGGAAACCCCCTCAAGTGAAGCCTGCACCCCTTAAATGATTCAGGGTCACCAACAAAGCCCTCAATTGCCTTCCCTCTATTTCATTATTAAAACAATTTTCTCCCACGTGCTTGTAAATTCCAATTACCTACAATAGAATGGGTGGCGATAACAGCCCAATTAGCATCCTAACGAGGTTCAACGTCATTGGTTATTATCTCAACAGTCGACAAATTGTTTAGTATCGGACAATTACGATGGCTCGACTCCCTTCCTTGATCTCCCTCACCTTCCTCCCTCACCTTCCTCCCTCACCTCCCTCCCTCAGGCGCTGTTCTTGGGGTGAGGGGGAGGAGGGCGTGATGGGGGGGGGGGTCACTTCCGGTAGAGATGGTGATCGTCTACTCAGGTAAGACAAACAAGGGAAGGAGAGTTGTTTACATACACCTTCCTGTTGTAGGTAATAATAATTATAATGATAATAATAACAGGTGACATACAGGTAGCTCTCAGGTGGTCTTCAATAACCCACTAATTACAGGTGACTATAATTAATACATTACCTCGAGATATTCCCCCAAATCCTTATCTTTCACAAATCATTATCAGTCAATTACTTCTAACGTAAACAGAAGAATTGGATAAATTACAGAGAAAGTGGGATTTGCATTGGCATTTTTGACTGTTTTTTTGTTCATCCATTTCTGACTTCCCTGATTGGTGTCTTTAGCGATTGAGGGATATATCTTTTAATGGTAGGCTAATTTACCATAGTTTTTGATCACCATTGGAGAATTTTAGGTCTTGTTTATTATGATTCAAAGTATAGAACTTACACAACAGGTTATAACAACAAAGTATCAATAACTCTTTATAGTACAGATAAACCGGAACTTGAAAATATATCCCCTCCAAAAAATAATGAAAATATCCCTCACGTTGAAAAAATATTATCAGTCAAGTCATAAAAATTTAAGCATCGAGATGAAATATACGAGTTTTTCAATAGGATTATATATATGAGATTTGACTTTGATAAACCTTGTGTAATAAGAGGCACAGTGTGGGAGGTAATGCTGTAGTGATGGCGTGTGTTTCAGCCATTACCGCGAAAGGAAACCACTTTCCTCCTGTCTGATTTATTAGTATAAAATTGAACCAGTAAATACTCTTGCCACACCTTATTGACTCAAAGGAAGATAAATCACTCGCTGCTTCTGTTCGGTTTAATAGATTATGGTAATTGGTGGTGCAGGTAAACATAAATTCTCAGTTTCGTAAATATTGTGACTTTTGTAATATCCTGTACAGTCTATGTTGCTTATGATAGATTCCTTTTGTTGTTGTTTTGGTTCAGTTGTTGTTTACAGACTCAGTATACAGGTTGTAAATTCTGTACTGATGGATCGAATGAATTTGTGTTTTGATGGCTAATATATGAGATACGAGCAACACACACACACACACATACACACACACACACACACACACATACACATACACACACCTCTTCCTATATCGCAACACTGAAGATTATAAATAAATATATAATTCACCCATAAACTACCGCCGTGTAAATTGCAAGTGGTGGTAACGACATAGTAATTAATTAAAACAGAAGTAACCACCTCAGTGCGCCCCTCCCTCACATCCCCTCCCCCCCCTCACCTCCTCCTCACATCTTCCCCCTCACCTGACTGCTCGACGAAACGGATATTACAGTGGCTTCAGCGAATCATTATATCTGATCGTACTGTAAATTTAGTGTAATGAGTAGTTGGTTGGGGCAATTCCACCTTGTTAGTACCATGATAACCTTTGAAATTGATGTGTGTGTGTGTGTGTGTGTGTGTGTGTGTGTGTGTGTGGATAATTTTCACTGTTTGTTTGTTGGTTTTTATTAAGGGAATTTAATCTTGTGTATTTTCTGTATTTCATAATATTAGAATGGATACACATTCTCTCTCTCTCTCTCAATAAAATAAATAATCACCTTTACCACTTTGTTTATTTCTTGTTTTTTTTTCGTTATTCATTTGTTTTTTGGTGTTTATTTCGTTTATTTTTTTTATCTTTTGTTTTTATTTTATTTGGCCTCTTGAATAATTTTTTTTTCTTTTATTAATTTTTTCTCTTCCTATTCCTTCTGTACACGTTATTAATAAAGATGTTAGTGAAGGAGAGGCCAGGATAAAGAAGAGAGATAAGAAGAGAAGAAATAATCAGGAAGAAAGGAAATGGGGAACAAGACGAAGCGAAGTCAAGAAGATAAGTGTAGCATGAATGGAGGGAGATAATAGAGAAGACAAAGAAGAGAAGTAGGAAGGAGGAAGAAGGGAAGAAACGAAGCAGTAGAAAGGAAGTAAGGAAGAAAGGGAAATAATATATGGAAGAAAAGAAAATGAGATTAATTAATAAGACGACAAAGACACAGTTGGATTATATATATTAGAAGAGAGAGAGAGAGAGAGAGAGAGAGAGAGAGAGAGAGAGAGAGAGAGAGAGAGAGAGAGTGAGTATCAATTAAGCGTAATAAATTAATAATAGGAGTGGTAATTACAGGCGTGGTGATAATACTATACAATTATCACATAATAGGGAAGAGGCGCTAAATGATCGATGCAGCGACGACTAACTACAAACATGTACAAAGGTAAATTGCTATAAAAATTGGCTGATGATTGGTATCCTAATTGGCTATTTGGAGCTATCGTAGAGGAAATTAGGGCAAAGACGCTCAGGATTACAGTCATTACCACCTGACGGCTCATATTGCTGCCACCTGTGATATAGACAACTTCCGGGTCACCCAGCCTGCAGGGGCCAACACCCGGTAGTCACGTGGGAGGGTGTGGAGGAGAATGGGTGATGGAGAAGGGGTTTGGTGGAGGGAGGAGAGGTGGTGGAGAAGGGGTTTGGTGGAGGGAGGAGAGGTGGTGGAAGGGGTTTGGTGGAGGGAGGGAGGTGGTGGAGAGGTTTGGTGGAGGAGGGGCGTGGTGGAGAGGTTGGTGGAGGGAGGGGATGGTGGAGAAGAGGTTTGGTGGAGAAGGAGAGGTGGCTGAAGGGGTTTAGTGGAGGGAGGAGAGGTGGTGGAGAAGGTCGGTGATGGAAGGAACGGGGAGGAGATCGGTGAAGAAGGAAGGTAGAGAGGGAGTTTGATGGAGGAAGGAGCCAAGGAAGACATGGGGGTAGTGAAGGAGTCGTAGATGAAGGAACATAGTGGATGATGGAAGGGTCGTTTCTCCCTCTATAACTCTCTCCCTCTTCTCTCCATTCTTCCTACTTCCCTTCTGCTTTACTTCTTCCGCTTCTACTTTTCTCCCCACTCTATTCCCTCTTTCGTCTCCTCATTCATTTTCCTTCCTCCCTCCCTCCACCTGCCCCCTATCCACCCATCCCACCCATCCTTCTTACCTCCCTTCCTCTCCCCTCCTTCTATCCACCCACCCATCCCACCCATCCCTTCCTCCATCTACCCATTCCTCCCTCCCTCCATCCATCACCCCCCCCCTCCATCAGCCCACCGAAGCCCCAAGACATTCCGGCTCTCGTCTTCGGCAAGTGACTTTATCTCCTTATCGTCAGGAGGAGGGCCACACTTAGCGCCCCGCTGTGCTTGGGTTTTCGACGATTAGTTACCAGAAGAACACTAACTAGCTACTGCTTCCAGGGTCCCACGCCGCCGTCCTTTGGTCCGCTCACGGCGTCTAAGGAAGCTCTAGATGGTGTGTGTTAATAATGATAATAATAATGGCAGACTCTTATGGTGGCAGACTTCTTTTGTGGTAGATTCTTAAAGTGGAAGATTCTTATAGTGGCAGACTCCTTTTGTGGTAGGCTCTTATAGTGGTAGACTTTTATAGTGATAGACTCCCATAATGGTAGACTCTTATAGTGGCAAACTCTTAAAGTGACGGACTCTTATAGTGGCAGACTCTTATACTGGCAGACTGTTATTCTATTAGGACCTTACAGTGGTCTGAACTATTCCTTGACTTCCTCTTGCCCTTTTTAAGCTGCATGCATCAAACTCACGTGAGCTACAGCAGCGCCACCAACGACTCATCGACCATTCCTGAAACTAATACCAGAAGCTCGTAGCATCAGTCGAGTATATAGAGACTTTAACATGAGGCTGATGGAGAGTTCTAATTCTCAATAGACCAATGTACGTGTTTAACATCTGCACTACAGGGACACCACTTATGACCCATACACAAGGCGATAAAGACCATAGTTTTAAGGTTTAGTAATAACATTATAACAACACTGTCAGCTGCTTTTTGTGACCTTACTAAACCACCCCCCCCTTAAAAGAAACATTATATACTGAAAGTAAATATTTTCTTAGAAGTTTATTACCAAAAATAAAAATGGATTCTCTCTAGGGAGGATTTCCATTTAGTCTGGTATAATCATCGTCTAAGTGGGTTATTATACGTCTAATTATCTCCTCCTGAAGGTATAACACCGTAATAATAACCTTCTTGACGATGAGGGGAAAAATATATGTAAAAAGTTGACCTCTTGAGTCTGAGGTAATATACTGTATTACATTATTTTAGTGGTGGTCAGGTCCCCGCTGCCCTGAGCACTGTAGAGTAGGTTAGGTTAGGTTATTAGGTAAGGTCATTAGGTGAGGTTAGGTTAGGTTAGGTTAGGTTAGGTTAGGTTAGGTTATTAGGTAAGGTCATTAGGTGAGGTGAGGTTAGGTTAGGTTAGGTTAGGTTAGGTTATTAGGTAAGGTCATTAGGTGAGGTGAGGTTAGACGATAAGGCAGGATATCGTCTAACATCCCACCAAGGTAAAATAACACTCTCCTGGTCTCGAACCCACGACTCTATAATTACCTCTCGACCAGGCGCTCACCACAGCCCCCGCGGTTACCCTGAACGACCGCGGACATCGATTCTCCTCGCTGGTCTTTGATGAGGGTTAATCACTTTTAATAACAAAACCCTTTAAACGCTTAAGTCTGCCTGGCTGCCGTTGACCTCTACTAAACCCAAGAAATGAGACACAGTGTTAGAGCCTCCAGGATCCCTTAATGAAGTTGATCACCTGCCAGGGAGGGAGGGAGGGAAGGAGGGAAGGAAGGAAGAGAGGGAAGGAGGGAAGGAGGGAGGGAAGGAGGGAAGGAAGGAAGAGAGGGAGGGAGGGAAGAAAGGAAGGAAGGAAAGAGAGGAGGGGAGGGAAAGAGAGAGGGAGTGGAGGGAAGGAGGAACGGAGGGACGGAAGGAAAGAGAGAGAGAGGGGGAGAAGATAGGACGGAAGGAAGGAAAGAAGAAGGTAAGGAGGGAAGGATGGACGGATGGAACGGATAGAAGGAAAGAGGCCAGATAGATAGGTATTAGGTACGTCATCCAACTTCTATCCTTATGAGTCTTTATATACCTGAAATACATAAGGATTAATAGAGTGATAAAGGAAAAGATTCTTACCCAACACGTAGACGAATAATAAAGATGAAGGCTGTTGTGTACCTTCCGGAATGATGGGACGGTTCACCACGACTCACAGACAAGAAAATTGATGCAACTCACCTCCTCCCCATCACCATGGCTCCCCTCCTCAAGTGGCCGTCTCCCCTGGTATACCGGTACTGTGGTCACCGGTAATGATGTCTGTACTGGTTATTAAGAGATGATCCCCCCGGCCAAGGATGGAGATTACTCTTTACAGGGAAAAGTTGTTAATGAGACGCGACTCCAGATCAGATCTCGTATATTGGGATTAATGCGTCAGGCTGCAGAGATAAGAGAGACATTATATTGTGGGTACTGGACGAGAGAGTCACTGCCTAGCTCCTGTCGTGTTCTGTCTCCTGCTACACAACCTTTATCACTCTCAGTACCACTTATGTGAGAATTTATGGTGGTGTGTGTGTGTGTGTGTGTGTGTGTGTGTGTGTGTGTGTGTGTGTGTGTGTGTGTGTGTGTGTGTGTGTGTGTGTGTGAATCGACCGCTTGTTTTCGAAATAGACTTCAACAGTTAAGTTTTGTGCATCATTATAGAGTCTGTGCTTCAAAGGCTGAAAATTCGTAATTATTTCCCATATAATGTCCTCTCATATACACACACTTGAGCCATCCTTCCTCAGAACTCTACAGGTGATCAGAACACCAAGCCACCCAAGAGGAGACTCACCCTCAGATCCCCCAAACAACACACCCCTATCTCGTTGCCCTGCCTTAAAATCTTTATACCCTTAAAATCACATGAGGTCCTCCTTGATATACTTAAGATAAACCCTAATCCCTAAAATATATTCAAGATGAGGTCCAAATCCTTAATTCATACATAAACTGAAACAGAAAACCCCTTAAAGTGAATGAAAACATCCCCTTGATAGACCCAAAGTGAACCCAAACCTCTAAATCTTTTGATACACCTAAAGTGAACCCTCCTCTTCCCCTTCCATCCCTCCTCAGACACATTAAACAGACATAGAGCACTTATACCCTGACATACTGACGGTGCCCTCACGACCTTCGGGTAGGTATCTACAGGTATAATCCCTCCTTGGTGTAAAATCCGCCCAGACACTGACACCTTCACACCTCAACCACATCGCCCTCCCTCCACCCCCCACAACTCCCCTACCCCCACCACCCCCACCACAACACCACCACCATCACCTGTTCTCCACCACCCCCGTCCCTCCGGTATACTAAAGACAACTTCAAACACATCCTGCCTGAAGAAGGAGGAGAAGAAGAAGATCAACTCCTCCACCTCTGCTTAATCTGTACGTCAGGTGTTGAAGCTCTTAAGTAAAATTTATCATCTTATAACTGAACTGTGAGAAACGTAAAATTGGAGTTTACGTGATGTGTTTTCTTTTTGTATCGTTAGTTAAGAGTTCTTCATATTTCAGGAGCAAAGGAATTACAGAAGTTGTGTGCTGTGAGAGAGAGAGAGAGAGAGAGAGAGACGACGACCCGTGGTGGTTTAATCTGTATATATTCGCTGTTGAATGAGGTGGCGGCGATAAGACCATGAATTGTGTTGTTTTCGGGAGGTCATTCAGGTAGTCCCACGGGTTCCTAAAAGGGTGTTGCATGTGTGGAGGAGTACATCTAGTGCGGGAGGGGCGTTGGTACTTGTTCGCCTCAGCGTGTAGTAGATCGATCTGAAACACTACTTGTTTAACGTCTAGGTTTATTGACCATACACACACACACACACACACACACACACACACACACACACACACACCTGGAATCATGTTACATAATGAGTTATCTCTATACGGAGTTTTCTTATAGCGGGACTTTCTTTTGTAAATGGATTTCAGTTTCCTTAAGAGAGACCGTCTAGAATATGGCAGAGACGTGAAGGTTGTTTACACTTTATAACACGACCACAAGAATCTCCTCTCACGCTCAAGTTCTTTCGAAAACTTTATCTTTTATCTAGACAAGTAATTTTCTTTTATTAACTTAACTAATTAATTTGAAAAGAAAGATAAAATGAACTTAAAGTTTCTCGTGGTGTCGCTGACTCTTACGTGTGTGGTAGTGGCGGTGTTGGGGCAGAACACCACAGACGTGTGCAAGATGAGTACACCCAACGGTAACTACTACTTACTGAAGGACAAGTTAGAGAAGATTATCGACAAAAACATACTCGAGAGGGTGAAGGACGACAAGGAGGGGTCTTTTAAGGTCTCCTGCCCCGACGAAACCTTCTCGGTGATGGAGAGGCCACTGAAGCCCAAAAGGCCACTGAAGCCCAAAAGCCCGTGAGCCTGTCCCCTGCCCGTGAGCCTGCCCCCTGCCCGTGGGCCTGCCCCTTGCCCTACTACACTCTAGTTATTTCCTCATATATTTGACCTGACTACACTACTCTATCTTAACTTTACATTTTTCTCACTCCATTTCTGCTTCACCTCTGTCCTCACTATCAACACTGTCTGCAAGTGACGATACAGTGCCCCTGCACGTTATGTTGATGACCACATTTCATCATAGCTTCAGAACACTGCAGTAATATGACGATGGAATTCTTTTTATGGTGTCACCTTCGTTGGTGAGATCTAAGGTGACACGAGCTGCCAATACGGGATCGGCAGTGTCGTCTAAGGGGTTGCATGTATGGAGGAGTTAATCAAGTGCGGGAAGGACGTTGGTTACGTGTTCGCCTCGGCTTGTAGTAGATCGATCTGAAACATTACTTGTTTAACGTCAAGGTTTATTTACCACACACACACACACACACACCTGGAATCATGTTACACAAAGAGTTATCTCTACACGGGAGGTAAATACCTGTACGGAGTTTTCTTATAGCGGAACTTTCTTTTGTAAATGGATTTCATTTCCTTAAGAGAGACCGTCTAGAATATGGCAGAGACGTGAAGGTTGTTTACACCTTATGTCACCACCACAAGAATCTCCTCTCACGCTCAAGTTCTTTCGAAAACTTTATCTTTTATCTCGATAAGTATTAACTCAACGAATTAATTATATGCGATAAATGAAAATGAACTTGAATTTTCTATTGGTGTCACTGGCGGTCCTATGTGTGATAGTGGCGGTGTTGGGGAAGGACTCATGGGACGTAGGTGCAAACGAGAAGTGTTCAATCACGTCGTCCTTCGAGGGGAAGGTCGTGTTCAAACACCAGGACTTTTTGGATATTTTGGCTGATACTAAGAAGTTGAAAGTGGTCGTCGAGACTACTGAAGGCTCCATGAAGATCTCCTGCCCTAATTACAACATGTATGTACAGACGCCCGTGAAGAAACACAGCTGACTCCTGTCTGTCCTCTTGTTCTATTTAGGTCCTCAGATATTTCACACGCCACACTACTGCTTCTCTAATATACAAGTTTACTCTACATTCTTTTTTCCATCTTATGCTTCACCTCTGTCCTCACTATCATCACTGGTCTGCAAGTAACGATATAGTGCCCCTGTACGTTATAGTGATGATCATATTTCATCATAGTTACAGAACATTCCAGTAATAACACTATGCTTTTGGTCACCTTCCATCCTGACACCAAATGTCCTCTATTTAAGCAGCTGTTGTTCATTCATTAAGTGGTTTCTTGTGCTTTAGAATACAGTCGTCCATGTGGAACTATGACCATTGAGCGTCGTGTGTGTGTGTGTGTGTGTGTGTGTGTGTGTGTGTGTGTGTGTGAGCCAGGTACACCGAAGGGAAATGTGGTACAGGTGTTTAAAGGAGAATATAGACAGTTTGTAAACATAAATATATATACACGCGAAACTTGATAAAGGTGAGAGATAAATACGGAATGTAAACAAACAAACAAATGAGTGAGAATAGGGACAGGTGTAGGACAGGTGTGTGAATAGAAGATTGTGGAGGAACATTAGCCCACCTGTATGCCTCAGTACTTAACACGCTAGATTGTGTAAGTAGCATAATTATTAGAAATAGTATATAACCGAGACCAGGTGTGCAGGGGAATAATATGTTGTCCCACCATTGTAGTATAACACACTGATTACCTAAACACCTGTTCGTTATCGGCACACCTGTTAATTAGTGGATAGTTCAGGCCACAATACCAGAAACTCTCTGTACCGGTACTATCATCACACCCCAATACTTTTGAAGCTTCTTTATTGACGAACCTTTATACCTGTATACCTGTTGAGATACCAAGGTGTTTGAAAGGGCACAAGAAAAGCTTCCACGAGTGTCACCCATTATGTAGTGAGAATCTCTCTCTCTCTCTCTCTCTCTCTCTCTCTCAGATCTTCACAAGTATAGTGGGTCAATCTATGGTAGATCAGTCTGGTGGCCGGGTCAGTCTATGGTAGGTCATTCTGGTGGGTTAGCCTGTGGTAGGTAAGTCAGTGGTGGGTCAGCCCGATGTAGGAGGGTGGGCACAATGGGTCCCAGTTATCTTGTCATCAGCGCGGGTGTCTGAAGAGGTTGAGGATGGACAACCGTAGAGAATTAATGAAAGGATACACCGAGACCACCTCACAGCCCCCCCTCCCCCTACTACTGTATTGGCGAGCTAACTCACGCCTACCCCTACTGGCTCCTGTAACTGTAGCTGAAGAGGTGAAGAAGAACCAGAGGGGTAATGTATAATAAATTCTCTCAGTTTATTGTTCTTGTTTTTGTTCTTGTTCTTGTTCTTCCTCTGCTTGTTGTTGTTCTTGTTCTCCTTCTTGCTCTTCTTCTTGTTTTTGTTCTTCCTCTGCTTGTTGGTGTTCTTGTTCTTCTTGTTGTTCTTCTTGTTCTTCATCTTGTTTTTCTTGACGAACACCGTGGGTCATCAATACCCCCTCCCTCCCTCCTCCATCTACACCTCTTCCATCCTTCCCCCTCCCTCCCCAATAAGGTCATCATCCCCTCCCTCTAGGTCAGGTCAGGCGTCAGAGGTATACCGACCTTTTCCACCATCAAAATAATTGCCAATGTTCAGGAGATAATTAGTACCTGTAAATGACTTTATAATCCTCATTCTTCCCGGAGTCTTAAATATTCTTACGATTATTGTTGTTTAATTCTTTGGTAAATGAAGACAAGAGAAATCATATAGTTAAGAAAAAATATATATATTACAAATCTGATATTTTATAATATAATTTTCCCGTAAGTGAACTGAGTTAGATACATTCTCACATCTCCAGTCAGAGAGAAATTATACTTAGTTTTTGTTTAACAAATTTATTGGCAGAGCTTGTAGTACAGTTTGCCTATTCTGAGTAATTCAGTCAGGTCTTGACACTGAGGGTGGTATCACTTCTCACTGTCACGCAGGACAGAGGTTCACACACAAAGAAATACATCATATTCATTAACAACTATAAATGTATATAGGTCAGGTTCAAATGGATAATGTCACTGTTCACTGCCATGCAGGACAGAGGTTCGTACACAAAGAGTTGCATCATATTCATTGACAGTACATATACATATATGTAAACACACACACACACACATATACATACATATACGTATATACATACACATATACATGTACACGTACATATACATGCACACACGCACACATACATACATATACGTCGGTCAGATTCATGTGGGTAATGTCACTTTTCACTGCCATACAGGACAGAGGTTCGTACACAAAGAATGCATCATATTCATTGACACTATATATAGGTCAGATTCATGTGGGTAATGCCACTGTTCACTGCCATACAGGACAGAGGTTCGTACACAAAGAAGGAAATACATCACATTCACCAGCAGCATATATAGGTCAGTGGATCACATACATTGGAGTCATATTCTAATTGAAGACTAATCAGTGTGGGCTAGCAAATTACTTAGGAAACTTTTGAGAATCTTGGTCCGTGTCGGGATATTTTGGTGGGTGGGTGGGGTGGTGGGGGTGGGTGAGGTGGGGTTGGGTGGGTGAGAGGGGGGGTTGGGTGGTGGGAGGAAGAGCTGGTAATGGTCCTTTCAATCTCTTGTTTTGCTTGTGTAGGAAGGAACACACTCGCTAAGCTACCCTCATTCCACACTACTACCGGAGATAGTGTAAATGTATCGACCTTTGGTGTGCAGTAGTGATTAATGATAGGTTGTGCTTTAGGCTGCCTCTTGAGACCTAAGAATATCCCGACCTAGGCCTAGTTCTGGAGTTCAGAGAGAGAGAGAGAGAGAGAGAGAGAGAGAGAGAGAGAGAGAGAGTCAAATGAGAGAGAATGAGAGAGAGAGAATAGAAAACAAAGAAATTAAATAAATATATACTGTACAATTATCAAGTCATTCTCCCATTGTGTATAAGGTAGGTGGGGTAGAGGGGGGTGGTAGGGCAGGTAAGTGTGGTGGACGACTGAGAACACCTGTCTAGTGAGGGCCATGCCAATTATCTAAACACCTGTTGACGATATTTCAGTTGTATGATCCTTAGTATATTATTAGCGATCATATGCTAACACCTGTATACTGAAAAACAAAACAATACTTCCTCACCTGTCCACCGTACTTACATACATACATACATACATACATACATACATACATACATAGTGACGTCTGAACTGACAAAAAACAAACACAACGACAAAGGTAGCTTGAGCGATTGCGTAGTGACTTGACAGATAGACAGGCAGACTTAGACAGACATAGACAGACAGACGGACATAGATAGACAGACAGACAGACAAAAGGACATATACAGACGGACAGACAGACAGACAGACAGACAGACAGATTCATTAGGCAAAGTAACCTGACAAAATTTACATGAATTCAGAATATATAAGAACAGGTTTCACGTATAACAAATGATAAACAACTAACTCAGTTTAACCAATAATTAGACTAATTAAGGTTTATTACCATGGAAGTCCTTATGTGGGTTGTTTCCTTAGGGCTAAATTGCCTTAGAGAATGACTTAATTATCTCAGTATTTGGGTTTATCAGTAACTGTCTGTCTGTCTCTCTTTATCTGTCTGTCTGCTTTATGAGTATCTATCTATTCATCTGTCTGTATATATATGTCTTTCTCTTTATGTCTATCTTACCTAGCCATGTTGACGTGATGATAGATAAATTAATAGATAGACAGGTAGATCGAGAAACAGACAGACAGACAGACTGATAAATATACAGACAGTCAACGTTACCATATCTCTTATGAGTCCTAGATACGTCGATTTTTAACCTCAGCATTACTTAACCTAACCTAACCTAACCTAACCTAACCTAACCTAACCTAACCTCAGCATTACTTAACCTAACCTAACCTCAGCATTACTTAACCTAACCTAACCTAACCTAACCTAACCTCAGCATTACTTAACCTAACCGAACCTGTTTCGTTTATCGTCTTTATCCGGCCATTAAGAGATCACTTATCTATCCGAACCCGTTTTTTTTTTAAGTTTCCATGGCTAATTACCTGCAAGTTTACCTGTCTCAGTGTTAATTCCTTGTAAAGATTTATCAAGTTTTCCCTTCAAAATATTTTCTCAGCACTCATGGAAGTGTAGTGAAGTGAGTGGGATAATTTATTTTTTATTTTTTTTTTAATTTATTAATAGTATTTGGTTCTTCTACTCATCAATCCTGGTTTGAATGATTGATTTTTTTTATTCATCTATTGTGTAAGTTTTAATTGGGTTTATTTTTTTTTTTAGTTCTTGGTTTAGTTTTCATCAATCTATTCTGATCAATTGATGAGCCTTTTTGATATTGTTGTTATTTCCTTCAGTCTAGTCATCATCATCATCATCATCATCATCATCTTTTGGCCTTCATTATTCCACTTACTATTTCATTTCCCTCCCTCAATCCACGCATTTAAGGGAGGTAGTCAACTAATCCACTCTCCTCACCATTGCATTTCAACTCCAAGGTCGAGCTCTCGTCAATCTAAGACAATCTGACAGGTAAGCGACCCGCTGATGAGGGCCTGAAGACGAATGGCCAATTTAACATGGGCAATAACACCTGTTGATATTGCCATCTCTCCTCTGTTTATCGCCATCCATGCCTCTCTCTCTCTCTCTCTCTCTCTCTCTCTCTCTCTCTCTCTCTCTCTCTCTCTCTCTCTCTCCTCTCCTTTGCCCCTAAACTCTCGTCAATCCGTCTAAGTCAATCAGGCTGTTGAGGACCCCCAGCCGAAGTGGTTTTGGACACTGATCGCATTGGTTTATTACGAAGACGAGGCCGTAAAGCTGTGGTTTTATTAGCGTGATGGGGCGGATACTGAGGTCCTCCCCCAGAAAAACTAGAGCGAGCCGAAGACGGTGATGCTCCCCGCTCCTAAGGTTTATCACTTCTCAGTCACCAAGGCGCCAGCTGGCCCCTTGGGTTATTTCTTCTTCTTGTTCTTCTTTTACTTTATTTCTTCTTCGTCTTCTTCTTCGTCTTCCCTCTCGTCATCTCCCGCCTCACCCTTCTTTTACTTCTTCTTCCTCTTCTTCCTCTGTTTTTTTATCATTATATTGTCTCTTAATTAAATCATTTATATTATGTAAAATTAGTTAGTATTGGTAATAGACGTTATCTTGTGAAGTATCTTGCATATAATTAAAGTTTTTACCAAGGGTTTGTACGTTGAGTTGGCTCACCTGACGATTACCTACCCCAGTTTATCTCACGTGATTATTAAACACCCTAACATAACCTAACCCCCACAGTTATCGTTAAGGTATACAGTATATAAGCAGTCATAATTCCTAGCTTTTATTATACGATAAGTCAATCAATCAATTTACAGTATGATGTCATCATTATGAGTGACGTTCATATGACGTCACAACAGCTGCCACGAGTCGTTCCTCATTAAGTGGAAATAAATAGACTGTATATTATTATTATTATCTACTATTTTCAATATTATCTTTAGTTGTCAATAAAGTCATTTATATACTGATACTCTTCGGCGGCGGTGGCGTTGTGAAGGAAAATTATCCTCATAACACCACAACAACAAAAAGCTTCAGGTGTTCAAATAAGCTTTCATTTCCTGTACAAACGGATGATTACTTCTTAATTATTTTATTCCGTATTGAAACTAAGAGAAAATGTTTACTGTGTGTGTGTGTGTGTGTGTGTGTGTGTGTGTGTGTATTAGATCTTAACACAAGGTATCTACACCTGGTATGTATACTGCACGTTTATACCTGTGTGTGTTATCTCTGTCTGAATCTCTTCCTCTCCTGGTTAATGTGTGTGTAAATGTGTGTCTGTTTGAGAGGTTTTGTGTGTGTGTGTGTGTGTGTGTGTGTGTGTGCGCTAGTTGTTAGATCTGTTTCTTCTCTGTTGTTCTATCTGAATTTCTCTGTTTGGAACTTAATAAACACACACACACACACACACACACAGACACACACACACACCCACCCACCCACCTCTGCTCACCCCCGGACCAACAACGGTACTATAGCTCGGAAGTCCCACCCCTCTATACCCAATACTCACACTTACCTTCCAGATATCGGCATCTTCTCCCATCCAGATAGAGAAAAAAAAACAGAAAAAAAAACAGAGAAGAACCCAAAATATGGCCTGAGGAACGCCTATCACCTTCAAAGCAGTGCAAGAATGCAATCATCACCTACAACAAATGTAACCACAGTGGGATCCCGATAACCCGAGATGTCTGGACGCGACGACCGCCAATAAAGGTCGCCTCCTCGACTATTCGACCTCCGCACCACCAATATACGAGCGGCTGAGGCCTTAAACACGCGTTAGTGAGGGCGAGCTGGTGATGAAAGCGATACCTACAAATATATGGGGCACTTTTGTCGCTTGTTGGGCCCCACACACATTTTATTAGTGTTGCTTCCTTGATATTTTTATTTCCTCTCAAAATGCATTGTTTTTTTGTTTGTTTTTTAAAGATTTACATACATACATACCTACATACATACATACATACATACATACATACATACATACATACATACATACATACATATAAAGGAGATAAGGAAATGATAATTGTGAGGGTGTATTAACTAATGTTAGAATAAGTTACCTGAGTGATTGTGTGTGTGTGTGTGAGTCGTGTCGGTTGTCATAACGTTTACTTTGTTTTGTTGTCATATGATATAATTGACTTATTGCTCATTATGGTTTCTTGTACAGTCTCTCTCTCTCTCTCTCTCTCTCTCTCTCTCTCATCGACGCCCTTGTCTCCTTTCCTTTTTCCTTTCTTTCCTTTGTATACCCTCTTACCTTCTCCTTCTCTCCTCTTGTTTATTCCATCTCCCTCTCTCTTCCTTCTCCTTCTTTCTCATTCTCTCTTTCCTATTCTCTCTCCTGCTATCTTTCCTCTAATCGACTCCTTCCTTACTAACGAAGCCCTGTGTTACGTCACCAGGTATCGACAGGTAGCACATATACACCTGAGCCTCTCATCAATAACACAGTAACAACCATCTGTTCCCATCTATGGTATTATTAACCTGATGTACCTCTCTATATTAACTCACACCTGTATAGCTATAACTCAGGTAACGACAGGTAGCCTCAGGTAATGACAGGTAGCCTCGGGTAACGACAGGTGGCCTCAGGTAACGACAGGTAACGACAGGTGGCCTCAGGTAACGACAGGTAACTCCAGGTAACACAAAGTAACGCTAGGTATTGCTAGTCTATTCCTTCAGTCCTTCTTAGTTACTGAAGTTTTGACTAAGGTTCGAGTATTTATCACAATAATATAATTATCAGTAACATTGTTGTTGTTTTTTCTACTTTAACCCTTTGAGTACTATAATTTGATCCCCTGAGTACGATAATTTGATTCCCTGAGTACGATAATTTGATCCCCAGAGTACGATAATTTGATTCCCTGAGTACAATAACTTAATCTTCTGAGTATATCATCATCATACTCAAGGAATTAAATCATCATACTTATGGGTGTTAAATTATCTTACTCAATATGCTGATTCATTATACTCAGGAAATTAGCATCGTACTCAAGGGGTAAACTCATTCATTTATTACATTGTAGTTTAATAATGAGTTTCTTGTTTATCACGAATTCAGTCGAAAATCAAAGGCATTGTGTATTTATTTTTCATTTAAAGTCAAGAAACAAAATTTTAATCTATATAATAATGTTTGTTTTTTCTCATGAGTAACACGTATTTTGTTATTATCTGCGTTATTCACTGTATTATATAACTATTTAAATGGAAAGATTTCTATAATTGGTTACGAATTCTAGCATTTTTGGAGGTAAATGTTAAATAGGGGTTTGTAATTCCAGATTTCCAGTGAGAAAACTTTTGGATATTGGTTTCTAATTCAAGGATTTTAAGATCTCGGTGTTAAAATCTGGAGAGTAATTCCTAAAATCGAAGAGCGAGCATAAAATTGAAACTAGTGAGGAGGAACGCTTATGGCCTGCTCTCGTGTGCTCTCTCTCTCTCTCTCTCTCCCACTTCTTGATTTTATGTGCTAACCATTTTGCACTGTATGTCTCTGTACGCTTTATAACATCTATTCTCTATCTCCTTAATTTCGTCTTCTTTCTCTCCTTCTTTAGTTTTATTTTCCCTCTGGTTCTTTTGTTGAATATTTCTGTTGATGTTTTTCGCTTCCGCCCAGTCTCGTTACCCTGCCTCTTGTAGTCAAGCCAGCTGCACCATCCCACCAACACTCCAGCGATTCCCCAGGATTTCGACGTCGACGCCCCCAGCATCTCCCCCTCGAGGACTTCTCCCAGCATCCATAGTACCCCCAGCACCTCCTACAGCACCCCCTCTCCCTCACCTTATCCCCCCCTCCCTCGCAGTGCCTCCTCGAGCGAGGTGAGGAACGGTCGTGATCGCCTCGCCTGACAAGAACATTGGCAGACATGTGCGGAAGAGCCCTCATGGTGTCTCTAGCTAGTTGACAATCACACCCCAATTTTCCATCTTCACACGAGTCCCACAATTTTCCTATTGCAGCGACAGCCTCCAGAACTGAACCAATTAAACCTCCAGCTTAATGTCTGGAGGTTGAGACAGGAAAATCCTCATGGCACTCTGTGAAAAACAAGGAAAAGCGACGTGAGTTGGAGGATGGGTGAGACGGCAAGAGGGAAGCGAGGGTGTCAAAGCCCGAGCGTGAAACACAACGAGGAGAGCCGATGTGTCACTGGCGAGTGTGTACGATGGGCCTCAGTGTAAACAGATGGAGCTATTAAGACCAAGGAACCGGAGACTCCCCCCAACATTTGACCTCTCATTTTGGGGGGTAGGAAAGTGGAGACGATTCCTTACTCGATGTTGTTGGGTTTTTTTTTTTTGTCGTGTCTACTTTAAGGATATTATTTTTTTGTTGGATTGTATGAGGAATAATAATATATACGTTACATAGAAGGAAAATAATTACCTCATCATATTGGGAGGTGAAAGAGAGATAATTTATTTTTTATGTGTTTTATTTTTATGAAGAAACAATTGAGATTCAAGGAACATATAAATCCGTCTCTGTGGTTCTTAGTTGACTTAATCTTACATTGTTGGTTTGTTGTTTGTCTTTTACGCCACAAGTAATCGAGAAGTCGTGTTGTATGTCTGTCTTGTTTGTCTATGTGTCCTCCTTGATGTCTTTCTCCCGTGTGTTCGTTAGTCGCCGTCACAACTCACCCCGCCGCCACCCAGACCCTGCAGGAGGTCAGGGCGTGGTGGTGGTGGTAGTATAGTCGTTTCTTGGGTCGTATGATACATTGTTATTATCACGACTACTTCCACAGACACACAGAGACACTGAGGAAATCCAACACCCTTTACCTCAACTGCTGGTGATTAATGCAAGGACAGTTTATATTGCAGGTCCAGAAAAAATACTAAATTACGAAAATCTGCAACACAAGAACAGTTTATTTTTCAAGGACATAAAATACTAAATAACGAAGGCACAGAGAATTTTTTTGACTTAACCAAGGGAAAAATACTCGTAGAATTTTAAACAATTTATATACCCCCCAAAAAATAGACATAAGTATCAATTTTTGAGGAGCCTAATTAAATTTACCTGTATATCATTTATCCAGAGACATTACAGGTGTGCCGGACAGAAAGGTAATGTGGATAATTAAAGGTAAACGTTCTAAGTGTTTGACAGGAGACTAACAAAGAAACAGACAGGTGTGGAAATATAAGCATAGGCCTAGTCGACACATTAATATATTTAGTGATTAGCCAATATTCGACAAATTGGTATATTTAGCGGTTTTTGCTAAGTTTGATAAATCAACATATCTGGTGATTTTTCTCTAAGTGTAATCGACATCAATAGAGATTCTTCAACTTCCTCACTAAGAAATAATCGACACATCAAAATATTTAGCGATTTTCCCCCAACAGATATAATCGACGCATCAACATATTTAGTGATTTTACCCCAAGAACGAATCTACATATCAGTATAATTAGCGATTTTTTCCCCCAGCAACTAATCGACGCATCAACATATTTTAGCGATTTTTTCCCCCACTTGATCACAGACAGTTCACCATGCCTGACGGTTTTCGCTAACTATTCACCAGACAGTAAATAACTATTACTGCCAGATTAGAGCATTAAGCGACTTTCTGGCGAGGAGTTGACGTTCCTAGAGGCTGAGGCAAGATAACAGGAGTGAGTTAGTTGCTTGATGTAGCGCAGTTAAGACTCTCTGTGATACGAGAGGTTGGTGGCCTTTTTGGGTATATGCTTAGTCTCAAGTCTCGAGTCTATAAGGTTCTAAGTTTCAAGTATTAAGTCCCTGAGTCTTAACTCCAAAATGTCTCATGTTTTTAAGGTCTCAAATCCCAAACCATTCAATTCATTCCCACGTCCACACACACACACACACACACACACACACACACACACACACACACGGTCCCCTCCCCTCTCACACCATCGGGGAAAATCTGATATCAGATTGACACTGGAGGGGGAGGGGATGAGGGGGAGGGGATGATAGAGGGGGAGGGGGGCGAATATCTCCCCACCCCCCAAAAAAAAATAAACTTTAATAATCAATATCAACTTCAACTCTGCCTCAAGACTCACCACATCAGGAAACATGTTGGAGGGAGGAGGAGGAGGAAGGAAGGAAGGAAGGAAAGAAGGGGGGGGAGAGGAGAAGGAGGAGGAGGGAGGAAGGTGGGGGTAAGATAATCAGCTTTAACCACTACTACCACCACTATCCTCACCACCACCACCACCACCGCCACTCCTCCACCTCACCACCACCACCCCTCCACCTCACCAACACCCCTCCCCCACCATTCACTCCGGTCATGGGGTTTAATGTCGCCATCTTTTGTGCCCTGTAAGTTAACCAATCGGATCTTTATCACAACTATTCATCGAGGTAAAGTGGTTCTTGGGTGAGCTCCTGTCAGCTGTTGGTTTGGTGGAGTAAAGCTGGAGGGGGTGAGCTCTTAGATACGCCCCCCCCTTCCCCTTCTCCCTCTCCCCACCCCTCCCTCTCTTCCACCTCTCCCACTCCCTCTCTTTTCCCTCTCCCCCTCCCTCCCGCAGCTTGTTCATCTCTTCAACACACACACAGCGATTTTCCTGGTTAGGTTAGGAGAGGTTAGGTTAGGTTAGGTTAGGTTAGGTTAGGTTAGGTTAGGATAGGTTAGGATAGATTAGGTTAGGTAATCCGATGTTTGTGAGGATTTTAGCTTCATTAGTTAACAGTCACAGGTAAAAAAGTCTAAGGGATCAAGAGGTAGTTCTCCCGCCTCTTCTATATTAACACTGAGAGATATACCGGGGAGATAGAAGAGATATACCCGTCATCATATATTACATAATACCACCTCACGTCATCATTCACCACCTGCCTTTGATTGGGTACACTGATAAACCTCATCCAATCAGGAAGCTTTGCCAACGTCATAAGTACATCACCTGCATGTGATTGGCTCGAGATGATAAATCAGTCCAATCAATGGAGGATGCTGACGTCATAACACTAAATGACCAATAGATTTTAATCGAATTCCATAAAAAGTTAATCCATTGGTGTATATATTAATACTTGTTTTTGTTTTGTTTTTGTTCGTTGTTTTATAAGACTGAATAATTTAAGGGATAAAATGAGTGTGGTGGAAAATTGTCCATAGTTTTTTAAGCGATTTCAATTTCGTTGTATCGTTCTGATGATCGTATTCGGTATGATAGATCGTAAGTTATTACGTTAAACTGTAACAAAATATGCAAAGTACACACACACACACACACACACACACACACACACACACACACACACAACATTGAGGTTATAACACTAACGCAATGTGTGTGTGTGCGTGTGTGTGTGTGTGTTACATATACTGCCGCCGTACACGAGTTGCATGTCGTGCGTGTGTAATATTCACTACAGGGTGTTAAGGTGACGTGTGTCCTGAGGCGTGGCGTGGCTGCAGGTGGACCAGGACTATCAGGGTGGCGGAGTCCCAGTGTAGCTCTCAACATACTGTACACCCCCCCAGTATACCCAGTCCCACAGTATACCCAGTCCCCTAGTATACCCGGTCCCACAGTATACCCAGTCCCCTAGTTATTATTGCTAAACCTAACCTAACCTAAAGTAACACAAATCAATTTTCGTATTACATGAATATTGTGAAATTGTTTTGAGAAATTGGAGTGGAGGTAAAATTATCGATGCAATACTTTAATTCACACAATGTAGTTACTTGTGTGTGTGTGTGTGAGGAGGCAAGTCGTCCTGGCGGGGATAAGTGATACATATAAACTAGTTTTTACATTGAGGCGGTGTTTAGTGCATCACTTACTGGTGGTGGTGGTGTGGTGTGGTTGATGGTGTGGTTGGTGATGTGGTTGATAATGTAGCTGTTGGTGTGGCTAATGGTGTGTTTGACCTCGCCTAAGTGTCAGTGTTGTATCAGCTGTCTAGTTCACTATAAACTATCTGGACTTGACCTTATCTCTTCTCTTAATATTTCCATTCTTCTTATTCGTCACGTATGGAAATCATTTCGCTGTGTAAATAACATTGGAGTCGCCACACCCACACTTATACAGTACAAAAACACCCATTAGTCTATTTAGCTTATAATGTATTAGTCCATTTGCAACGTTCAAGGTCTGAGGGTGTGATGGGAGGGTGGGATGGGGTGGGGTGGGCGGGTCATGGCGTCCTCCTGGTCTCTGTGTACCGAAGGATTGGGGGCATAATGACGTGCACTCGAGGTATGAATGCCGTTTGATGCCCCGTCCATGTTGATTAGTTACGGTTTGGTTATGCCTGACTGAAGAGCAAGATTAGTAGGATTAGCCGAGTAGTTCCTCTTCCCCCTCCTCTTCCCCCCTCCTCTTCCCCCCCTCCTCTTCCCCCCTCCTCTTCCCCTTCCTCTTCCATCGCCGCCGTCACCGTCTCAACTCCCCGCTTTCATCTTCCACTTAACGTTTCTCCACAAACATTACAGATGCAGTTTCTATCTTCTATAATCTATACCTGTTGCATTTTGCGTGTAAGGAATGGTGTGTATGTTAAAGGCAGAACTCCAGGTAATATCCTTAAAAGTAGCGTTTGGCGGACCACATCATATTATCAGCCCCTTGAGCGGAATGGTCTCAATTCGCCACGCTTCTCAACCTGACAAATTGGATAGCTGATTTAATCTACATTGAAGCACCTCCTACTCCACTCAGGCCCGGCTGTGGCTAAAGTATGCTATTTAAATGAACCAATGGACTCAGATTAGATCATGAGTGTTCGATTTGGTCTTCACGTGGGCAGGATTTGAGTTGGTGAGTCCAGAGACGAATAACTTTTGAAATCATTTAGGATGACTTTCGAGAGCATCAGGGTCAAAGAGGAAACATTCACACATAACCTTACGTGGGAATGGATTATTTTATTAAATTCTTGGATACTAACAAGACGAGTTTCGGAGATTTAAACGATTACAGTGGTTCTAGGATGATGATGATGGTGATGATGATGATGATGATGGTGATGATGATGTAGGAGTTATATAATTTAATGTACATAGAGTGAACGTTTACTCTCTATAGGGAGAATATTAAGAGACTATACCTTGCATTACTGGTATGACTTAGTACGTATTCTTGCCATCTTACACGATTACCTACGCGAGTATATATATTAAACACACACACACACACACACACACACACACACACAGTTAATTAGGCACCGTCAAGGAATATAATATACACTCCAGTAATCATCTCGGAGGAAATGACACCTAATGACACATCCTCGTATCATCTAAACTGTTTCACCTTAACTGTGTCACCTGAACTGTATCCTCAATTATTTTACCTGTGTGTCACCTGTGCTGATTCATGGCATATTCTGGCTCTACTGTTATGCTTTATACAGGCACTAACGTTCTCCCTCCCTCCCTCCCTCCCTCCCTCCCTCCCTCACCCTCAACTCCCCAGGTCGTGACTGTGATAAGTTAGAGGTATAAACAGGTGCTGTAGAGATAATAGCGAAACACCTGTAACAGTCGGGTCTATTCGCTACACCTGTCGAGAGGGATATATGGTGCTTAGCGTCTGGTAGGCCAGCTACTACTACTACTACTACTACTACTACTACTACTACTACTACTACTACTACTACTACTACTACTACTACTACTACTACTACTACTACTACTATCTTCGTGTTATTATTAAAGGTATAGGGAAGCAAGGATTAGTGTTGTGTTGTGTTGCGTTGTGTTGGTAGTACGCTGCTCCGCCTACACGAGTTACCCTGTCGGTGTTGTTGGTTCATATGTTACAATAGGTGACACACACACACACACACACAGACACACACAGACACACAGACACACACACACACACACACACACACACACACACACACACACACACACACACACACACACACACACACACACACACACACACACACACACACACACACACACACACACACACACACCGCAGCAGTTAGGTACCTTAATGGCTTCAGGTGTTTACCAATAGGTCAACGACTCGTCATCTTACAGTTTCGTCATCGTTCACCACCACCTACTCACCACCACCTACTACTCACCACCACCACCACCAACTTACCACCACCTACTCACCACCACCACCACTACCACAACCACCACCTACTTACCACCACCACCATCACCACCTACTTACCACCACCACCACCAACTTACCATCACCAGTACCACCATCACCAGTACCACCATCACCACCACCACCACCACCATCACCATCACCAGTACCACCATCACCACTACCACCACACTACCACCACTACCACCACCACCACCATCACCATCACCATCACCATCACCATCACCACCACCACTACCACCACCTGCTCCCCTTCCTGTTATACACATCATCGCTTTTACTGTCCACGGAAGTTCACATGTGTACACCAGGACGAGAACACAATGAAACCTCCATATAACGCACTTCTCTCTCCATATAGTCCGTTAGATGGAGGTTTCAGTGTACTGTATTTTATATATCGAAGCCCTGATGCTGTGGACAAGTATAAACTACAGTACAGTATAGCCAATAACCTCTCGTGTGTGTGTGTGTGTGTGTGTGTGTGTGTGTGTGTGTGTGTGTGTTTATACCAATTACATGTATGTATGTATGTATGTATGCATGTATGTATGTATGGTGTTCATTTTCCATTTCTCTTATCCTGTATAATGAATTTCTGAATGGATTTAGTATATAATTATTCACTAATCATCCTATTCAAGGTTAACGACACAGGTGTATTATTCTACAGTAATGGTAATAAGTTGAGGGAAGATTTATAAAGGAACTCACTACTTCAGAGGTAGTCATGACGATCCTAACTAACCTTCCTAACACCTTATACCAGATACTTTATACTTTACATACACCCCAGGTAGCCAAGCAGGGAGGGTGGAGGGGAGGGTTGAGGGGGGGAAGGAAAAGGCGTGGCTCCTCTTCCATTACTGATCAACCACCTTATTCCAATTTGTCAACGAGACCAGTGAAAAATTCCAAATTGTTATAATCAGTATTCAAACTCCTCCTCAGCGCATTACAGAAGGTGAGGGAGGGAGGGTTAGGGAGGGTTAGGGAGAAGGAAGTAGGAGGGAAGAGGGGGTGGGGAGGGAGAACGAAGCATGTGTGGGGGTGTGAGGAGGGGTGGGTGGGGGGGTGTAAGCATGATACAATGGGCGGGAACCGTAGCAAAAGTGGGCGGGGACCGTGGCGGAATAGGGGGCGTGCCTTATGTGTGTCGTTAACCGGGACGCTCCCCATCGCCAATTTGTCAAGTTGAGGCGCTTGACGAATCATTAATTACTCTCTAAACCAATGAATCTCAATGCAGGAGGAGGGTTTGAGTAGGGGCGTCGCTGGTGCCGAGTTAAGCGTCGGTTCTGACCATCTCTCAATGTGCGGGGGCCCTACCACTGTGTATGTACTGTATATATCAGTGGTGAACTACCCCGCCGTGTAGGTATTGACCAATGGTTCCTTGTCTACTATCCACTAACACACTTTTTCCCATCTCTTGTGGTGTAAAGGTGGAGGTTATATTTAGTCACCCCTTTACCCGTCTGATCTGATCTGACTGATATATTCTGTTTTTCGTACGTGAGGATATTTTGTGTCTTAGTCTGGCTTTATTATCATGGGTTTGTTATTGGTTATTGGTCCGTGTCTGTCTGTCTGTCTGTCTGTCTGCTGTTCTATTTTGTGTGTGTGTGATATATCCGTCTACTCTTATTTTTCTCTTTATAAGTTTATGTCTTACTACCATCTTTATCCTATTCATATGTTATTTTATCTTGCATCTTTCTATCCACAGGTGAGAGTGGGTCCCATAAGGGCAGCCAACACTGAACTCGACCGCCCTGGCTTCCTCAACTGCAAAATGAGGTGCCCATGTACAGCTGTATCCACTTGACCACCGCACTTTATAATACACAGGTACTCTTACATTTCTAGTCATTTTGAGTGTATTGCCACCACTACCATCACCACTATTACCCTCCCACATCCACCACCACCCTCCCACAACCACCACCACCCTCCCACATCCACCACCACCCTCCCACATCCACCACCACCCTCCCACATCCACGACCCTCCCACATCCACCACCACCATTATCACCCTATACTATCCCCCACCCTCATCCCCCACACCCCCACTACCACCACCCTCATCCCCCACACCCCCACTACACACCACAATAGAGACAGCTCCTCACCCACCTAAAATTTGTCTTCGGGAACGAGCCGGACCTAATTAATTAAAAGGCATATCGAATTATACCTGACCAGACCTTTTCTTTACAGGTGGGCGGACCAGGGAAGGTTCTGGGGGGGGGGGGTTGTCCTTGTGGGCCATGGGTGGTTGGGGGAGGGGCGGTGGTGACTGATGGTCTGGGTAAGTGTGGCCATCATCCACACGTACAATATACCACACACAGATTTTGGGGCCAAGTCAGATTTTTTATATTATTATTATTTTTTTTTTTTGAGTCATGAGTTCGATTGTGACTAAATTTTGGATATGATGTTATGGTTCGGCCGAAGTTATAATAATAATAATAATAATAATAATAATAATAATAATAACGGTAAAAAAAATCCAACCTGGCGTCAAAATTACACTCGGACTCTACACCGTAAATAAAACACATTCACTTAACACAACACGGAGAGAATAAAATAACCATAGAGAGTTACTTATAAATCCTGTCTGTGTCTGGAGTCTGTCGGCTTGACCAAGGGGGGGGGGGGGCATGGCTAATGTGACCTCAGCTGACCTGACCAATTGGGGTGTTGTCCTCTCACCTACCCCCATAATATCCCTCCATCCCTCCCTCCCTCCCTCCTTCACTCCTTCTTTCCCTCCCTGCCTCATTCTCTCCCTCCCTTCCTCCCTTCCTCCCTCCCTAAAGTATTGTACACTTACACTCATAAAACACTGTACACTTGGTGGCTCCTAGTATACATACACAATACACACGAAGCTCTTGTATAGGGCTGACACAGGGCGTTTACATACACACCAATCCAGTATACACACACACACACACACACACACACAGACACATACACACACACACAGTTTATTACATACACGCATAATAGATGAACACATTTACATACAAAAGACATTTACATTAACACACACACACACACACACACACCTGCTTACTGTATAGAGGTAAAGGTGGCCTATCAATACACACACACTGTAATGGTTGGTATACACAGAGAGGATGAATGCTAAAAAGGTGTTCTGGTACACAAGTGCACAGGGACTCGCCTGTTTCTTGTATGTAATGTGTACTGTGTGTGATACTGGAGAGAGAGAGAGAGAGAGAGAGAGAGAGAGAGAGAGAGACCTGGCACCATTCACGTCATATACTAAGGAACAGGTATTATGGCACCACAGGTATTATGGCACCACAGGTATTATGGCACCACAGGTATTATGGCACCACAGGTATTATGGCACCACAGGTATTATGGCACCACAGGTATTATGGCACCACAGGTATTATGGCACCACAGGTATTATGGCACTGGCACCACAGGTATTATGGCACCACAGGTATTATGGCACCACAGGTATTATGGCACAGGTATTATGGCACAGGTATTATGGCACCACAGGTATTATGGCACCACAGGTATTATGGCACCACAGGTGTTATGGCACACCACAGGTATTATGGCACCACAGGTATTATGGCACCACCATATGGCACCACAGGTATTATGGCACCACAGGTATTATGGCACCAGTATTATGGCACACCCTACAGGTATTATGGCACCACAGGTATTATGGCACCACAGGTATTATGGCACTACAGGTATTATGGCACCACAGGTATTATGGCACCACAGGTATTATGGCACCACAGGTATTATGGCACCACAGGTATTATGGCACCACAGGTATTATGGCACTACAGGTATTATGGCACTACAGGTATTATGGCACTATACTCATACTGTCAACACGAGAACCAAAGCAACACACCGGGATACAAGAGACACATCAAGGGTAAAAATATGAATACATACGATACATAAACCAATCAGAAGCGAACCTTCCCAAGATGTAAACACAAATCTGAACTCTCGTATCAATTCTGTGTTTTTGATCCTCCTAATTCCTCACTCTTTTTAACCTCCCTACTCTCCTTCCTCCCCATTTTTCCTCCCTCTCTTTAACCTCCCTCCTCTCCCTACTCTCCCTTTTCTCCCTCCTCTCCCTACTCTCCCCACTCGACCTTCCTCTCCCCACCACCCTCCTGGGCCAGCTCCCCGGGTGACCATAAGCTTTACGGCTCGTAATTGGCCGGGAAAAGGTTCTATTATGTAATTAAGTCTTGCCGGGTCGTCCCTGCAACAGACTTCGGGTCCTTTAACGTGGTTTGTCCTGTTCTCTACTGTTCCTCCTCTTCCTCTTCCTTATCCTCCTCCCTTTCCTTCTCCTCTTCCTTATCGTCCTCCTCCTCTTCTTCCAACCTCACCTCCTTCTTCTCCTTTATGCACCCTTTCATTTTTTCTCTCCTTTAGTCTCTTTATTTTCTTCTTCCCATTCGTATTTTTAGTCCTTATTTCAATTATCCTTCTGTTTCGTTTTTCGTCTCTCTCTCTCTCTCTCTCTCTCTCTCTCTCTCTCTCTCTCTCTCTCTCTCTCTCTCCTGTAGTTGTTAATGTTTTTTCGTTCTTATCTACGTTGTTTATTATCGTTTCAGAATATCCAACACAATGGTATAAAACTATTATCCTTTGAATTCGTGGGTTTAACCTTTTGATGATGATGGTTTAACTCTTTAAGGACGACGACTTAACCCTTTGAGGACGCTGGTTTAACCCTTTGATGACACTGGTTTATCCCTTGAATGATGATGGTTTAACCCTTTGAGAAGAAGGACTTAACCCTTTGAGGACACTGGTTTAACCCTTTGATGATGGTGGTTTAACCCTTTGAGGAGGGCAACTTAACCCTTTAAGGACGACGATTTAACCCTTTAAGGACACTGATTTTACCCTTGAATGTCGCTGGTATAACCCTTTGAGGACATTTGTATAACCCTTTCGTTCTCATGGACTTAAGGACTAAAATATTTAACTAAAACTCTATAATTGTTTTAAAGAAAGTTAGTAGTACATATAGCTAAGAGGCTACCAATATGGCGTCGATGATGCGTTGTGACTCTACCGTAACTAAAGAGAGAGATAAAAAAAAAACATAAATTTGAAATGTTTAGGAATTCAGACTCGTAATAGAGGTCTAAATTATGCATTTGTAGTTAAGGGAGAGAATAACGTAACGTAACCTAACCTAACCCTACAGTTACGAGGGGAAAAAAAACAGAGAGATATCTTACGAATCTCTGAGGGTAGTGAGTGTGGCCAGAAAAGCCGCGAAACAGCCGAAGATTGGCAATTAACTCAATTCCCAGGCGGGCGCGGTTGCCAGCCCTCGACAACCATTAGCCTCACCACCTATAATTGCCGGACAAAGGGGCCTGTTAAGAGGACGCCGTGGTGATATGCCCGCCGTGCTGCCTCCTACACCCTGCTGACTGGGTGGCCGACACGGGGCACGGGGAGCTGGGTGGGTGGGAGGGAAACGGGGCATGGCGAGAGGTGGGGATGGGGGAAACGGGTGGAAGGGGAGCCGAGTGGGAAAAAAGAAATATCGAATTTTAATAATAATCTCTCTCTCTCTCTCTCTCTCTCTCTCTCTCTCTCTCATATACCACCATCCAATAAATAAGTAACCTCGTTTTAGACTCTCATTTGTCATCATATATCTTAACCAATCAAGTGCCGGTATCGAAGACCCTAGTGGCAATCATGCAGGATAGATTTTATGTATGAGTTTGTCCCTTGAATGCCCTTAAATTAAATGAGTCACGATACAGTACATTAGAAGCTTCCTTGGCCCCTTGAGTCTTCTCCTATAGCGAACGAACAGATAGATGGTGACGATTTAGTGACGCAGGTAACTAAAGACCCTTAAACTTCCAAACCTTAAATGGTCCCAAGAAGGCAGGTCCCTAAAACCTTAAATAGGCCTAGAAGGTATATATCCCTAAAGCCCTAAGTAGGTTGGGATTTGTGGGATTGGACTGATGGACAACAAGGGATTAGGGACTCACAACAATGATTTATGATCTTTAATGGAGAGGAGGTGGACCTGTGGCTTGTCAAGTGAGGGATCACCTCTGTCTCCCTCACTCCCTCCTTCTCGCCCTCCTTCCTTCCTTCATTCTCTCCCTCCCTGACGCACTCATTCACTCATTCTCTCTCTCTCTCTTTTCCTCCCTTCCTCCTTCACTCACTCCCTCTCTCCCTCACTCCCGAATCCCCTCAGTCAATCATACTCTCTCTCTCTCTCTCTCTCTCTCTCTCTCTCTCTCTCTCTCTCTCTCTCTCTCTCTCTCTCTCTCATACAGCCACACGTAGTACACAACACATCCTGACCTGCCCTGACTCCCTTAGACATCAGCTAGTCATTGTTATTCTCAAGTACCTCCAATAGTGAGTTTTATTGTCGTCACCACCACGGAAATGCTGAGGTCCTGTGACGTGGTTGTTATGGTGGGCGAGGCATCCGGTGGTGACCAGCCTAGGTGTGTGGGGGAGAGAGGGAGGGAGGGAGGGTGGAGAGAGAGAGGGATGACCTAAATATATAGAGATAGAGAGAGAGAGAGAGAGAGAGAGAGAGAGAGAGAGAGGGAGCCCTTTGAGGGACAATGGTTAAACCCCTTGAGGATTATAGACTTAAACTATCACCCTTAAAGTGTTATAGCTTAAACCACAAACCCCCAAATGATTATAGATTAGATTATCGTCCACATAGAGTTATAACTTAAACCATCGTCCTTATGGGGTTAAATAGCATGGTGTTAAAACTAGGTCACCTCAGCTTTCAGAAAGGCTTGTTATTACCCAACTCTCCTCCACCATCAGAGAAAGTCGCGAAGGAACATTTTATCTCAGTAATATTCTCGCTAAGACGCAGCAAGAATTTAACGTTACTCATAAATATCCTTACAAGATATGGGTCTGCAATAATGAGTCTGCAATAATGAGTCTCTCCGGCAAGATACTGCAAGGAATGAGTCCGTCTGTGATGAGGCTTGGTGGCCAGGGACTCACTCCATTAAAGAGCACTTAAGATAGAGTGAGTGAGAGCCTTACCTGCTTGTGTCATCCTTAAGTAGCTATCATGGACGCTTCTAGCCCATCTATCATCACGATCTAACCTGAGCCTCCCTGTGGATGGATGTTTAGTTGCCAATAAGATGATGTCTGTAGGATTTTTTTTAATCAAGAGCCATTTATGTGTTATTGATGATCTCTCTCCTCCCCTCTCTCTCTCTCTCTCTCAGCAGCCCCAACAGTTAACAAATACAACCAAAGTCCATATTGAATAAAAGATCATTATTGCACGTCTTCAAGATTCCAGGTCAGTCACACCATCTGGAGGAGGAGGAGGAGGAGGGGGGGGGGGGGTCATCCACACCCTATACCTGCACCGGAGGAATGTCCTAACAGCACCTTGGGTATATGACTCTCCCTATTCATTAAGAGATTACCGACTGTTACACCTAAGGATTCCTCTCCATTAGGGTAATCACTTGACTAATGATCTAGGTTTTTGTTTAGAGAGTGATTACATCTAAGAGGTCTGATCGCTTGATGATGTCCGTGGGTGTTGTGTGTGTGTGTGTGTCAGAGTATAGCATGGTGATGGGAGGGTAATCTCAGAGAGGTGATGTATAGCTCACACACTCCCACCTGCCAGCGGTCTCTTCTCTGCTCCTGGGAAGAAAAAAAAAAATCAGAAGTTGAGAAGATGTATTGATGTGTTGTGAGTCGCTGGGGATCCTGGGATAAATTATGTACACAGCCCTCAAGGTACAGGATTGGTTTGGGTGGGTAAAGAAATACACACACACACACACACACACACACACACACACACACACACACACACACATAAACGATATTGTGTGATGCAGTAGTTACAATACCGATGATGGATGATAATTGTAACCCATCTCTTACATTATTTTTTGAGGTCATGTTAGGTTAGGTTAGGTTAGGTTAGGTTAAATGACGAAAAAAATTCTCCTTATAACTGTAATCGTTGAAACACCTCTAATTGCCTCTTTTTTTTAACCAAACTACACAGCAACTTTCCAATATGGCCTCGGACTTATACTGTGACTCTTCGTTAATTTGGGCACATTATCTTACCACCAACTAAGGAATTAAAATAACTTTACGAATGTTTGTGAATCTGGATCGTAAATGAGTGACGTCTCTCAGGGGTCTTGTATGTAAACAACTTCAATATTCATCTCTGTCTTTCATATCTGGCCTGAACGTGATCTATTTCTGTGTTATCTCTGGTTATCTCTAGTTATCTCTCACTTGTTGCTTGGGAGTTATCTTTAGTTATCTCTCACTTGTTACTAGGAAGTTATCTCTAGTTATCTCTCACTTGTTACTAGGAAGTTATCTCTAGTTATCTCTCACTTGTTACTAGGGAGTTATCTCTAGTTATCTTTCACTTGTTACTAGGGAGTTATCTCTAGTTATCTCTCACTTGTTACTCGGGAGTTATCTCTAGTTATCTCTCACTTGTTGCTAGGGAGTTATCTCTAGTTATCTCTCACTTGTTACTAGGAAGTTATCTCTAGTGGTTAGTTAAGGTAGAGCTCTTGTGTTATATTATTGTCATTTTGAAAACTGTGACTGAGGTGGATGAGGCTGGATGGATGAGAGAGTTTATGTTATGATAGAAATTCACCACCGTCTTGTATTAGGCTGATGGATGAAGGTCAAAGATGTGAGAGTATGTTATGATATAGTCCCACCATCCAAGGTAACGGGTGATGGATGAGACACAAGAGAGACTGATGGATGAAGCTCAAGGGTGTAAGAGTATGTTATGATATAGTCTCACCATCCAGCGACGGGTGATGGATGACTCTTACTCGCTCATGCATGTTAGATATGAGTGGCTGGTTTGTCGGTCACTTTGTATTCTGTCGACCTGTGTGTGTGTGTGTTGTTGTGGTGGTGGTGGTGGTGCTGCGGGATGCTTCAAGGCGACTGTCCTCTTCCAATGAACTGTAAATACCACATGTCCTTATTCTCTGTAATGGTGTATCTTACAACTTTAAATGTGTCTTGATATCTAGGAAAACGTCTTCAAAGGTATCAATACAGGTACAGGTTTCAATACAGGTACAGTCGTTAGCTTATTTCAGGTGTAATATTTAATTAACGCCCATTATGCCATCGAAATTATACACTGAAACTCTCCTGTAAAATAGATACGTTTATTTACCACTGAAAGCGACAAAATTTACCTTAAAAATGTTCGTCAATCTGCCAATTTATGGGAATATGTAGCGCTATATACTGTACACCTCTTGCTATAGTTAATATTTTAAGTAATGCCAAAAACTATAGAGAAATGGCTTAAGATACTCACAGCATTTATAGTGATAGAGTTAACACAAATAAAAGCACTTGGGTAAGGAATAAAACTTGGGAACTTACATCTCAAAGCAAAACTAATATATTGGAAGGGGTAGGGAGAGGGGATGGGGAAGGGGAAGGGGAAGGGGATGGGGAAGGGGAAGGGGTAGGGAGAGGGGATGGGGAAGGGGAAGGGGAAGGGGTAGGGAGAGGGGATTGGGAAGGGGAAGGGAATGGGGAAGAGGGAAGGGGGGAGAAAATTCAAAGGATTTCATAACAAGGCTATGAATAGGATGCCATATACAGTCCCCTTCTTCCATCCTATACGCCCCCTGAGGGATAAAGGTTTGAGAGTCCCTGAAAGTCCCTCCTCGCGGGTTCCCAAATGGAAGGGTTTGAAGCGAATTATAGAACGATAAAGACACAACATAATTATACATCACTTGAAACATAAAATACAATTGTCTCCTCCTTAAAACAAGATGATGGGCGGCAATTATGAGATGTTATTAAGGTCTTGGGGGGGGGGGTTTATGTACCTGGCCGTATAATCAATAAAAGAGACAGACAGACATAGACGGACACAGACAAACAGAGACAGAATTACAGAAAGAGACAGAAAGAAGACAGAATGAAGGTTTTTGTCTCCATCACCCAACCACCCTGCAGATACAGAAGACCAAGACTGAGTACTGAAGACAATTTTCCTGACAAGACAATTAAAAACAAACCCAAGAAGAAGAAGAAAACAGTGAACAGGCAACGACGACGACTTGTTCCCGCCTCACGTCTACACCGGCGACCCACACAGGTAAACAATGAGACGGAGAGACACATTGTACTCTGATGAAATGGAACCTTCCCAAATTGGATTCACTTTCTGATGCATTTCTCTCAGTGTAACTCGGTCAATTTATTCTCTCCTGTCAAGCGAGGCTGAGAACACAAAGAACTGTTTGTTGTAAGTCAGGAGATTATCGTGGTAAGATATGATCGTGCCTATCAACCTATACGAGATGGTATAATGATCAAGACTTTTGGTTGGAAAACTTAGTGCTTGCGATACCTCATGTTAGATATACGACACGAAAACATCTAGTATTATGGTAGGTTAGGTTAGGTTAGGTTAGGTTAGGTTAGGTTAGGTTAGGTTTGGTTTGGTTTGGTTTGGTTAGGTTAGGTTAGGTCAGGTTAGGTTTTTAAGATAAAGAGGATTGATATTACGATGGTTATTCTCAAGCAGTGGTTCATCTATTAAGTATTTTGGGTTGGTCTGACGGTGGTATAATTTAAAGAACTTTATTTAACGATGATTGAAGATCTATACAGTATATTATCTGAATATATTTAGGTAGAAAAAGTCACATTTCAATATGGATTAAAAAAGCTTTATGTATGTGTGTGTGTGTTTGCGTGTACATTTATATCGACCCCCCCCCCCCACACACACACACACGAGTTTAAACCGTAATAAAAACCCATCACTTAAGAATTAATCAACAACACAGACACCACCGCAATCAGACTCACCTGGTCACCTATACCTGAACTATTAATCTAAATCAGTACACGCGTAATAGTTACATACGTACCTGAACTTTTATTTCAGAATACACACAAAAAAATACCTGATTGTGTAAAAGTAAGAGGGTGTGTGGGCGTGGCACCAGACCTCCACCCACAATGCTGGCCTCAAACATTCAACTAATACCTCTCTTTTGTTGTCTTTAAGCTAATTACCCGACCTCCCTATAAAGGTCTGGTCCCTCGTTCAATTCATTTATTTGCCCTAATTGGCTAATAGGTTTCTTAAGTGAATCCCTAAAAAAAAAAAAAAATTGTCTTCTCTTTTACTATCATTCAAGTTGGGTTAAGTTTCGATCGGAATATTTCAAGTATTACGTCGTCGGCGTTGTTGTATAGGAAACGAATCAATCTGGATTAGGTTGAGAATTGAGTGAAACTGACTCGACTATCTGTTCCTGATCTGTTCATTCTCAAAAACCAGGATTTCTAAAGTGACAGAAGACAATTAGAGGAGTGGAGTATCCCTTTCTCTTTTTCCTTCTTCTTTTCCCCTCTTCTTTTCCCTCTTTTTCCCCCCTCTTCTTTTTCTCTTTTTTTCCCTCTTCTTTTTCCCTCTTCCTTTTACCTTGTCTTTTCCCTCTTCTTTTTCTCTCTTCTTTTCCCCCTTTTTCCTCTACTTTTTACCTTTTCTTCACCAATTGTCTTCCATTTCTTCCTTTTCTCTCAACACCAGTACAGTCGACGCCCCCACACACCTCGCCATCACCACACAGATGACGATTGGGTTTATTTTTTCTTTAATTCACTTTCTTACGAGAATAAATCTGGTTTGTCTTTTTTAGTGTATCCAACTGTCCCTCTTAACACCTGTAATCCACTTGATCCTCTTAACACCTGTGAGCCACTTGACCTGACCCACTTAATGTCTGTAATCCATTTGACATGACGCTCTTAACACCAGTAATCCACTTGACCCTCTTAACACCTGTAATCCACTTGATCCTCTTAACACCTGTAATCCACTTGATCCTCCTAACAGCTGTAATCCACTTGACCCTCCTAACACCTGGGAGTATGAGATATAATTCACCCCCTAGACAATGAACACGAGAGAGAGAGAGAGAGAGAGAGAGAGAGAGAGAGAGAGAGAGAGAGAGAGAGAGAGAGAGAGAGAGAGAGAGAGATATACTAAAATGAAATATCAGATAAAAATGTATAGATGATTGAAACATACATAGTTACCCAAGCTTATAGTCAATACGCTGTTGTTCCATTTATTCGAAGCATTAACCAGAGGTGTCTTTCTATTCTGGCAACGCTGGAGGATAAGGTCGTAACACTAAGTTGGACAATGTGTGAGCTCCAAATCACTTGTGTCCAAGAACCTCAGAACAAATAGACAGTCAGTTAATGTGTCCCTGAGTTTCACCGTCATACCACAACCTTAACACCTTCTGCTCTTCACGCTCCTGGACCGAACCCTTCCAGGCAGATGTAACTTCCAGCATAAAGAAGACAAAAAAAAATCCTGGAAAGCCCTCATTTGATGTTTATTTAGATGAAGAAAACACAAGAAAATAAAAGTGTTCTAGAATCAGTGAATATATAGGGGTATACACCAAGAGGAACTTCCGAACGAAGACTTGTGGAAAGGCTTCAGGAGAGACATTGTTCAGTGATCGTCTTTATGGCTGGAAAACCACTAGCCACCCATAGGGAGGTTAGTCGTAAAACAACACGATGGAGAAGAATCACCCGACGCTAGACTATTTTCGACCCTCGTCAACCCTGGAATAAGGGAGGTTTTGGAGGTGTTGGAGGCTGGGGGGATAAGGTTGAGGTATCACTGGACCAGATAAGACGAGAAGGGTAATTAGAGGCCATAGTAAAATATTAGCGGTTTGGCTCACCACATGGAACACACAGGCACTACCATTTGGCTCCACTCACAGGGACCAATACTCGCCTCCCCCAACCTAACCCTCAGTCTGTACAGGTTATGCACGCGTACTGTACACACACACACTGAAAAATTCACAGATGTTGAAATTATTATAATATTTAAAAACCGATTGCAAGGATGACCATCGTAAAATAATAATAATAATAAAGTTAGACAAATATCTTATGTATAAATCATTTTCTTACCATAAATATGTCACTAACAACACTAATATTGTATACGTGTGTGTGTGTGTGTGTGTGTGTGTGTGTGTGTGTGTAGCAGCAGCAAGACACAACTACTACGAGGATATAGAACACGGACAGCCAGGCAGTATCGTTCCTGGGTATACCTCACTCTCCTCACTCGTCAGTTGAATTTATGGGAGAACTTCTCATCCCCCTTACCACCCCTTACCACCCCCTTACCACCCCCTTACCATTCATACCACCCCCTTACCACCCACTTTACCACTTTAACCACCCACCCCTTCCTACGAGTTGTGAGGACTGCGGGGTGTCCGAGTGTTGGAGTGGAGGAAAGTTGAGTCATCACAATTTCTTTTCATGTGACTCCTATGCTACGTTGGTTTCATAGGACTGGCGTGAGTGGCAAGAGAGAGGGAGGAAGGGTTGGGGGATGGTGTCATTTCGCTGCTGCTGTGTGGGATTTGAGGTTATTTTTGGAAGGTAAAATTGAATGTGATCTTGGCTGTTGTTATTTTTTTGGGGGGGGGTGGAATTTTTAGATTTTTTTGTGACGCTGGTATGATATTAGATTTGAATGTGATTATTTTAGTTATTTTTTTTTCAGTGATCGTCGAGTTGTTGTGTTATTTTGGGGAATTAAAACTACATTTGCTGGTGATTGTTATCTTTGTGGGTTTTTTTTTTTGTTAAGTTCTGTAGTGTTTTTGTGAGTATTGTTTTTAGTTAGTTAGGTATTGATAAGGACACTTCCACAATCGTCGACAAATAGAGATGTAACTAATGATTGTAGGTTAGGTTAGGTTAGGTTAGTTGTTATTAGACTTTAAGAAAACCCTGAAATAGTCTCTGTGATATATACATGTTATTCAGTTATACCTCTGGAACAACCTCGTCACTTTCGCTGTAACACCTTCCTGCACAACCACGCCAGAGGAGGGAGGACCTGCTGGTGCCAAACACACACACAGGGTCTCCTCTTCCTCCTGACGATGATGACCCATACCCCATTGTTACTACCCATGGCAGTCGAGCTCTGTACCTCCTCAGCTAATTGTATCCCCTAGGCCTGGCAGCTCATCACGGGTAACCACACAAGAAACAGATCATCGGGGTCTGGCTGTGGATTCCGTCTCTTACTCGCGATCGTCACCTTCGCTGTTACCTGTGTGATGCTGGTGGTAGTCTGGGTGTATAATGCCTCTGTTATCGCTTCCGTTGTTTATTTACCTGTAATTTCACATCTGGTCAGTGTCTCTGTTTCATGTACTCGTTTTTTATCATTATTATCGTCATTTCTTATACATACGGTTTATATATATATACGTAACCTTAATTATACTTAAATATTAAACTTTATAATCTGATCCTTATGCTGTTGGCAAAGCTTAAACAGCAAAAAAAGACCGATTTATGGTTAAGGAAAAATCGGTAACAACACAAACAGCAGTTAACGAGTTCATGAAGAGGAAATTGTAGGTAACCTGTCAGCCATCTACCAGCTCCAGCCTCGAGAGTTGTGTGAGAGTCAGGCAGGACCTCCCAGGAATGAGGTAATTTTCCCCGACAAGTGGAGAGGCTGGTGAGCTACCAGATCACAGCGAGGCACGATAATGACCTGGAAATTGGGGTGAGCAGGTGAGGGGAGTGGCGACGGGTAGATGTGAGGTGAGGTGAGTACTGACACACCTGGCAGGGCGGGGAGGTGTGGGGTGAGGCAGGTACTGACACACTCACCTGGCTGTACGGGGAGGTGTAGGGTGAGGCAAGTACTGATACACTCACCTGGTAGAGCGGGGAGGTGAAAATATGAAGGCATACATACATACATACATACATACATACATACATACAATGTCTATGATTATTTGGTTACAAATTTTCTTTAAAGTCGAATACTTGGCGGTGAACACAGAAGCAACACGAATATTAATTTCAACTAAAGCCGCATGTTGTCTCAAAGATTATGTATTTTAAATCAATAGGAAGAACAACAAGAAGCTGCTCCTCCTCCTCCTTCTCCCCCCTCACTCTTCTCTTCCCTCTTTCTTCTTCTTCTTCTCCTTCTCTCTCACTCTTCTCCTCTTCCTTCCTCACTTGCACCACTGACTCCCTCCCTTCCCCCCCATCAGCAGGTAACCCCAGGTGTGTGGAGTATCACCCACACCGATAACTTATCGTTTTTATCGTGGCCGATGCAAAAACTGAAGCGTATAATCGATCTTGGCATATAAGGTGTGCTCTCTATAATTTCCAGAAGGCATACTTAAATTGTGTTGATTAAGACCGGAGGGAAGACGGAGGAGCCCGGCGCCACTCCGTAAAGTAACGCTCATCTCACTGTTGAAATACGTTCCACAGCGTTCCACCCGAGTCGAGATTCCTCCTCGTCTTGCCTACATTGTCGATAAGAATCTTCCTCTAATTTTATAATCTTGATGCTCGGAGAATTGTCAAGATTTTTAGTGTGATTTGTTATGGCGTGTCGATGAGCGCTGGAACTGTTAATGGTGGTGATCAAGTCGATGTGATACGATAACCCAAACCTGCCATTTTGAACCAATAAGATCAACAATCTATGAAGACCCTTAACTTCGGCAGTTTTGAGCGTACGAACCTCGGAAAGTGAGGAATATACACGACTTGGACCTCACAGCCGCCAGAGAATTAGCCCTCGCTTCAACTTACGACTCGTTCGGAGAGGTGATGAAGGGAAGATGCAGCTCCTAAGGTACCTGGAGGAGATAGTCACCTCCTGAGGATGTGTCCGTCACTTTGGGCGTGAGCGAACACAGCGTCTCCCCGGCCAAGAGTGTTTGGGTAAGGGGCCGTAGTTTGAGGCAATCTTGGTCCATTATGAAGCAATATGGGAGCGCCGTATAAAAACATCCTCGCCTGCCTGCCTCCCTAACCACGGCCTCAAATTCCCTTGGTCATAGTATCTGCTGAATTGCTGATGGGGAGAACCGGGAAAAATTCCGAGGACAAGCCAGGGCTGTGTGGTGGCAGACGGTGGCAGGATGGTGGCAGAACTGGAACATGGTGTCATACAAGATAAGGAAGGTGACGCATTCTTAAGTCTCCCTGGAAGGTGAGGATGACGGAAGATGTCGTAAAATTCCTCTGTCGTGAATATGACTAACAGTTCCCCTACAACGACAACAGCGCCAACACGAGCAGTCAACAACGCCTGGCATTCCTTACATCCCTCAGTGACATGGTTATGGGAGTTACGCCAAGGTAAAGTTCGCTCGTCTTCTGCCTGCAGTGGCTGTCTTTCCCGGTAAGATCAATAGTCTTCATCATTTCCATCACTTGTCCTCATCCATTCTCCCTCATTTAGCCTCATCCAACTCTAATTCCACTCTCATTCCTCTCACTCCTCTCATCTTCCTCCCTCCCTCTCTCCTTTCCTTCATCCTTCCTGCCTCCCGTCCCTCCTATCCCACTGCCCCCCCTCACTTTCTCCCTCCTTCCTCCCTCCCTCATCACTCTCTCTCCTCCTTGTCTCATTCCTCCCTCACAGGCATAAGGAGGGTGCCACGCCACCTTCCGGAAATACCTGCAGGAGACGTCATTAATAATCTGAGAATACATTACCTGGTTGACCCACTGTTGCCTCATGCTGGTCAGTGTGGGCGTGTTATCGTGTACACCCAAGTGTTGTGTACACCCCAGTGTCATGTACACCCCCAGTGTTGTGTACACCCCCAGTGTCGTGTAAACCCCCAGTGTTGTGTACACCCAGTATAGTGTACACCCCAGTATCGTGTAAACCCCCAGTGTCGTGTCACCGTGTATACCTCCTCCACCAACTGCTGCTCGTACAGGACATAAACCTCACCAACTAAATCTACATATAAATTTGTTTTGTTTAGTTCCTGAATATGATAATACACACCTACTGTACACCTGCAACTGTTAGTACACGTGGCAGGGCTAACAGCTGTACACCTGTTCATATAACACCTGTGCACACTACACTCACAAACAAATATTTGCATGTAACTGTCAGGCTGATGTAATAGTATTGTTCTATAACTTGTATATCATTATTATTATTATTATTATTGTTATTGTTATTATTATTATTATTATTATCAGGAGCTGTATTTTTCCTTTATTATATTAATATTGTTCACAATCTGAGGTAACACTTGATGCATTATGGATGGAGGAGACAACTAGATACAAGCATTGATATTATGGTGAGTATCTTGTGAGTATTTATGAGTAATCTATGAGGAGTGTTTGTGAGTATCTTATCGCATCTATGAGTATTTTGAGCTCCTTAAAGAATCTAAGCGTATCTAGGAGCATTTGTGAGTGAGTATGAGTATTCTGTGAGTATTCTGTGAGTATCTAGACGTGAATAAGGAAACCGTAAACACCTGTACTTATTCACCTGTACATTATCCTCTAAGAACTAAATCATGGACACAAATCACCATCAATCATAGTTTTACCATCACTCAAGCTTAGCGCCTCCTCCTCCTACCCCTTACCCCCCTATCCCCCCCCCCTCCCACCTCCTCCTCCTCCTCCTCCTCTTCCAGTCCTCACTAACCAAACTCAACAGTAGATGACACTTCAATTACCAATTATTAGCGAAAATTATACCCCCCTCAACAACTTCGGTCAGAATTTCATGTTCTTTGTGGAAGTCTCCTTTTAAGGGCTGACTCAATAAAAAGAATGCCACCCTCTCCCTCTCTCTCTCCTCTCCTCTCCTATACATTGTGATTATCCTGTTCTCCATCCATTGAAACAAACGCTCTCCATTCTTTTCCCTTCGTCCTCTTAATTTATTCGGGTTAACCATGTCTGCTCTTTCTAAAACATTGTACCTGGCACATGCTCTTTAAGAAACAACACGGGGTAATGGCTACTCTGCGGTGTGATGCCGGCTTGGCTATTGTGTAAGTAAACAGTATGTGCGTAACTATTAATTTATATAATGGCTACATTGACCACAGAGTTAACCGTGAAATTGTTGTGGGTTTTTCAGAATACTTGGGAGACGTGTCATAGGTCTTCATGCCTGACACTTCTCCTTGTTTTAGGTCATCAATTGAACGAAGTATAAAGGAGTTGTAGACGATGTATTAAGACACTGACCTGCCCACGCTGACCCTTAATAGTACGCTTATTATGAACTTCTTTACATTTTAGCTGTGAGTATTACGTTCCATGATACCACCTTGAAATATCTGCGGCTAATAATCACTTACGAATTACAGATGGGCATAGCGTGATCCCCGGGCGTCCCAACACCGGCCGTATGTCAGGGGAGTATAGAGGCGAGGAGGAGGCTGGAGTAGACAGGTGAGTGTATCTGGCGGAGGACTGAGAGGATACAGGTATATTCTTCACACTGCCTCACCTGTCGTCGAGAAATGGCTCCCTTTTCTCTTTCTAAATTCACTGAAAACGAATCAATTGACTCTGGGTGTATAATTTTTCCTCAGAGAGTTAACGTTGGTGAGATCGATGAGGGATTACTATAGAGTATTGACAGGTCGTCCGTACGTGTGTCTGGGATCGGGTAGGAGGTTGAGGAAGCTCCGGGTCACTGCATCCCAGAACCTCCACGCCTTACCTGCCGACGCGTCACATCACCGCGGGGCTTGAGTTAAAATTCATGAAATAATTACAAGGCATCGCCGCTTGTTAGGACAGCCGAGGCAGGGCACGATACCCGCCAGTCCTCGGGACCTAAGGCCAGGGTACTGCGCCGCCCCGACCTCCCCGCTGCTGTAGCAGGTGGAGGACCCAGCTGACGCAGGTAGGGGGTGTAGACTACTGGAGGAGGCAGCAGCTGGTGGAGTACTTTGGTGCAGGAAGGTGGCACTGGTCTGATAGAGAGAGACAGGTGGTGTAGTTTGGCAGGTGGTGAAGGTCTCTCGTAGTGGCAGGTGGTGAAGGTCTCTCGTAGTGGCAGGTGGTGAAGGTCTCTGGTAGTGGCAGGTGGTGAAGGTCTCTGGTAGTGGCAGGTGGTGAAGGTCTCTCGTAGTGGCAGGTGGTGAAGGTCTCTGGTAGTGGCAGGTGGTGAAGGTCTCTGGTAGTGGCAGGTGGTACTAAAAAAAATCGTCGTATCTTGTAATATTCTTTTACGATTTTACTTCGTGTAGTACTATCGCATGTGTCGTATCGTGTCGTGTCGTGTCGTATTGTGGCGTAAAGCCTGTCTGATTGGTGTAATATTATACGTCGTGTTGTGTAGTGTCGTGCTATGTCGTATTGTGTCTTGTCGTGGTGTAAAGTTTGTTTCTGTTTGGTATAATCTTGTGTGTCGTGTCGTACTGTGTCATATCGTGATATGTCGTGTTGTGTCGCGTTTATTCCACATTATATCGCATTATGTGATGTTGTTTCAGTTTAACTCGTGTCTTCTGCCGTGTTGTATCGCGCTGCGTCGTTTTGAGTTACATCGCAGAGCATCGGATTCATTTTCGTGTCGTCTTGTCTGAGATATATCATGACGCGTCGTGTTGTGTGTTGTTTACCATAGTATCTTGTTGTATACTGTTGCGTTTCATAGTTTGTTGCTGCATCGCGTTGTGTCGTGTTGAAAAATATCGTGTCGTGTGCCCCAAACTTCATGGAGGCTGGAACTGGCTCGCTGGCTGGCTGGCTGGCTCCGGGGTTAGAAGTAGACAAGGCCCGGCCAGCCAGTCTTCACCTTGTAAAATCGGAGCCAGACAGGTGGTTAATTACCTGATTTATGCCGTGAGAGGCGCCTGCTGATTGGCCGGCTGATAAGTAATGAACTTTTCAACTGATCATGAATTAATTCTGTCAGATTCTGCAGCGTGTAGAAGTCCTAGTGTGTTTATAACCTAAATCTATAACAAATTCTGGTTAGGTTAGGTTAGGTTAGGTTAGGTTAGGTTAGGTTAGGTTAGGTGACGTAGTTGTGTTGGTATTTCGTTCTTGATTGGCATTGTGTGGGAGTGTCAGTGTGTATTTTTCTCTTTAATACTAATTGTCTTACTTATTTGGCCACTTTGGTTTGGAATATCTCGCTAAAATATGATCGAGGTTTCACGGAGAGGTTATGAAGCAGTATACTGAAGCTTCAAAACTGGATTTAGTTCCTTAGTTGACCCTGAACAATGAACAGTGACACTCATTCTTCAAAACATCTCCTCATTTCTGTTCATCTCTGTAAATGTAGTAGATATATATATTCTACTACATGTCTATCGAGAGCTAGTGTTAGTATAGATAGATTTGTTCAGTTAGTTCTATTTAAATTATTGAGAACATGTCTATTAGTGTCAAAGCTGAGGCATCAACACCTTCATCAATCATCAACACACAGGTATCTAACTCAACTAACTCAACTAACAAAAAAAGTATCTATACTGAGGTGATCGATGAGTTTCAAAATGAACACTATGACTCCTATTGTCTCGGTAGGGTTGTCAAAATCCTTCGTCCGTTGTGTCATATTGTCTCAAGAGAAAATTATAAAGATTTTTTTTTTTATCGTGTGGGTAACCTGAACACGTATATTGGAGCAGCTTGTCATCAGCCTTCGGGGTATTACTGTCACGAGGCTTAGTTTATTTTGCTTCATTAAGTCTGACTCAATGTTTATAATTAGAATGTTAATTAGTCATCAGGTGGGCTATACACAGGTAAAGGTCTCTTAAGCTATACGTCTCTTTAATTATTACTTAGGCGGTTCTGGGGGGGGGGTAATAATTATCTAGAGAGGATAAAAAGTTTATCTTGGTGAACTTATACAACAAAACCTAACTTAATCGAGTCTTTAACTGGATAACTGTATAGAGTAACTGTATAGGTATAGTGTTGCTAGAAATCTCTACGTTGACTAACTGTACCTGATTGATGACCTGTTGTTTACGTCTATAAGTAAACAAAATTAAAAAAAAACGGAATATTATACAAAAGAACTTATACCGAAATTTAGTCTGATTGGTTAGTGAATGTATCTAGTTAAGGTGGATAACTTAGCATAATAATCAAGGTATTTTCTTTCTTTTTTTGTATGTTAAGTCAAGGAACAAGTTGTATTCTTACAAGTCATAGACGTGGATTATTCATCTCACAAACCATTCGGAATTCAGGTTTAAATATCTCATTCACTTGCCGTGTTGAGCAGACCCGGGGTGAGCTGATCACTGACTTACCAAACTAAATACACCACTTGTTTTCTTCCAATTAATTAACGACTCCCAGGTATGTTCGACACCTGGTGCACAGTGTATGTGAAGGCCTTCTCCTCCTCCTCCTCCTCCTCCTCCTCCTCCTTCTTCGTTTTCGTCTTCGTCTTCTTCTTCTTCTTCTCTCTTCCTTTTTCTCTTACTTATACCCTCAATGCTCTCTCTCTCTCTCTCTCTCTCTCTCTCTCTCTCTCTCTCTCTCTCTTCATTACTCCCACAGTCATTCATTCTCCCTTCCTTCCTCCACATACTCCCTACCATGCAGCCACTCACCCTATCCTCTCCCCCCTCCCTTTCCCACACCCCCACCCCTAACACCTCTTCACCCCATCACCTCCCTCACCTACCTCACCCCCCCTCACCCCCCTCACCCTTCACCCCTCACCCTTCACCCCTCCACTCCTCATTAATTACCGAGAGAGACAGCCAGCACCCGGCAAAGGTCGAGGCCAGGAACACAACCCTGAATTATCTTCACTATTACTCACGGATTAATTATTTCCAGATCTGAGTATAACACGCACCGCATTTTAACCACCGACATACCCGGAGATAAGTATACCCTACGCGGTATACTCGGCTCTTAAACAAAGATGAGAATCAACAATTTGTGATTCATATTATCTAGTAATTTAACCACGTATCGCTACCCAGATCTCAACTTAATTTGAAGGCGTTTACCCACAACACTTAACATACAGGGAGGAATATATATGGGTGGGAAATGTTCACTTGTTCATAAGGTGGAGATTATATTGGTTTGTGAACAGTGAGTGGGGGAAGGAGTCTCTCATGAACACTGGAGAGATAGCAGGAGTCTCTAGTGTACAATGAGGACAGGTTACAACAGGAAGTTAGACTCTCGTATGAACAGTACATTTGCCGTTGTCAAAAGAAGGGAAATATTTAACAGGAATACCGTTGTCAACAGTTCCGAGGTATTGGACAACAGGAACCTCGTTATCTACAACAGAGGACTATCTAACAGTACTGATACCTGTGTCAATACAAGTCTCAACAGTAGAAATATTAATGTCAACAGTAGATTCCGTAACCTCCATTAACAGTAGACCCCGTTACCTCCATCAACAGTAGACCCCGTTACCTCCATTAACAGTAAACCCCGTTACCTCCATCAACAGTAAACCCCGTTACCTCCATCAACAGTAAACCCCGTTACCTCCATCAACAGTAGACCCCGTTACCTCCATCAACAGTAAACCCCGTTACCTCCATCAACAGTAGACCCCGTTACCTCCCTCAACATTAAACCCCGTTACCTCCATCAACAGTAAACCCCGTTACCTCCATCAACAGTAGACCCCGTTACCTCCATCAACATTAAACCCCGTTACCTCCATCAACAGTAAACCCCGTTACCTCCATCAACAGTAAACCCCGTTACCTCCATCAACAGTAAACATGCCGTTATAAACAGTAAACAACAGCTTCGTTAACAACTATACCCTCACCATCAACAGAGAAAGCAAGCAACGACCTCCCGAGTCTTATAGCTATATCGGGTAACAAGAAATTACTCCATTTAACTGAAATAATTACAAATAATTCCCTCACGGCGCGGAATAATCTCTTATCCTGAGGGGAAGAAATTATCGCCTAGCTACTAATAATCTTGATTCATAAGATAGAAAATTAGAACGTATTATTATTAGAATCACCATTAAGACGTCACGGTCTAAGGAGGGGGGGTTCCGATAAGGGTGAATTTATACCTCTAGTCTATTGCGTTAATTCAGGATCATAAAAAAGAGAATAGTGGGTTATGTAGAAGAGAAAAATAAAACGAAAAACCGAAATAGCGACTAAGGTTAAAGATGCGAATAAGAGAAAAGACAAGAATAAAAAAAAAGTAATTTAAAAGAAAATAAATATATTAAATAACGAAATAAATTATAGATGACGATTAAATAAGATTATAAAACTAGCAATTTCTTGTATACTAGCGAGTGTGATTGTATCAAAGGCAGTGTTGATTATGGTGCAATTTGAGGAGATATTAAATACTTAGAGAAGAGAAATGAATAGAAAGAAACCGATAAATTTAAAAATAAACAGAGTGACGAAGAGAGATTGAGACAGACGATGATAATAATAATAATAATAATAATAATAATAATAATAATAATAATAATAATAATAATAATAATAATAATACAATAGCAAAATCAAAACACTCAACACAAAAAATAACCTGAATAAACAAAATAAAATACAAAAATAAAATAAAATAAAACAAGTTAACAAAATCTTACAAAATAAAATGAAAGCTAAAAATAAATACTTAAAATAAACCGTAACATAGATGGCGTTTTAGTGTCAATCAACAAAATCTTAACAATTATTTATTAATCATAGATAATTAAAAAAAATAGAATGATGACATAACAATTGATTAAGGATTGATGAAGATGTTTGTCTGTCTATCTGAAGGAGGCGATGACGGGGCGGCTGAAGTAAACATATATGATACAATATTCCCTTCCTAGCTCCAGCGGCCTCAGGGTATACTGTAGGTGTACCAGCTCCTTACACCCTCCTAACAAAGGCTGACTATAATGAAGAGTTTGTTTACTTACGCCTACGACTTTGATAAAGACTTTGATAAAGATTGTATAATTTTGATGAGTTCAAATCATGCGATATAATAACACGCTATCATCATCATCATCATCATCATCATCATCATCATCATCATCATCATCATCATCATCATCATCATTATCAATATTTGTCTCCTCGTTAACAAACTTTCCTTTGATAATGATGCGTGAAGAGGATTGTAAAGGCAGGTAGGACAGGTAGATAGGTAGGTAGGTAGGTAGCACAGGTAGATAGGTAGGTAGGTAGGACAGGGTAGATAGGACAGGTTGATAGGTGGCACTTGCATGGCGGAGCACAAGAGAGCCGTCAGTCACGCATTGTCCTCCCCAGATGGTAAGTCAACTAGGGAGGAGAGCTTAATGAGGCTCGTGTCGGATTACCTCGTCAGCACTGATGGTGAAGGAAGGGGGAGGGGGGAGGAGTATAGAGAGAGGAAAGTGGAGGAGGAAACAGAGAGAGAGAGAAGGGGAGGTAGGGTGGGATGAGAGAGAGAGAGAGAGAGAGAGAGAGGAGAAAATCTCTCTCTCTCTCTCTCTCTCGTAAGTCAACGCAATAATTCAAATGCTAGTCAAAATATCACGCGCTTCTACCCTGTGTTCGCGTTATGCATGAAGCCACAACCCTGCATACTGATCTCACCTTAAGACAGTTCTCACTCGTAAAATAGCAACTAATCCTCCTATTATTCTGATGGTATTCTCGATTAATTTTGATTATTAATAGTCAATGATCGAATCACCTGAAGAATCACCCCTCTCCCCCCCCCTCCCTCTCTCTATTAGTGGGGGGGGGGTAAGGTTAGTGTTAGGGTTAGTATTAGTGTTAGGGTTAGTATTAGGGTGGTTAATCTTTAGGTAAAATAAGCCAGGTTGGAGATACTTCAGGTGATGCAAATACCTCTAAGATGTATCAGTTTTAGTGAGCCAATATTGACTTTACCAACAGCCTCTTGATGACACCTGGAGCGTTAGTAGCCCTTAAACCCTCTCACCTGAGTGTTTGTCCCTCTCACCCTTGACTCTCCCTTCACTCTCACTCGCCACACTCAGGATTATCTGGGACTTAGTGGGAAAGACTTAAGACCTCATAGGGTTCAGGACCTATACGAGAGATCATACTATATGTGGTTTGTTAAATCTCTGAACCCCGAGTTGGATTCTTTTGGATTCGTGGGTCATTTTGCTCTAATAGGTAAAAAAAAAACTTATCGAGTTACATTGGTGTTAGTTAGGTTTTGGTGTTAATTTAGTCGTCAATTTTTTACCATAGATTAAGTGACTGAGTTTAATTGATTTTTACGTCTCTATTTATGGTAATTTATGACGTATGATCTTTTTTGAGAATCTATATTTTTATTTTTATTTTAGGATTTTCTTATAGAAATAGAAAAATTAATGTAAGATGATATTTATTTGTTGTGAATATCAAAAACTATCCAATGACCAGTAATATTATGCATTAACTCCTACCATAGTGTATGTAAGGTTTGTTATATGTACTTGAAGGAAGCTAATAAGTGCAGGGCATTTCAGAAGACAATGACATCACGTGAAATATAAAAATCCAACAAATATAATTATTTTTTGTACATCACTTTTCTTCTTCGTTGGTTGTGTTGTGTTGCCCCGAGTGTAAGGCTGATCACTATTCCTTTACACAAGAACAACTAGATATGTGGTGAATGGCGGGGCAGCAGTCTAGGGCAGATCACCTCCACACATAGCGAGAGAGACAACCTTCAGGTGTCACGTATAAGTCGCTTGGTTTGGTTTAAAGGCGATGATGAATCCACTTCCAGAATCATTTAAACTTTAATATGTGTTTGCTAAGTCACCCAGAGCTATTTATGTGTCATGGTGACAATAGTACACCAAGACTGTACACCTACTGCCAAGCGTTGGGTTTACAATACACACGCACAAGAACCCTCCTCGTTTGAGTCAGCCCCCCCCCCCCGACCGACCGTTTCCAAAGGCACTGTTTCCAGCATTTAACTCCTTACAAAAGAAAATCCCTCAAGTGTAAACATTCTGGTGGTCATGAAAGTGTTGGCTCTGAGGATTAGGCGGTGATTCTGCTCACCCGCGCCGTCACCCACACATTCCTCCTCACGTGTTTTGGAATTCCCTCTCCTCTCCACCTCGACTAACCTCCCACGGGGCCTTCTCTCACCCGCGTTACTTTAAGATCAGAATTATCCAAGTTTTCCCTGTCCATTCACCTCCAACTGATGATATTTATAGTGACTGCAGATTCTATAATGTGTCTGTCTATATTTTTTTTTCTTCCCGTCTCAAACTACGGTGTGGGATTAATCCATAAAATAGATTATTGGACAGTAACGCTGGACAGGAATACCAGACGCGAGTAGAGGACTTCAACGCGCTCTCATTCCGCCTCGCGTTGTACATGGACCACACGGCGTTTATGGCTCACTCCACGCCTGAGTTATGGAAGAAGGTGGTGGTTATTTTGGGGTATCGTACACCTGCTCTATCCACTACACCTTAGGGATACCTGGAGGAATCTCTCTCTATCCCCTGCCTACCTGCCTTCACCTACACCTTGCCACACCCTCTCTCTCTCTCTCTCTCTGTAAGTGTCGTCGTGGTGTTGAAGATAATCCGGACGCCGCCACCTCCTTCTCCTCCTTCGGTGACTCCTTCAGTGGCCTTATCGGGACGTTTGGCAAAGTCTCCTGAAGCAAGAGGCGTCAGGTAACACCAAGCTTCTACATTACCTAGTTCTCCTCTCAGTCTCATCCTCCCTATGTGTGTGTCTTTGTTATCTTCCCGTCTCTCTTTGTCTCATTCTTTGTCTTATCCTTCCTTTGACTTTTTTCTTTTCTTTTGGTGTTTTTATCTGTTTATCTTTGTCCCTTGTGTGGCTTTTTCTTTCTTTCTTTGGGATTTCCTTTGTCGTAATTTCTCTCTGTATAAGATTTTTTTCCTAATAATAATAATAACATCCTAACTACCACAATTGATACTCCTACCACTACTACTACTACTACTACCACCACCACCACTACTACTACTACTACCACCACCACCACCACCACTACTACTACTACCACCACCACCACCACCACCACCACCACCACCACTACCACCACCACCATTACTAGTCACTGACCAAGGCAAAGGTGGGGGGGGGTGGACAATGAGACACACAACAAATCAAGTTTCTCTTAAAAACTAACCCTAATTTGTTAAAACGTTAAGTGAGCAGCAATTTAGAGGGAAATGGAGTCCATTAAACGTCAACAGATAACTAGACACTACTACACGACACAGCTTGGACCTGCCGCATTCCTACCAACATCAGATACTCACTAGAATAGGGAGGAAAAAACAAATGACGATCAGATCCTCCTCCTAGATAAACAGAAATTGCCCGCGAAATTTACACGAGATTCCATGATCATTTTTACGTCGTAATATTAATCTTGTTTTTTTTTTACTTTGTGATTGGTAAATACTGGTGTTGATTTTATTTATTTTTTTCGTTTTAGAATAATGTTGAGGTCCAACAAGATTGTAAATTGATGGAACTAAAATTATTGAAAGTAAAATTAGCTAGCATTGTGGGTTTCGGATTAACACACACACACACACACACACAATTGACAGCACCTCTTGGATAAAACTAGCCAAGGAGGTAGAATCAGAGACAAGACACCCTCATGAACAGGTAAAAACAATAACGCATCGTAAAGCGGTTGAATCCCTTTACTAAACCCACGTGAGTAAATTTAATTCGTTTCCCGATGGACATCTTTACTTACTGTAGGTAAGAACTCTATCTTTATAACATTATATATACTGTATATATATATATATATATATAGCAGAATTATTACTGTATCTTTACTTCAATGTATATTTTGTTACTGGGTTTCCACTCTATACCTTCATCTGTGTGTGTGTGTGTGTGTGTGTGTGTGTGTGTGTGTGTGTGTGTGTACTTTGCCGTTCTGTTTAAAGATTCTCATTCTGATTCAGGTTCTAATTGTTGTCCGTGTACACGTCCACGGAAAGGATTAAAATGCAAAAACAGGGAGACACCGACACATACGTATATACGACTCCAGAGCGGCGGCGTGGAGGAGGAGAGGAGAGGGGGAGATGGAGGGGAAGGAGGGGGAGGAGGAGGAGGGGGATGGGGGACGAGCGGGAGCGGGAGCATCACGCTAGCCACCTGACACGATAAATTCGCCGAGACAACGCCAACGCCCCTCCGTCTTATCAACGCTAATAAGCTCTTTAGCTCTTGTTAGCGGCGCTGACTCACCTTGCGACACCTGACCGGCTTTTTGTCTGGCTGGCTGGCTAGCTGACGAACTAGCTGGCTGACGAACTGGCTGACGAAATGGCCGGCTTCCTGGCTTGCTCATTGATTGGCTGGCTGGCTGGCTGGCTCGTTGATTGGCTGGTTGAACATAATAATGACAGAAATTACAACGGGTCTATTGGTTCATACTAGACCGCCTTGTTTCCTCCCAACCCCTAATAACTCATATATCTGTCCAGTCTATACTTGAAGCTTCCCATGTATAGCGAGTTAATGAAGATGTTTGGTAACTCGGTCAAATAACTCACACATCAGAGTCCCACCTTCACCACCAACAACCATCACCATAACACACCACACTGCCTCTACCAGCACATTATCACCTCTACCACTACTACCACAATCATCTACAATACCGTCTACTCCACCAACCACAACCACCTCCATCATCATAATATCATCCCCACTACAGACAGAGACAGACACAAAAAAGAGAGAGGGATAGAGAGACAGACAAGAACAAACTCTCAGACACACCGAAGTTCAAAACAGACAGAGACCATACACAGGTGAGAGGACCCTACTAACGAGATAATATATACCTGAGGGTGTTAATAATATGCACAGTTCCTTGTATTACATTTCCTTAACATCAAAAGATTTGCTAAACCCTAAAATCATGACTCACGGCCCGCGACTCTTAGTCATCGATCGGTGTTTCAGAAAGCATCGTTCGGAATGACTATTGGTTAGGTTAGGTTGGGTTAGGTCTTATAATTGTACTCGGGTAAGAATTCTATTATATTTTCGACACCAATTGCCAGTGATTTGTAAAGAACATTATGAACCTGGGTCCTGTAGCTTTCGGCTCTGTCTGTCTGTCACCATGGATATTTCATTGTTTTCTTATTAATTTTCTCTCTCTCAGCAACAGAAGAGGAAGACGAAGAACAACAACAACAATAACAATAATAACAATAATAATAACAAGACCTTCACAACTACCACCACCACCACCACTACCACTACCACCACCACCACCACCACTACCACCATCAAGGTAATACAGGTGAGGTCTCGCGTTACAATTATCAGTGAGCTTCGTGACGTCCGGTGTGGTCCTCCAGGCTCTAGCCTTCGAGAGACACCTTGTTCCTTTATGAGATAGTGTCACTCTCCCCTTAACTCTACCACTACTACCATCACTACCACTACCACCACTACCACTACCACCACTACTACCATCACTACCACCACTACCACCATCACTACCACTACCACCACTACTACTACCACCACCACCACCACGACTACCAATACCACCATTACCACCACTACTACCATCATCACCATTACTACCATCTCTGTCACTACCACCACTACCATCACTACCGCTATCATGCACAGTCGTTTGTAAAGAGTGTATCAGCTGGGGGGGGGAGGGGGATTTGGTACGTCGATGATTTGGTGGGGGTCGATAGATGAAGACGGGGTCGGGCAGTCTTGCTTTACCCGTCCGCCTGGCTGCCAAGGACCTGATCAAGCCAACGCAGGACAAAGATAACAACGACATCTTTAGGACAACAACGACCTCTTGAAGATAACAACGACGTCTTCAGGATAGCAACGACATCTTGAAGATAACAACGACATCTTGAAGATAACAACAACACCTTGAAGATAACAACAACACCTTGAAGATAACAACAACACCTTGAAGATAACAACGACAGAGGTGGAAGTCGTCTCTCTCCTTCCCCATTTCTTTTCCTCCTCTTCACCATCTCCTCCTTCTACACCTTCTCCCCCTTCCCCTCTTCCCCCCTTTCCTCCTCCTTCCCTCTTCTACCCCTGCCCGTCCTCATCACCCCCTCCCCCCCCACATCTAGCCTGATACGTCCGCTATTAACCAGTGGGAACCCTAATTGAAGTCCTACCATCCTGATAATGCTAACCATCAAGTGCCTTTATGGTCGGTTATCAGAGTGTTCGTCTATGTTAATATGACCCTAACACGATCTACTCCTCAGTTATCATGTATCGAGGAGGACCAATTAGTTCCCGATGTTATGTGTGTGTGTGTTAGGGAGGTTAATGGAGGGGTAAGTCTAGCCTTCAGGTATAATTAGTGTGCGTTAATTAAGGAGTTAGTTATTGTGTACTTAGCTGCCACATTAAGATTGGTCGTCGCGTTGCTTCTTTGAGGAGGAAAAATGTGTGTGTGTGTGTGTGTGTGTGTGTGTGTGTGTGTGTCTGTATTTGTGTGTGTCTGTGTGTGTGTGTGTCCTATAGATGTCAGAAACAAATAAATGAATATTATATAGATTCATAAATGATTGAAGAGGAATAATCATTATCCTCGATACTCCAGTTGTGAAGTAAGGTAGCATCCATCGTCACCCATCACCCACCACGCCCTATCACCCACTACGCCCTCATCACCCAGCACCACTACCACCACCACCCCACCGATCACCACCATCTTCACCACCACCCACCACCACCACCCATCACCACCACCACCCATCACCACCACCACCATCACCCATCACCACCATCACCCATCACCACCATCACCCATCACCACCATCACCAACCCAACCAACCATCAACCCACCACCATCAACCACGTCCCCCACACCCACCCACCAACCACCCACCACCACCCATCACCACCACCACCCATCACCACCATCACCCACCACCCATCAACCACCACCACCCATCACCACCATCACCCATCACCACCCCACATCACCCATCACCACCCATCACCCATCACCCACCACCACCACCACCATCACCACCACCACCCATCACCACCACCACCATCACCCATCACCACCATCACCCATCACCCATCACCACCCATCACCACCACCCATCACCACCATCACCCATCACCACCACCACCCATCACCACCACCACCACCCATCACCACCACCACCCATCACCACCACCACCCATCACCACCATCACCATCACCACCATCACCCTTCACCACCACCACCCATCACCATCACCCATCACCCACACAATACCTCAGGTAATCCTCAGCTACAAATATACTTGATCCCTTTACTGCTTCCATTGTCTCTCACTCCCCAAATATTCCTCGACTTTTGACACTGAGATAAATCCCATAAATCCCAGTGTCATTTTACCCCTGCAGCCAATCACAGCGCGACCCTTTGCCTTAACCTGGAACTAACAAGGTCCTTCAGAACATAACTCATAAATAAGGACAATGCCCCTTTTACCCTGGAATCTCTAATGATTTATAAACAGTCTTAATGTCAAAAGGTCGTAAAATCACCCCCAAATGGAGAGTGGGTCCATGTCTTTCTGGCACGGACGTCTTCAAACAAATATAATTGCGGTGAGAAGTGAAGCATTAAGGTCAATCTGTTAGACACGGTCAGAAGGGGGGGGGGAGGCTCCATGCTGGGGTTGGGGGGTCAGGTCAGGTCAGTGTGCACGGCGGGGGATCTCGGTAAAAGCGCCAGGACTCAGGACTCTCACCACACACACACACACACACACACACGCAGATTATTCAGAAACGTCAGAACTCAGAATCAGGTTTATTCACTTTACTCATAAATAACAGAGTCAGCTTCAGAAAGTTTTACGAGGATTTAGAGACGGATTAAAAAAGTTTATTCAGAGTATTTCTAAGTGTGAATTGGAATCATTAGTAATAAGCATCATCCAAGGAACGTTTTTCTATGAGTTTTCTTTCCTGATCATGTAAGAGAGGACAGGGGGTGGTGAGGAAGATGGGGGGGGGGTGAGGAAGACTGAGAAGGGGAGATGGAGAGAGTGTAAGGAAGACTGGGGGGAGGTGAGGAAGACTTGAGGGATGAGGAAGACTTGGGAGAGGGGTGTCCAAGCAGGTGTTGTACTGGACGCGTCACTAGATCATAATTGACCCAGAATGACACACAGTAAACACCTCCTTTGTTGTGAACTTTGACCTGATGGCTCGTGACCACTCATGATGGAGGGCACTAAACTAGGTCATCACTGGGAACCTTTGACTTTATTCATCTGTCCTTTGATGCTGCTCAGCTGACCTCTCTATGTGGGTGCGATTGTTACCAGCCACTTAAAATTTCCTTCACTTGATATTCCAGATCACCTGAAGAATCTCCACCCCAGTTTATTTCACCTAAAGATTAACCACCCTAACTATATTTTGAGGAGTGAGGTTAGGTTAGGTTAGTGTCTATGGCAGTACATTCAGTTTTTCTTTATATGTAAGTTGAAACCTGAGTCAAAACTTCTTGGAAAAACTTTGGAAAAATTTATGTTCGTGTTTAATATTACTCCTAAAACATCATTTCTGGTCACCAAGGACAATCATAATAAGAATCCGGTATACACTATAGAAAACGGCATCCACACCAGCAGCAAATTCCTGTGAAGAATCAGTTTTGTTGTTAGTTTCCCAAGATTATCATCAAATAAACTGATCTTCGGAAAAAAAAATAGCTGAGGTTACTGCTATGGTGGAGCTGCCAACCTAACCTAACCTAACCACACACTACCATAGCCTGACGTCTCATAGTGTGAAGGTGAGGCCAATCCAGGACGTTGATGCGACAGAGGCTAAGGATCTGCTCACTCTTCTGTAGATAACCCCGTCAAACTGTCTGGCTAGAGGGGGGAGGGGAAGGGGTAGGGGAAGAGGAGCGAGATTCGAACCAGCAGCAGCAGCATCTTGGGGATTAACACAATACAACAACTACCCCGCTGGTTCTTGGAGTTATTCACATTTAGTTGTACATAAACGCTACGAGGTCGATTATTCCTTTCCTTTATAGACGATGTTTTTGAAGGAGTTTGTATGGGTTCCTTGTTAACAAATACAATAGTTCTCTCTTTTGTTTTATGTATTTGAGGAGTGTGTGTATTTTGCTTGGGTCTGAAAAGTTGCTTGTCGTTAGGAAGGAGGAGGGAGCTAGGAGGTGAAGGGGACGAGGGGGATGGTAGGAGGCAAAGGAGAGGGGTATAGGGGGAGGAGGAAGATTAGTAGGTGACATAGAAGGAGGAGGAGAGGGGAAGATCAAGACGTGAAGGCAGGAGGTGAGGGAGATGGACAATGTACCTGAAGAAGGAGGAGGAATATCGACGCTACACCTGGAAGAGAGAGAGAGAGAGAGAGAGAGAGAGCATCACACATCGCCCCACAGTCCTGACATCTTTAACGGGAGAGAGATAGATGACCCAGCTGAGGCCGTCACACACACGCTCCCACACGTTCTTTTATCTCTCCATTACCATCCCTCCCTTCTCCCTCTCATCCACCCTCCCCCTCTCCAACCCTCTCCCTCCATTCCTACCTCCTCCCTTCCTCTCACATATGCTCCCCGCCCTGGATCATGTTACACGCTCCACACACCGAGTCAATCCTTCAAGGTGGATATCTCTATAATTTCACTAATTAGAAGGTTTATTTCTGTCTATCTACCAATTTATTCTCTATAATAAATTTCTTAACTCCCAATTTATCGTCATGAATACAAGCGAAACAATTCACATGACGTCACAGAGGCCTCAACCAATGGCGAAGCGATTACCACGTAAATAAGGTAATTTCTAACGAGCATTTGACTAGTTTGCGTTCACCCGGTTATCTGATTGGCTCAAGTGATCAATGGGCAGCTGGTGAGGGTATAAATACCTCCTGCACACAAAAACAAATTAGTTACGTGTTTCTTAATGTGTTACAACATTGGCTGGCTGCAACACACTGGTCTTCTGAAAGGTAACGTGCAATTGGCAATACCTACACTATATCGTATTGGGATCGTTTATACGGCCCCCTAATTACCGAAATGAGGTGACTGGGTGATATACACGTAATTAATAATGAATCGAATGAGTTATTAAGAACGACGGTGTCCTTCATACGTTAATATATAGAGTTAAGAATCGATTAAATTGTCTCATTCAAAAAAAAAATTAACTTTCATACAGTAATTAGTGGAATAAGTGAGTGATTTATGAGGTAATAAAAAAAAAGAACAGATAACTTAACTACTGTATTGACGCGGCGACATGATCGTCTATATGCTAATTACTCAAGTGACAAGGTAATCCGCCAGGTAATTAAGACTCGTATATAAGTTATTAAAAGGAGTGTGGTGTCATTTATCCGCCAATTAGTAGAGTGACTATGTGATTTGTGAGGTAATGAAGGCTTGTATTAATTAACTCCTGTATTAAAAGCGGTAGTGATCTAATCGTTTATACATGCTAATTAGGTGAAGTAATTTGCATGAACTCAACAGAGAAGAACTTACAAAATGCTTTGATCATGCACACGGTAAACTAACACAGTAACTTAGTGGTTTGTGAACAGCTCCTGAGTGATGTTACGTGTTAGTTAAAGGGAAAAAATGTGTTAGTGTTTATTAAGAGATAGATAGAGGTTTAAAAGGAAACTCCCACATACATACATACATACATACATACATACATACATACATACATAAAATACATACATACATACATACATTCAAGAGGTTTAAGTCATCGTTCTTAAGGTCTTAGCAACATAGCTCTCAATGCCCATAAATTTGGCTTTTAACAGTCAGCACCTTGGCTTGGGAACACTTTGTACAGTGTATTGAAATCTCCATGAAGTTACAAGCCTTGATATTTATAATGATTTAATGAATCGTTTGTTTGGTTGTTTGTGTGTGTTTGTTTTTGTGTGTTTTTGTAGTTTAAGTTTTTATTTATTTATATATATTTTTGTTTTTAGTTTATTTATTCGTTTTTGTTTTCTATTTTTTTTTATTATATCTTTATTTAATTTTCTATATTTATTAATTTATTTATTTTTTGTTATTCATATTATTTTCCTATTTATTATTTATATTAATTAATAGTTTCTCTTATTTTTCTTTTTGTTATTAGTTTTATCGTATTGATCCTTAATTCTTATATATATAGTCGTTCATTCTTGTCATTGTTTACATGGAGACGAAACTTGACATCGAACCCAGAGCGATATAATTCACAGGGACCAGGATCCATATCTTGGCTTCAGGGAGCATAACATTCTTCACCTGATGCGTAGAGTTACAACTGAATCTAATCACTAGGGAATGTTTGAGGAGGAGAAGAATGGAGGTAGTGGACTGAGGGTAGTGGTGGTGGAGGTTTTGGTTGTCCCTGATCGACCTCCTGCTGCTGCCTCTCACCCCTCCTATTTTCCTCCCCCTTGCTAAGTAACAATTAAATAACCCTTTTTGGTAAACTCGGTGTAAACAATTATAATTTTATTGCTTACATGCCTGGAGGTGCCCTCTTTAATTTCGCGTTTTCCCCTCCCGTCAAATATATCTTCCCTCCCGACACTGATCATTAATATTAGCGTTTTCATATGAAGGTTAAACATAGAAATAATTAAATGAAGTTGGATTCGAATGTGGTTATGGTGGGTCCTCGCGAAAGTTTATGCACCTTGGAAGAGTTGTTCTTACCTGTAGGATGGAAGTTAATTGTCGATGGTACCGATAAGAAAGATACCAAGTGGATGGTACTGATACCTCTGTTGGTTTTACATATTCTGATTGGCCATTAACTGATAAGCTTACCAAGTCGTCCATCTCTTGAACAAATATAACTGGCCATGATTCGTTTTACATGTATCTAAGTTATTATATATTTGTTCTAAGGCAAGGGGGGAGGGGGGGAGGGGTGTTGGTTGATCTGGATGTAATGGTTATGTAAGTCTGAAGTGTGTGTGTGTGTGTGTTAGGTTAAGTATGTAAGTTCTTTTCCTACACTCACAAGAACACAAACTCCTCCCTCTCCCTCCACACACACACACACACACACACACACCCATTCGTCTCTGCTAACAGGCTTGAAGTTACCTGAGCTGGTCTGGTCTGTAAGCAACACACCCCTCCACCTCCTTCTCCTCCTCCTCCTCCTCCTCCTTCCTCCTCCTCCTCCTCTCAACCATTACTCCACTTACAACAAATATATTTAGGTCTAATGTACACCTGACAGACAGTTAATCTTCCACACACACACACACACACACACACACACACACACACACACCAGGGCTAGAGTGGAGATAGCCAAGCGCTTACTATCATGTAGTCTTCATTACCTCCCTGATGGTCGGGTCTGATTATAAGGCTTCTCTAAACAATCGAGTCCTATTATACTTTTAGATATTAGTGTTAAGTAATATTGTCTTTAGTTTCGTATTTTAAAAAGGGAAAAAATAAATCTCAGTTCACGAGGTTTATAAGCCTGCTAAAATCACTCTAGTCTTATATTCCAAACTTAACTAATTCTCTAGTTTATGTTTTGGTTTTTTAAAAAGACTTTATTTTCAACTCGTCTACCTGTGTTACCTGAGTCTTATAAAACCAAGATTAATTAGAGAACTATATTAGTCAAAGAAAACAAAGAATTAAGCATCACGAAGCACTATTATAATGCTCACTATTGACGAAGCTAATTGCCAGTTGGTCTTAAGTTCGACTGCCTCTTAGTCTTTCGGGACACTGACAAAGACCCAAGATTAGACAACCAGGTGAGTGTCAGAGGTAATGATCTGATTCTTGCCTCGTCTGGTGACCTCTGACAGCTGACACGATGAGGGGGAGGGAGAGGAGATGAGGGGAGAAAGGAAGGGGGAGAGGGTGAGGCGAGAAAGGAAGGAGGGAGGAAGGGAAAGGTGAGAAGGGAGAATAGAAGGGGGAGAGTGGGAGGAAGGAAGGGAGAAGGAGGATATGAGGAAAGGGAGGGAAGTAGAGAGGGGTAAGAAAATGGAGAGAAGAGAGTGGAAGGGGGAAAGGAAGGGAAGGAATGAAGGGGGTAACACTAATGAACAGGTAAGTACGTTGTCAGGAGCAGCGGACAGGTAACGCCACTCGGACACCCAGGCCTTGTTAGGGAAAACTATAATAAATATATAACGTGTATGTGTGTGTGTGTGTGTGTGTGTGTGTGTGTGTGTGTGTGTGTGTGTGTGTGTGTGTGTGTGTGTGTGTGTGTGTGTGTGTGTGTGTGTGTGTGTGTGGGAGGGTGTGTGTGTGTGTGTGTGTGTGTGTGTGTGTGTGTAAAGAATCAGGAAAAAACCGACAGATAGAAAGACATATATAGAGAGAGAGAGGTGGAGGAATGGAGAGAAGGTGTAGAAACAAAGGAAGGAGAGATGGATTGAGAGATGGAAAGGAGGAGGAGGAGAGAAGGGAGAGGGAGAGAGGAGGGAGGGAGAGGCGAAGGCTAATATAGACATGAGTCTCCCGTGGTTGGCTTCACAATGGCCACTGATTACCTTGGTACTTTGTTACAGACCCCGCCGAGCACCTCCCTCCTGTCCTCCTCCTCCTCCTCCTCCTCCTCTTCCTCCTCCTCCTCATTCTCGTCCTCATCCTCATCCTCCTCCTTAACCAGGATCAAGAGAAGGACTCCTCCTCTTTCCCCTTCCCATCTTATTATTCCTTCCTCATCTCTTCTCTAACTCCTCCTCCTCCTACTACTATTACTACTACTACTACTACTACTACTACTACTACTACTACTACTACTACTACTACTACTACTACTCTCCTCCCTCCTCTGCTTCCTACTCTTCTGACTCGTCCTCCTCACTGAGGATCACCAGCAGGACTTCTCTTCCCCCCCATACCTCCCTTATACCCCTTTTCAGTCCCTCCTCTTCTTCCTCCTCCTCTTCTTCCTCCTCCTCCTCCTCCTCCTCTCCTCCTCCTCCTCCCTCTCCTCCTCCTCCTCCTCCTCTACCTCCCCCACCCTCCTCCCGCCCTCAGGTCACCAACAACAACTACAGGTTAATATATCTATGAGGATCTATGAGAATTTATGAGAATTTATGAGAAATCTGAGAATTTATGAGAATTTATGAGAATCTATGAGAATTTATGATAATTTATGAGAATCTATGAGAATTTATGATAATTTATGAGAAATCTATGAGAATTTATGAGAATCTATGAGAATTTATGAGAATTTATGAGAAATCTATGTGAACTTAGGTGTCTTATACAGCATGAGGGTGTCGACTAGGAGGAGCTGGACTATGTCTGTCCTTATGTGTGTCCGTCTGACGGTAACACAACAACATACTTCACCTAATCCTCTGTCTCTTTTGTAGTGATCTGTCTACCCGTATACTCGTTATCCAATTCTACCCGTCTATCTCTTTCCCTGTATCTTTATTCGTTTGTCTCTTCTTGTTTATTTATCTCTCACCTTTTCTGTCTCTCGCTCTTTATCTCTCCCTGTCTGTGTCGGCCTGCCTGTCTTTCTCTCCGTCAATCTCTCCCCGTCTCTCTCCAAATACACTTGTCTCTCATGAACGGACGATATGGTGTACCGTGTCTCTACCATAAAGGAGCCTTAGTTTACCGTGTCTCTACCATGAAGGAGCCTTAGTGTACCGTGTCTCTACCATGAAGGAGCCTTAGTTTACCGTGTCTCTACCATGAAGGAGCCTTAGTTTACCGTGTCTCTACCATGAAAGAGCCTTAGTGTACCGTGTCTCTACCATGAAAGAGCCTTAGTGTACCGTGTCTCTACCATGAAGGAGCCTTAGTGTACCGTGTCTCTACCATAAAGGAGCCTTAGTTTACCGTGTCTCTACCATGAAGGAGCCTTAGTTTACCGTGTCTCTACCATGAAGGAGCCTTAGTTTAAGCTCATTCTCCACAACTACAGTCTCGCCCCATAAACAGAGACTCAGCCAGAAGAAACAATGGTACTGTAGCTCTTAAGTTTCCAAGATAAGGTCAGTGATGTATGGAGGACAAGGAGAGAATTACTTGACCCTACTTGACCTGCCTTACTAGTGATCTTGCAACATCCTCTAGTGTATGTAGTTTACCCTTTAAGAGACATAGATCCAATAGAAATAACACGTGTGGAAATAGATGACCCAAACGGTAAATGTTGTGCTAGTCATAAATGATGTTATACTATTGATTGACGTGGCTATAGGCTGGGAAAGCGTATCTTACCATCCCATCAACATCTTCACTACAAGATTATTCACAGTTTATACACATTATTACACAAGGTAGATAAGTGGTAACAGGATATCAATAAGTGGACGAGGGTGTTGAGCTGGTTACCACTTAGTCTTGAGGGGGGAGGTGAAGAATGATAATTTGCATACTTTAATATTCCTCGACGCGGCTCCTGTTTTTCTGAACTGGTTCCTAAACGACTGGTGATCCTTAGTTAATGACGGGGTGACTAAAGCCTTCGGGGTTATACAACATAATTATGTCGATTTGGTCATAATTTATAGCAAATAAAACTAATTTAACATTATCTGTAACATACCTGAGCGTCCCTGACTCTGGTCCATGTGTGTGTGTGTGTGTGTGTGTGTGTGTTTGTTAGTTCACATAAATTAACTCCACTCACCACAAGACAGTATTAACAAGTTCTTACGAAGTCAAAATTTCTCTAATCTTGTTATTTTCATTTGGTAAATAATTAATCTGACTTATTCCTTCAAGCTTTCGTAATTAATTTTCCATGATCATCTAACGTATATATTTTTAGTGTGGTAGTAATTTATGTTCGTATTAACAGATGTTGATTACAGTATTTATCAAAGTTATGCAAATATAAAATATGAAAATTACACACCAATGAGAAGTATAATTCATGTTGATGCGTCGTGGTTGATTGATGACAGAAGCGTAATGTGAGTTTATCAATGGTTACGGTCCTCCCTTCTACCGTCTGTGTCAATCCCAAACCCCCGCGGAAAATTCTATGCAATCAGAACCTATTATCCGAGACATAATTGGCTCTGGACAGAAGTAAGAAAAAAAAAACTAGCTATAGATGACACAATGGCAGTCGTTCCTCGTGGCGAGATTCACACGATTGAATAAATGTCTCCACGGCGCCAACTATTAGAAGCTGATTGAAGGACATTTCTCGTGGTCTCTCTCTCTCTCTGTGATAATGTGAGAGACGGTGTAAGACCTCTCTGAAGAAGTCGGTGCTGGTCTCTCGAGGGGTTGTAAAGGAAGGCGGTTTAAGGGTCTTTTGTGCTCACTATACCGAAGGACCTAACTAAATTTTCATTCCCCTTCAAAGGCCAAATCCAACATAAAGGCCCAACAGAAGGTAATTGAATGGCACACGGACAGTCGATGACTTTAGGTATTAAGTCAACATCTCCCGACGCTATGGGGTAATGGAGAGGTGACTTAGCCAGGGAATGTATCGTGTTATGAGAGTCTTGTATATAAATGACCCTGGGAATTATGACTACAGGTGAAGTACTTTGTGTGTGTGTGTGTGTGTGTGTGTGTGTGTGTGTGTGTGTGTGTGTGTGTGTGTGTATTGGTTGTTGTTGTTGTTGTTGTTGTTGTTGTTGCCTATACAACTTCATCACGTAAACACACGTGATAACTGGCCCAGCTTCGATTTACTCCATATTAATAAAACACTCGGCAGTAAAACCCTAAGAAATATAAAAACCCTCAGCTAGAACCCAAGTAAATAAAACAGCCATTAATAAACCTGGTATTTAAAACACCTAATAATTAACTAAACAATTAATAAAAAAAAACAACTCAATATTTAACCTGACAAATAGAACACCCGGTATAAACTGCAACAAATACAGCAACAACATTAAACTGACAAATAAAACAAACAAAGAAATTGCAATACGTATCGTCCTACCTCGAGGTCCAGTCGGGTTAATAAAGACACAAATAAGAGGAGGAGGAGGAGGAGGAGGGAGGCTGGAACGGAGGAAGGGAGGGAGGGAGGAAGACGTAGGTATGAGGAGGGTTTAAGCTACGAGGAGGAAGAGGAGGTTGGGGAGGGAGAATAGAAGGAAGGGAGAGTAAGGGAGACGATAGGTAATAGGGAGAGAAGGAAAATAAAGAGAGGGAGAGTGAGAGAAGGAGGGAGAGAGGGTGAGAGACAGGACGAGGAGGGATAGAAGGAGAGTCAGAGAGTATGTGTGTGTGTGTGTGTGTGTGTGTGTGCTCTCTCCTGCGTGCCCTGAGTTGACAATGGCGACCCCCTGGTGGGACAGTGGCTGCACGGACTCGCATAATAACCCAGCCACTTATCACCCACACACTCACAACTTACTCACAAGGAATCCCAATATGGCCCTCTGAGGAACCTCTAGTTGTTATGCTACGTTGCCAAGACCTTCGGCTGTTGTGTTATGGTCTTTAAGCTTGTTATTTATGGTGGCCGCTATGTGTTTTGTTATTGCGGTTATGTGATTTTGTTTGGTGGTCGGTAGTGGTGGTGTGATGTTCTTGTTGTAGCTCTTGGGTTGTTGTTGTTGGTGATAGTTGTTATCGTTGGTGGTTGTTATCATAGGCGGCTGTCTTGTTATCGGTGTTGTGATGTATTTTTCAGATATTTTTAATTTGTTTCTAAAGATTATATTATGCATATCTCTTTCTCGTTGTCTCTACACACACACACACACACACTGGTGCATAAGGGGTGCGGTGGCTGAGTGGACAAAGCCCTCGCCTTCTGTCCTAAGGGTCGTTGGTTTGACCCAAGTACACTCTCAGTTCACCCAGATGTAAATGGATACCTGACGTTCAGTTGGGAAGTGAAGGTGTTCGAGTGCAGTGTCGGCCATGTTGTCTCCTATGTACAATGTATTATACATATTTATACGTTTGGTTCCGTTATACAGCATTCTTGAAAGCAGGTGTGTGTGTGTGCGCAGGTGTGTGTGTGTGTGCGCAGGTGTGTGTGTGTGTGTGTGTGCAGGTGTGTGTGTGTGTGTGTGTGTGTGTGTGTTGCTTACTCGTTCTTGTTTTTATCTCCCTTGGTTCTTATGAGACAGATATTGGTAATTTCTGCACAATATTTTCCTGGCCATCACAAGGTTGTCCCGACCAGCCCGAGGTGGTATGTTGTTGGTAGCGGGGTGACGTGTTGGTGGTAGCCGGGTGATGTGTTGGTGGTAGCGGGATGATGTGTTGGTGGTAGCCGGGTGATGTGTTGGTGGTAGCCGGGTGATGTGTTAATTGGTAGCTGGGTGACGTGTTAGTGGTAGCGGGGTGACGTGTTGGTGGTAGCCGGGTGATGTGTTGGTGGTAGCGGGATGATGTGTTGGTGGTAGCCGGGTGATGTGTTGGTGGTAGCGAGATGATGCGTCCACTGAAAGGAAATAATTCTATTCTTATTGACTAAATTTACATAAACAGGCGCCTAAGGAATTCTCCATAGGCTTTCCACACTATACTTTCTAATTATTTACATATATTCAATTACAAGCGATTGTTTACCTCAACCTGTGTATGTAAACAAACTAATCCTCGTGTGTCACAACCCTGAACAAGTGTCCTTCCTCTCCTCTCTTGAATCACAGTGCCCAAGACATGAACCTTCCTTTCCTCTACACTACAGGGACGTCTCTTTTATTATTTTAGTTAACTAACACAAAACGATTTCATTTAGCAGAGACGGGGGCATAAGGAACTAGTAGACTATCTTCACTAACTTCTGCATCAAATACCTGTAAAATACCTGTAAAACACCTGTAAAATACCTGTAAAAAACCTGTAAAATATTAGGTTAATGTCAGTAAGTCATCATTGACCTTTAAGCAGTCAGCATCGCATGAAGCTTGAAAATATAAATAAAAACATTCTTGTCTCACTTTGCAATCTAACTTTAGGTTCGGCTAAATTAGGAGGAACAAACGTTTTACTCTGAGCTATTATTAAGTAACATATTAAAGCAGGTCTAAAAGATTGTAAATTATTTAACCGGTTTATAAGTTTGTTCGCTTTACTTTATATTTATTATTATTATATATTTAAGACTTTCTTCCCGGATGATTAGAGAGTCTCCTTTAACCACATCTTTGACCTCCTTCTTCACTCCCCCCTTCGTCTCCTTCCTTCCCTTCTTCCTCCCCTTCCTCCTCTTCCCTCTCCCCTCCTTCTCCTCCCCCACATCATCACACAGGAACTCCCTCCCGCAGATGAGGATAAATTTACACACAAGCAAGACACATCCAGACCCGTGTAACTTAATAAACCGGGAGGCGTTTATTCTCGCTCTGCGGCCGCTTGCTTTCTCGTATATGTAAATTACGACGCAGGAAACTGGTTGGTATCACAGAGGGACCGGGAACCTGGTCACACACAGATATTAAAAGTGATATAACAGCGGAGAAGATGAGGGAGGAGAGAGTGGGTGTGTTGCAGTAGCCAGGCTTATATACACGCTATCTTGCCAGCCACAACATTATTAGTCAGTAAGACGGGATAAACTAGACATACTGGTTTCACGGCTGCAGACTCTGTGTGTGTGTGTGTGTGTCTAGCCAGCCAACCCAGATTTCATTCGATGGATAATACTGTTAAGTCTCTCTCTCTCTCTCTCTCTCTCTCTCTCTCTCTCTCTCTCTCTCTCTCTCTCTCTCTCTCTCTCTCTCTCTCTCTCTCTCTCTCTCTCTCTCTGTGTGTTGTATGGTGTGAATTTTAAGGTCTTCTGTGAGTGTGATTTTACCCCCAAATCCTTGACGATCCGTTACATGCAGTGTGGATACAACGTACTGAATATAAAGTCTCGGTACACTAGGAGACCAGCGGTATTTATTCCCGCCTTCACCTCCCAACAAAAGATTGGTACCCATTTACAGCTGGATCGACTAGGAGCGCCTTGCGTATAAACTAACAATTCTTAAGACAGAAGTTGAACACTGTATCGATGATGATGATGATGATGATGATGATGATACTATACCTGTATTTCATCCTTGTATCTTTAACTGTATCCCTCTAAATAAGGTTTCTGATTGTGATGAATACTCTGTGTGTGTGTGTGTGTGTGTGTGTGTGTGTGTGTGTGTGTGTGAGGTCAGGTAGGACTGGCATTGTAACCACACTGCACAAGCGTTGGTCACACACTTCACCAAATGCCACTTAACAACCAGCACTCAGAAGAACTCCCGGATTTACGAGTCTTGTTAGCCAGGGTGCAGCGAGGGACAGTGGTAAGAAAATATATATATAAATTAAACTCGATGCTCCGGTAACATTCACCTCCTAATTGCGATTTAGTAATTCCGAGTCAGAAATTATAATTCAGATATGTATATTTTAGTTCCCTTGTTGTAGAGTTGCGACACTTATTTTGTATTATATTGAAATAAATTATAAGTAATATGTCATAATTTTTTTTTGTGGGTGAGGTGGGGCAATATTACAGGGCATTGAGTAGACGTCATAGAATTACCATTAAAGTGGGAGTAAAATATATTAAGAATTGCCATGATGGAATATTAGAACAACAACAGACTAGACCAAATATAAAGAGGAATAATTTTTATACCCTGATGTGGCCCGGAGGGAGGGTGGGTAACTGCGCGGCATGTCACGGCCCAACAATCTGACGTAATGAAGTCATAGTGAAGGAGCCGACCAGGAGGCAACCCACGCGTTTTCCACACTCCCAAACTCGTTTTATTTTATTAAGTTTACACATCCTCCTCCCTCCTGTGCTACACCTACACCTCCCTGGCGCCCACAACGAGAGCTAGGGTACACGACTCACCACCATCACCACCATTCACCACCATTCACCATCTTACCTGAGTGTCCTGGTGACCTTAGTACGAATAAACTGATGCTGAACCGTGTACTTGGTGAGGAGGCAACAGCGGTGTGTGTGTGTGTGTGTGTAGAGAGAACCACATGGACACCCCCTTACCATCTCACAGCACACCCAAACATTCCAGCTAATTCACGACAACTCAGCTGAAATGCTCTCTAATAGGCAGCTAATAACTGAGTATTTGTGCTCGGGACTTCATAAATCTACTCGTAACAATAGTCCCCTCCGACTCGGGATGGTAACGACTTCATTATTTACTTCCACTCGACGGAATCGGACAATGGGACAAAAACGGACACGGGGAACTGTGATAAATAAACTAGTGGCGATGATGAGCGTGATTTAGTATGTTGTCAGTAAGGGCTATGGTGGATGAGGGAAGAGATGGGGGGGGAAGGGGAGGGGGGGGTAAAGGAAGGAGAATAGGGAGGTAGGGGATGGGGGTTAAGTAAAGTGGGGGGAGGAATGGTGTTAGGGGGAGAATATATGGGAAGGGAGATGAATTGACAAAGGGGGGGAGGACGATTGGAAGAGGGAGAGAAAGAAGAGAAGAGGTATGGTTAGCAGAACAGGAGGAGGAAAAGGAAGAAAGAGGGTAGGAGAAGAAAGGGAAAAGAAGAGTAGGAAAGAAGGAAGGGAAGGGGGATTGAATGAGGCAAGGACATGGTCTCCCTCTCTCTCTCTCTCTCTCTAACTTTATGACAGAGGTGTGTGTGTGTGTGTGTGTGTGTGTGTGTGTGTGTGTGTGTGTGTGTGTAGTACCGAGAGGCAGTGAGAGACTGTAGTTGAGATGAGAGACCAATTAGTGAGACAGGTAAGAGACAGATGTATAGCGAGAGTTGAATGTGTACGAAGAGAAATGGAGTAGTGGAGTTAAGACAGACAGACACACACACACACACAGACACACACACACACACGGTCAACCAAGGAAACTGTCCATCATTTATATAAAAAAAAACGAGAGGATTTATACTTCTCTAAGGGCTAATGGAAGACTCTGAGCAAAAATAATGTGTTGTACAAGACTAAGAAATGATCGATATTATACGAGAAATGTTACGATACGATGAAAGGGAACAATCTGACGCACCTTCAGGCTATCCTAACCTAACCTACAGACACTCCAGGTAAGATCGTATACCTTAGCTTAATATTAATGACGTTTAATTAGAGTGAAAAAAAAAAATTACCGAGTTATTGCGTATGGATTTTGTTTTCTTTTTTATTCGTGTTGGTTTTTGAACGTTCATTGTGGTATAGTTGAGATAATTTTCGAGGTTATTGTAGGTGGTTGTTCAGGTCTTGAGCGATTTGCTGTGTGATGATGGACACTGATAGCCATAGTGGAGGTAACCAGTGTCATTACCTGTGCCTTATATGTACTACCTGTACACATTACCTGGCAGCCTGGGGGTACTTCTTCTTCCCTCCCTTCCTCCCTCCCTCTCTCTCTACTTCCCTTCCTCCCTTCCTCTGTCCCTCTCTTCTTCCCTCCCTTCCTTTCTCCCTCTCTCTCTCTCTACTTCCCTCCCCCTCTCTTCTATCCTCCCCCTATTCATCCTTCCGTTCCTCCTCCCCCTCTACTTCCTTTCCCCCTCCCTCCATTTCTACTTCCCCCTTCTTCAACCTTCCCTACCCTCCCTCCCTCTCTCCCGTTCTTCTTCCTCTTCTCCCTCTGTTGTTCTCCTCTCCTCTCCCTCTCCCACACACACCATCGACTTGGTATACCACTTGAGCTGTGTTATATATAGGACCTAAAACCAACCAGGTGAACGAGTACCTAGAAAAGATTTTTTTTATCCCCACAAGCTGAAAAAAGACAAACTCGGACCACTCTGAAGATTCGACTCCCAGCTTATTTCACCTGAAGATTCGACTCCCTAGCTTATTTCACCTGAAGATTCGACCCCCTAGCTTATTTCACCTGAAGACTCGAACCCCCAGCTTATTTCACCTGCAGATAAACATCCCCACTCTAACTTAACCTAATCCAACCTGCTAATCTAACCTAACCTAACCTAACGCTATGCTAACCTAACCTAACCTAAATCTAACCTAATCTAACCAACTAGTAACTCTGTTTTCATTGTTATTTATCCTTTATCTCCTTCTTTTATCTCTTTTTCGCTTTCGTAAATTGGTTTTATTAGTTTTATCCCTCTTCTGTGTTTATCATCTGGCTTTTACCTCACTTTTATCTGGTCTTATGCTTATTCTCTCTTCGTTCCCTTAACATATCTCCTCACCATCACCTATTCCTACTTTCGCTCTGGTTTTCTCCTATTTTTGTTATCGTATGTCTTCCTTCCCACTTTCATCAGTTGTAGCTTATGCTTCTGGTTTCATAATACAGTATATCACCATCACTACCATCACTACTACCACTGCCATCACTACCATCATTACCATCATTACCATCACTACCACTACTACCATCACTACCATCATTACCATCACTACCATCACTACCACTACTACCATCACTACCACCACTACCACCACTACCACCACTACCATCACTACCACCATTACCATCACTATAATTAACGTGAAAAAACGAATAGAATTACAATGATTTACCATACCGTGAAACCTCCAATTAACGGACTATATAGCTAAAGAAAGTCCGCTATATGGAGGTTGTTTTTTTTTTACTGTATTAATGACCAATTTGAGATACACCTGAAATAATGAAGAATTTGCCTATGAGTTTTAAATAAGACAGGTAAATAAAACCCCCCCAAAAAACACATAAATAAAAATCAATTTGTTTTCCTTCATTTCGTCATTAATACAAACACACGGGACAAATAAAAGTTAATAATATTGTTAAATTGATCTATATTTAACTGGATAAAAACCAACCAATTCATCAGCATTATTAACACCAGCAACACACCTCCATCATAATTTTTAACAAAGTGTAAGTTACGGGCTCAGGTAAGTGATATATAGAATCGTTTTGTCAGTGTCTCGTTAATGACAGGTGACCAATGAGGAGCCCCGAGAGCCAGCCAGGTTGAACCGCGCGCCATACGGTTGACGAGTCAATTTGGGGGACTGTTGCAAATTGTGATGTTTTTTTTTTTTTTTTTTATTTCTCTGCTTCAACTAGCTAATCAACTAGTCAACTAACCAACCAAACTAACCAACCAACCAACCTAACCAAACCAACCAACCAACACCGTTATTGAGAACCTTTTTTTTTTTTTCTTCAGAGCAGACCACAATAAACACAGCTTATCGGGTTATCTCCGGTTAAGTCTTTGTTCCTCGTGGGCAACAAAGAAAACTTCATGAACCATACGAGTACCTCACCTGGCCAAAGATATCATTTTACCTGCTTTATGGTAATTAGTCATCTGGGTGCATTGTCTCTCCAGGTGTGATTTACTTTATCTCTATGGATCATCAATCACTGCTGGAACTCGTTATGAAGTTGTGCGGGAGTTGATGTGATGATGTGGTGAGAGATATAAATGGATATCTCAAGTTACGTAATTTTCTTGGTTATGTATATTTTCTTAAGTTGGTTTTCAAAGTGGGTGTTAGTTCGGTGGAATGGATTAAGGATTCGTTATTCCCCAGATGTAAAAAATAATCTAAACCTTACATCCACATATACATAGATGAATACGTATATACAGTATATTCACAGGCAAACGTTTATACCTTCATATACATATATACATGGATAATATACATACGTAAATATATAATTCATACATATATTACCCTTTCCCATCCTATATATATCCATTCTTTTCCTACAACACCTTTCCCTTCTCCTTCCTACCACCCTTCCCATCGTATTCTTCCACTTCCTTCACCTTCCCCATTATTTCTTCCCTCCTTCTCCTCTCACCTTTCCTTTTTTTTTCCCCTTCCCCACTCTCCTATTCCCAGCCCTCAGCCATCGTATCTCACCCTTCCCTTCCCTCCTTCCCCTCCCCCCTCCCCTCCCTCCTGTCTCACCCTTTCCTCCCCTCCCTCCAGTCTCACCCTCTCCTTCCTTCCTTCCTCCTTCCTCCCTCCTCCCTCCTCCCTCCCCTCCAGTCTCACCCTCTCCTTCCCTCCCTGCCATCCTACCTCCCCCTTTTCTCCCCTCCCCCCTCACCCCCCTCCTCCCCTCACCCCCCTGCCTCTTTCTCCATTATACCGAGTAATTGGATATCATTCTGCGGAAGGGTCGCGGCCACCCAACAATTACAGCTATATTGAGGTGCTTAAGTTCCTAACTAGGGCCAGCTTGCCAAAGGGACAGGGCGATTTAAGACGGAACTAACTCATGCACGCCACACAGTCCACAACCACGGGGAGTTAAGCTGTGATTCTCGACCATAGAGGATAACGAACATGACGCCGTCTTACACTTAGGGGTGGAAAATCTGCCCTGGTTGCTCGGCCATTGATCAGTGAAACGAAATGTCAAAATTTGAGAAAGTTTGTTTATTTTCTATTGATTTGTAACCATTTTTAGGGGTTTATTCCACGTAAAATATTGATTATTTTAGCCATATATCTCCCTTGATAATTTCCTCAACTAAAGGTAATAACATACAGTTGATTAAGAATTATATCTCAGGTGAAACATTTTGAAATCGACCTCACCCACCGACCTATTCTTCTCTTACGTCAGATCGCCTTTTAATCCGCCGACTTAGGATCAAACGATGCTCAGATTAGCTTAGTGTCAATGAGAATCATAAACGAATCAAGCACGTATTCATAGACGACTCAAACTGACGTCTAGGTTGCCAATCCTAACCTCTCGAGTCTATTTTCACAATTTTCGTTCTTATTTTCATTTTTTCCCCCTCCTTCTACACTTCTCTGATTCGTATGATAACTCAGCCTATTACCTTTTAAAAGTAGGTTAATTTCGTGTTTATGTCCGTAGAGGAAGTTTGTATTTATTGAAGTCAAAATGAGTCAATGGCAAGTATTTAGTTTGTATTGTTGTGGTAATGAGTGGACCGAGGCAGACCAGGGTCCCAGAGTAGCTATTGCAGTGTGTCCCTCCCTGACCCACCTAGAACACACACACACACACACACGCTATCCAGACTAATATAATAGAGAAACGAGATTGAAAATAAAAACAAGATTATAGAAACACCAAAATATTCAGTGAGAGAGAGAGAGAAAGAGAGAGGGTATTGGAGAAAATGAGTAAAAATAGGGAAAGAGTGACATAAACGTCTAAATGGGAGATTATTGATAATAGGAAATACGTAAGAGAAGATAATTGGTTGTGGGGTTTAATTTTAGTGAACAGAGATGAATGATGTAAAACGAAGACGAATTAAAGATTGAAAATAATAAGAAAAAAAAAAGAAAAATTAATAATATCGGGAATTGGAGAATTTTGAAAGATTAGTGAAATAAACGAAAATTACACTAAGAAAATAATGATAATAGTGGACGAAGAAGACTGTAAATAACCTGGGAGGAAGGGAGGAGGAAGGAGAATCTATCTTGCGTCACCATCGGCACGAGACAGAGAGACAGATAGATGAGGATGAGACAGAAGGTCAGAGATGGTTAGACAGAAGAATACAAGGGTATAACAATTAGACAGAGACAGATAGACAGAGAGACACAGACAGACAGAGGTTGAGCCAGAGGACCCAGGTGATGGTAAACAAGGGGGGCGGGGAGGAAGGACATAATCATATGATAATAATATTAGTGTGTGTTACCATACCACCTGCCTCTCTCTCTCTCTCTCTCTCTCTCTCTCTCTCTCTCCACACATTTATTCATATGATTTACATCTACAACATTAAAGACCACAATTATTATTATTATTATTATTATTATTATTGTTATTGTTATTGTTATTGTTATTGCTATTGCTATTGCTATTGCTGTTATTATTATTATCATTATTCCCATTACCGACATCAATACCGGTAATATTGTTATAAACTATCAGGTGAGGCGAGACGTAATTATTACCTGGGCAGTAAATTATGACCAACACCTGTGCTGCTTCTTATCTGTACTGATAATGGCGAGCTGTGTAGAGTATTAGTGGAGGGGTGTTGTGTGTGGTGCTGTAGGGAGGAAGGGGAAGGGTGGGAACAGAGGGAGGAGGAGGAGGAGGATACATCTTAATGTGTATGTTGCTCTAAATCATCACAATATAAAAATACTAGATAGACAAAGAGATAGACAGGTGTGGGAGTGTGGATTCAGGTGTGTTAGTAGGAGTCAGGTGTGAGAGTGTAGGGGGTGTGGGTTCAGGTGTGGAAGTATGTTTGTGAGAGTGGGAATGTGGGTTAATGGGTCATATTGTATGTGGGGTGGTGTGGGTTAGGTGTAGAGGTGTGAATCCAGGTGTTAGGAGTGATGTGGGAGGTGTGGGAGTGTATTGGGGTTGTTGGTTCAGGTGTGGGAGTGTGGGTCAGATATACATTGATCTGGTGGGAGATAATACCTGCCTGATGGAGGGTGTTAAGAGAGACAGGTGTTGACGCCACATAGAGTTAAGATAACACAGGTGCTCTCGTTGGTGGCTCTTATGTTGTATCACATAGGACAGGTATTGCCACATTGACAATATCTATTCTAGTCCTTAAATTATTCAGCTGATATTGTGGTAGGTGATTGTGGTAATGGTGGTGATGTTGGTAGTGGCTGGTAGTTGTAGTAATGGTAGTGGTGGTGATGTTTGTGGTGATGGTGGGGAAGGATAATAGTGGCTTTAGTGGTGATAGGGACAGTGGTGATGAAGGTTAGGTTAGGTTAGGTTAGGTTAGGTTAGGTGTGAGTAAAAATAGCCAGGTGGGTAATGAGGAAAGGAGTGAGGAAGGGTGACCGGGAGGGAAGGGAGGAAGGATAGGAGAGGAGGAAGAAGAGACGAGAGGGAGGGAAGAAGAGCACAGGAAGAAATATAAAGCATTGTATTTTTACCTCAATTAAACGAACTATACCCAAGAGAGAGGAACAATTCACCAGACAAGAAAAATCCCTAAAAATAACGTTGGTAAATATTGTTAATGAGAGTGGAAGGTGTGGCAGGTGAGGGACGTACATCACAACACCACGCCCCCCACGCCCCCCACGCCCCACCCCTAGACGCTCGTGAATCAAAACATAACATGTTATCTGAAATTCAAAACTATTAATTAATGGCTATTCATATCTCGCGGTTGTAGTGTGTGTGTGTGTGTGTGTGTGTGTGTGTGTGTGTGTGTGTGTGTGTGTGTGTGTGTGTTGCGTGTATCTAGTGATAAAGAAATCTATAATCACTTAATGAAGGCTTCGGCTTGGCGATTTATCACCTTACTTTAAACATCTGTCTGATAAATCGCTCAAGGGATTCACTTTGGACTCTGAGGAGGAGGATTATATTTTACTCTTTTTTTTTACCTACGTTTCAACACACACACACACACACACACACACACACTCAAGGGGCCAGAAGTAACCAAGGTGTATGTATTAAATGTCAAACTTAATGATAAATCAATACACGGACCATTACCTTTCATGTGAGTCGGCGGCGTTCCTCAGGGCGTTATCTTGGGTCACCATCACACTTTATGAGGATATTTATGGCACTACCAGCCTGGAACACCACCACCCTGCAGCCCCGGCGTGCGTGTGTGCTGCAGTAGGAGCTTAGGGCAACCTCCTCCTCCTCCTCCTCCTCCTCCTACTACTACTACTACTACTACTACTACTACTCCTTCTGTTCTTCCTTCTTCACCTCCTCCTTCTCTTTTCCTCTTTCTCCTCTTTGTCCGTCTCCTCCTCCTTTTGCTCCTCTTCCTCCTCCTTCTTCTCCTCCTCCTTCTCTTCCCTCTCCACGAATAAAATTAGAGCTATTTCTTCTTTCGTTCTGGTGAGAGATATAACACACGATACAAACAGCTACTCTGAATCTTTCAATATCTGCTAACTTCATCTTAAAGTAATCATCGGTAGGCAGACGCTCCTGAGTTATTCTCTAAGTAAAAAAAAAAATCTTCGTTCTCAAAACCATGACGAAATTAATTCAGGTTGCAAGAGAGAGAGAGAGAGAGAGAGCACTAGGAGTAGCATCTGACGTCACTCCATCAGCGGAGTAACCCGCCCAGCCGACCAGAAAAGACCATGTAACCTGATTCACCTGACCCCCAAGAACATGCTTATATTTTCCGATACTTACAGGGGAGTGAAGCAATTCTTTTGGTCACCACCTGCTTAGCCTCCTCCCCACCTGCCCAGACCTCCACCACCTGCCCAGCCGCCCTCCCCCCATCTGTGCCCCCCCTGCCCAGACCTCACCACCTGCTGGCCCCTGCCTGGGCCCCCCTCACCCAATCGCCAGGTATATCACTGTAATCTCCCTTCATTATCTCCAAGTCTATAATCCCGAATAATAATCAAGAGATCAACAACGAGCCAGAATTACTCGTCGCTTGATTGAGGAACATCAGTTGTCGAGAGAGGATCATGTACTGTGTGTCCTGTTGGTCACTCATCGCCTTCAGGTCAGGAGTGTCTGTTGGATACTCACCGCCTTCAGGTCAGGAGTGTCTGTTGGTTACTCACCGCCTTCAGGTTAGGAGTGTCTGTTGGTTACTCATCGCCTTCAGGTTAGGGGTGTCTGTTGGTCACTCACCGCCTTCAGGTCAGGAGTGTCTGTTGGTCACTCATCACCTTTTCTTCAATATCATTCGAGATATTACCTCAATTTACTGCATATATCCTAACTGTGCTTTATATAATGGTGTCAATATAACCGAGTCTCACTATATCAGTTATATTTGGGAGTTATATAGCGCTATATAATGTTTATAGGGGAGATAGTCTATTAACCGCTTGTGTTCGGGGTTCCCTCTCTGCTGTAATCGACTTCCCTTAGACAAATACAGTATTAAAAATAGCGTCTCGTAGCAAATGGTTTAAAGGGATTTTAGGATAATTATTGGGTTTTTTCTTTATTATACATTCGCTAAAGATTAACTGGTTTGTGTTTTCTTCATTTCCTTAACTTAGTCGTAATTTTTATCCCTGGGTATTTTCACTTTCTCTATAGTAAACTTGATCTAATTGTCCAGTTGTAACGAAGCTGTTTAGTTAAGCATGTGTTCTAGTACTCCACACTCCATCTAGTATTTCACATTCCCTCCAGTACTCCAGACTTCCTCCAGGTCTTCACACATCATCCAGCATTCCATACTCCACCATTCCCTCCACACTCCAACATTCCTTCCACTGCTCTACATTCCTTCTAGCACAACCACACACACTCACCACCACACTGCTTCCGCCACTCCACACTCCCTCTGCCACTCCACACTCCCTCCACACTCCCTCCAGGTATACAGCTCTTAAGTGTTATCCTTACTCCAAAAGCTCATTATCTACTCCAAGCGATTATTTCCCTACTCCATCACCCTCTCCCCCTACTCTACCACCCTCCCTCCTACTCTACCACCTCTCCCCCTACTCTACCACCCTCCCCCCTACTCTACCAACCCCCCCCCCTACTCTACAAGCCTCTTCCCCCTCGAGTGGTTTCGTGGGTGAAGTGTTGGTTGTATACTGCGCTCTTAAGTCAACTGGGAGCATCCATCCATCATCCTCCTCCTGTCAGTTCCTTCCTCCTGTTGCCGTCGCTCGTCCCTACATCTTCTCCTCTTAAATGACTTTGTTGTGAGGATTTTTTTTTGAGGATTAATACGTATTTGTTTAGGTTTAAAAATGAAAATTAATCTGTCTTCCAAGTGATAAAGGAATATAGTTTTTTAAGGCATACAGATGAAAAATGAAAAGTTTTGTATGGCATTCTAGTGAATAAACGAAATTTATTTATGTCTTAGAATTAAAATAGTGAAAAATAATCGAAAAATATCCATAATTGAAATATATCTTATTGTACAGGGAAGGTCTATAGCCTATATATATATATCTGTCTTTCTATTTGATGATTATTATCGTAAATAAACTGACAGAATTCTATTTGATGATTATTATCGTAAATAAACTGACAGAATAACCAAGAGAAATTTAACCTCATATCAACGCGATGGATAATGTCTGTACAGCATTATCCACAACACGATTTCCACAGTGAATAAAAGTCTTTAGCGTTTCTATGTACCTTTAACCACCATATATCGTCTCAAAGAATATCTGTGTGCTTAAGAAGAGATGAAATGGGCTTAAAATATGCTTACAATGCCTTAAACTGAGTTATTCCTCGACGTGGGGGTAATGACTTGAAGGTGACAGACGGAGTATCGTATCTGCAGGTGGTCTCCGTCAGGTCTTGCCCTCCCTCACCCTCAGTCACCTTTCCTCACCCTCCCTCACCTTCCCTCACCTTTCCTCACCCTCCCTCACCTTCTCTCACCCTCCCTCGCCTTCCCTCACCCTCCCTCGCCTTCCCTCACCCTCCCTCGCCTTCCCTCACCCTCCCTCACCCTCCCTCACCCTCCCTCACCTTCCCTCGCCCCCTACCCTCCTTCCTCCCTCACCTTTCCCTCACCTTCCTCACCTTCCCTCACCCTCCCTCGCCTTTCCTCACCCTCCCTCACCCCTCCCTCTGTCCCTCACCTTCCCTCCTTCCTTCCCTCACCCTCCCTCACCCTCCCTCACCCTCCCTCACCTTCCCTCACCCTCCCTCACCTTCCCTCGCCCTCCCTCACCTTCCCTCACCTTCCCTCACCTTCCCTCACCCTCCCTCACCTTTCCTCGCCAACCTTCCTTCCTCCCGCGCAAAAAGAAACCCAGGGCTAACGACACCTAATTTTCTAGATAATACCACTTGATTTTGTCTACGTTCTGGTGGTGTTGTGAGAGAATTTGAGGAGGGAAGGGAAGTGAAAGGAGGAGAAAGAGTGAGAGGGAAGAAGCGAGAAAGAGAGAAGACAACAGAAGGATTAGGTGAATTTGATAGTGATTGGATTAGCATATGATTATAACAACAACGCTACTAATCCCTTGTTATTGTTATATATTACAATCATTTATATTGGGTTTTTTTTTGGGGGGGGGGTGTTATGAATTACAAAGTTCATAATATAATATTTTTATTTTATCTTGGGGTCATTCATATCCGGTGTTTTAAAACTTGAGTAAGCAAATTTAGTCTCTCTCTCTCTCTCTCTCTCTCTCTCTCTCTCTCTCTCTCTCTCTCTCTCTCTCTCTCTCTCATCATCATCAAATTAATATCCTCTTCTCGTGAATATACAACATTAGTTTTCATTATATTATTAAGATAACCATTAGAATAACTTCCTGTCACTGATAAAAAAAAATCTAACAACCTTATAGTGATTCTCTTTTTTTTTCCCTTGTGTCGTATTTTCCTTTTCTTCTTGGTCTATGTGTCCTTATGATCCCAACAGCCTCGTCTATTGTAACTCGACTTTTGTTTTTTTCTTCTTATTTTTCTTTTTTTTTCCCTGGTGATTATAAGTCAGTATCTGTTATCTGAGGGTGAACACATGAGGGTGGGCGAGGTAATAATCTAAGCTGTGTGGATAGATTAAATGAGTTCTATAAACGTTTAGGAGATTTAATTCAGGTTTTATGTATAGTTATAACCCATTTAGACTCGCCATAAGGAATTAAACCCTCCCCTCCACACCCTTCAGCCCCCACCCTTATCCCCCACCCCTCTTTACATAAGCATCCCATCTCCCCCCCCCATCCCAAAGTCCTGAACGGTCAACTATACCTGTAATCATATCATTACAGCTACATTAACGCATGAGCAAATTAGTACCAAATTACACGCTATTTAATTAAATGACCGCGAGCATATACCTTGCAATTAAGGGTTACCAGACATACATTACGACATAATGAAGGTTGAAATTATTACTTGCCAAGAAGCACATACAATGGACCTTTGGTGGGCCAGGGGTCTCTCCATCAAGGGGGGGTGGGGGGTGAGGTGAGAAGGTTGACATTATGCTGCCCTGTCTTTTTGTTTTGTTTCGTGTAATACTTTTCTGTGTTTGTTTGTTTTTGTTTTTGGTATGAGAGACTATTTGGTTGTATCTCTCTCTCTCTCTCTCTCTCTCTCTCTCATCTAAACCTCCTATATCATGTCTCACTCCGCGGTTCGTTGGTTAGACCACCTTGTCCCAATTACCGGGTAGACTCGCTAATTAGTCCTAGGAATGATTGTCCATAATCACTCGAGACGGATAACTTTATTCCTCCCTCGTGGCAGTCAGTAATTATCATAATTTGAACAATAATTCAAGTTTAAGGAATATGTAAACACGACTCGCTTACTTAGAATAAGACCCTGTGTGTGTGTGTGTGTGTGTGTGTGTGTGTGTGTGTGTGTGTGTGTGTGTGTGTGTGTGTGTGTGAGATAATAGAAACATGTACATTCAAACTTGGACGTGTACACACACACACACACACACAGACACACACACACAACACCACCACCAACTAAGAACTTCACCCTCAGCACCTACAGTAGAACAGACATGCAGCCTAAGCTCATCCTGCACCTTCTTCCCCTTCCTCCTCCAGGTGGTTCTCGCCCCCTGACGGAGGAGAAGGACGAGGGGGAGGAGCAGGAGGAGGAGGAGGAGGAGTCTCTGTAAGCACTACCTCTAACCAGGAATCCACTCCCAAATATGACCAACAATGATTCAGAACCAAACTGGACGTCTACTCAACACACGTGAGTATCCTGTCTTATTTTCAATCAATGTTTACCTGGTCATTATCTTCCAGGTAAGTTTTTACTTTTGGTGTGGACACTCTGAATGGCTTTTGGTTAGACCCCAATGGCCTTGGCTAGATACCAGAGGCCTTGTCTAGACCCAGTGGCCTTGCCTAGACCCTAGTGGCCTTGTTTAGACCCCATTGGCCTTGTCTAGACCCTAGTGGCCTTGGCTAGACCACGATCTTAACTTCAGGAACACGAGGCTTTCAGTAGATCTTTCGTTATAATCGTTTATTCTTTTATCATAATGTCATTTTTTTATCATATTTATTTATTATTACCATTAACTGAGCGCGTCTGTGAGGAAGGGTCTAACACAGGTGAGGACGGAGTGAAGTAGCAGTATACAGGTGTAGGAGGAGAGGTATTGGAAGGAGTGCCCAAGCTGGTGTAGCTGAAAGGATTCCAACCAGAGCTACAGGTGTATAGGACCCCCTCCCTCATCCTAGTAACGCTGTACCACCTCTATCCTTCTCCATCACTACCACTACCACAACACTACCATCATAACATCACCACCACACCACCATCACAGCATCACCATACCACGACTCTAACACCACCTCACCGCCATCACCTAGGTTCGGTGTGTCGGGGCCAAGCCTATCAAATGTTGCCTGGGGTCTATAAAGGTCGTGTCAGGGATCTGGCCTACCCGTCAGTGTCATCTGCCAGCCTATAAGCCTACCCGAACCTCCGTCTCAACTAAGGTAGAGAGAGAGAGAGAGAGAGAGAGAGAGAGAGAGAGAGAGAGAGAGAGAGAGAGAGAGTGAGTTTTGAAGATCTTGAAGTTTATGTTTTTGTGGGTCGAAATATCTTGCTGGCCTCGTGGAATAGGACGAAATGGAACATAACATAAAACTTGTATGCTAGACCACAACTCTAGACCATATAGATGTACACAACAGACCCACAGACCCCAGACTAGTGCCACAGACCTAAACCCCATACCACATACCATAGACTCCATACCACACAAACGAGTAACTCTGATCTCTCCTTTGGCTCCTGTCTCTAGTTACTAAATACTATCCTCTAACCATCATCCCTCGACTTCCCTCGTATCATATAAAAAATCAAAAGGTCTTCTTCCGTCGTTTCTCTTCCCCCGTCTACTAGCCTCGTCTTTCTTACGTCCATACTCGACGTCCTAAAGCCGTCCCAAAATCTCATCCCTTTCCTCCAGACTCGTCCCCCTTCTCTTCCTCCTCATCCTCCCCTACTCGCTTCTCATCCCGTTTCCTCGACTCATTTCCTCATCCCATTTTTCCTCTACATTATCGACAATCTTCTCCCTCCCTCTCTCTCTCTCTCCCTCTCATTCTCTCTTCCCGTTATGAATACTGACGTTGTTTCCGTTCCCCTTCATCATCATCATCATCATCATCATTCCTGTTGTCATACATCCGTCTAGATCCTCGGCTCTATCTCCTTGTTTTTATGACACCATATGTTGTCCCTCTTCATGTCATGTCATCTCCTCCTCGTCCCCTCACTTCTCTTTCTTCCTATCATGTCTCCTCCACCCCCTTCCTGTCACATCTCGTCCCCTCACCTATCATGTCTCCTTCTCGACCCCAGTCTGTCACATCGCCTCGTCGTTCCATCTCAAGGCTGCGTCTCCCAAGCTTAATCCTCTCAACCAGGACGCCTCAGCTACACCTCCTAGCCAGCCACACCTCCTAGCCAACCAGTCTATTCTCCTGGATCCTGCCACAAGCCACCATCCTAAGCCCAGAATCCACCTCCTTCACCACACACACTCACCTCACCTCTCACACCCTCTCACCTCACTCTCCCTTCGGTCTCCTTGTGGCACTCGAGCAGAATCTCTCCCCCCAGCAACTGTTCCTTCACTTCACCACATTCCCCCCCTATAGATCCTACCACAGTCGCTACCGCAGTTCATACTACACACCCCACCCAGTTCCCTGTCACGGTTTCCTCCCCTAGTTCCCGTACGTTCCCCGTCTCCCCTGTCCTTCCCCCTGTTCTCCCATCCATTCCCCAACTGTCCTGTCTCCCCTTTCTTCCCTTTCCATCCTTCCCGTCCTCCCATCCATTCCCTATCTCCCCCGTCCTCTCCCCGTTTCCCCTGTCCTTTCCCCGTCTGCCTGGCCCCCATTCTCTATCCCTCCATGGTCGTCCCCGAAGAGAATATAAAGGGCCCCACCTCTTCATAGCGAGCGTTGTAATGATAACCGGTGTGGGTAATATAATTGTGGCGAGAATTGATCACATTAGAACTTGATTCACTCGCCAAGGTGGCAACAGCGGCACAGCCAGGTGGTGTTGCCATATGTCGGGGCGCTGAAGTTATATTACAAACAAAAGCTGTGTGTGTGTGTGTGTGTGTGTTACAAATCCTCTCTCTCTCTCTCTCTCTCTCTCGCTTTAACTTGAATTATACACAAATCCAGAATGACAAGGCATGTGCGGACAACCTAGGAGCTGGAACAGACGCGCTGGCTAAATGAAATGACAACATTACAGCACAAAATGGTAATGAGACGTACTAAAAGCCCATTCAACCCAATGCTATATTACCATTATCCTAACTTCTGCTGGCTGCGACTTGGTCAGGAATCAAAGCAGCCGTGTATGTGTCTCTATGTGCGTGTGTGTGTGTGTGTGTCTGTGTTTATCTTATTTCGTATTGTTGTGTCAGAGTTTACGGGCTGCAGATGAATATGAAAGGAATAATCGTAAGCATGTTGTGATTTCCTCGTTTCCTCTAAGACTCGCATCTCTTAAGCAACTATATTATTTGCGTATCGAGAGCCTTCCACACATACATTTCAATCCTGTTAACATTACTACGTTCAGAACAAACACGCTATAAGCCTGATGCCTGGGACCTCGAAACTTAAGCCAGCGCCATGGTGAATCTGACACAACCATTGGATATAAGAGACCCGCCAGCTTTCTCATAATTCGCTGCCCGTTATAACAATAGCAGTTATGTTTGTATTCCATTACGTGGCTCCTCCCTCGAGGCGGAGACAAGGTCGACTCCGCCCATCCTCCTGGTTCTTCCACCCGCCGAGAGAGGACGTTAGTCGACGAAGATTTTTTTTTTCTTTCTTTACACTGACAGACGTTCTGCTAGTAACTTCTATTGCCGTTTTATGAAGTTAATTCCTATGATTGTTTGATCGAAAATGTTTCTAGTGATAAAAATACCACGTGTGTGTGCTGGGTCCTCGTACAGTTATCAGTAGACGCTGTGTATCGCTGTATTCTCCCTGATAAGAAATGATATTAATTGTGTAGGCGGAGTCGCGTTTGAGTTAACATCCTCGTAGCCAATGAACGCGTAGATTTGCGCCTAGCTCTACAATCACCGACCAATCAGGAGGCACCCCCGACATGGCGATCCAGGCGGTAAGCTCCATGTGTTGATCATGTAGTCAACATCGTGTAAGTGTCAACATTACTATCTAGGCTTCCTGTTCGCCTCCCCTACGTGCTGATGGGAACTTCTGGGACGCTGTGTCCTGTGTGAGCAAACTGCGACGTTGTGTTCATTTAAAATATTGACTCTTTGAAGAGATAGATCAAGTGCAGCGTCAGGAGGAGGATGTCGGGCGCGGAGGGGAGGGTGTAGCGGGTGGCGATGCCCTACTGCTGCTGCTGCTGCTCTGGCGGCTGGCGCTGGTCATGATTCCTACACCCTCTACCGTCATTCACACCCCCACGCGCCCCAAGCTGGGCTTTTCTATTGACAGTATCGTCGGGCGTGGGGGAGTAGAGGCGAGGGAGTCACCGCCCCTCTCACCAGGGTCCCCACGAGGGAGCCCACGACCCAGGAGCCCGCTGGGGTCCTTCCAAGATCTGCATAAAACACAAGTTCGGATCCCCGAGCCCATCCACCCCCTGGTTCCTACGTCTGTGCCTACGTCATTAGCTCACCACCCGGCAGCCATCCCGTCCCTACAGACTCTACACGGCCTCCATGTACCACAAGCCCTCCACCTGGCGGCTCTGCTGCCCCCTGGGACTGCCCATGGTTTGCACCCAGCAATGCACCCCGTCCTGCTGGGCCAGATGCCACAATTGGGCACGCCCTTACCCCCGGCGCCAGGACCCAGGGAGTTCCCGCTGTACCCGTGGCTCCTCTCCAGGCACTCCCGGCTCTTCGGCCACAGGTTCCCAGGTAAACAAACGTTGTCGTGTGGCACTAACTCCACCATGACACACACACACACACACACACACACACACAGGCTTCACTCACTCACCAGGGGCTTAACTCCCCGCAAGTTGTGGTAGGGCGGAGGGTCGCTGGTCACGGCCACACCCGGAGCACACCAGCCCTAGGTAGCCCTCTTGCCGCAGTTGCCGCACTCAGGCTGTCATGACACTGGCCAATAATAATTGTATTATTATTATTATTATTATTATTATTATTATTATTATTACTGATATAATTTATACTGTTATTGTTATCACTATTGCTGTTATATTTTTATCACATTATGAATACTTTATCTTCACACACACACACACACATATATACTATATTGTTCAGTATTATAATATCATCTTTATATTGAGACATTTAGAGCAGGTAACAGTCGTGTCACCTAATACCAACAATTATTTTAAGCAGTTACTGATTACCTCTGTGCTCGTTAATGTGATTACCTGTTGAAGGTATATCTTAAGGAAACATATTAGGTGTTCAAAGTATGTAAGGCACTGTATTATGGCACGTGTGTGTGTGTGTGTGTGTGTGTGACCAAAACACTTGATTTTTTCCATATATGTTTAAATTCAGGGTTTGAAAGTTAGCATGGAGCTGACCTTTAGGCACACACACACACACACACACACACACACACTTAAGGGGATACGCCTATATACCAACACCTATTAATGATAGTAATTGTTGTTGTTGTTGTTTTGGGGAGCCTCATCTATCAGGAAAATAAATAATAACTCGGTATTATTTTTTTTACAAGAGATAACCTTTAAAAATAATCTAATAATTACTTTAAAAAGAACAACGATTATAATTACAAAATAATAATTAAATTTTTATCCTCGTTAAAGAACATACGAATTTATGTAAGTCAAGGAAAATTATTTTGATTTGATAAGATTATTCATATATTAATGTCAGCAATTGTTCTTTATTATTATTATTATTACTATTATTATTATTATTATTATTATTATTATTATTATTATTATTATTATTATTATTATCAATTGGTCTTTACCTGATAGAGATGGTAATTAAGTCGACCATACAGCAGTACTAACGATGTGATTAGACTACATTAAGGTTGTCATTGTTATTGTTATTGTTATTTATGATGCCTTGCCACTGGTTATTGAGATTAACCCTTTGAAGACGCTAGTTGTAACTCCTTGAGAAATATGACTCGAATTATAAACCCCTTGAGAGTTATTACTTGAGACATCGTCCTCCAAGGGTTAATGTTATTGTTATTGTAATTACTGTTATTGGTGAATGTTTGTTTTTTGTTTTACTACTTGAATTAGTTATATTATTATTATTATTAGTGCTTGTATTTTTTTTGCTTCGTATTAATATCTGTTATTTTCGTATTATGATTTCATTTGTTATTAATGAAATTATTTTTATTAGTATTTTTCTTTTTATTATTATAGTTTTTGTTCATAGTAACGGAAATAAGGGTCTTAATAATAATAATAATAATAATAATAATAATAATAATAATAATAATAATAATAAAATAACAATAGTGGAAATTATTATTATTATTATTATTATTATTATTATTATTATTTTGATTATTATTATCATTATTTTTATTATTGTTTTATTATTATTGTGATTCTTACACCTATCATCATTCTTATTATTATTGATATATCGCTTCATTGACAGTTTTCCCTAGTGTTGTTGTCAAAACTATATTATTCTACCATCTGTGTTCGTATCAGTAGACAGTTACCGCTACCATGTCCACATATACTGTATATAGTACCGTCTCAGTTCACTTCACAAGGGGAGAAGGCCCAGTGTCGGGCTTGTCGTTAGGTGAACAACCTCAGCTTCTGCCCAAGGGAGTGGAGTCACCCCACTATCTGCTGAATGCTAAGAATCAGGAGATCAGGACCTTGCCGGCCACAACAGGAAGGTGCTTGCATGAATAACAAATACATTTAACTTTTTTTCAAGCAATTTACACTACCGTCAACCTCTCACTTGCTTTACTACATGAATACGTAATATCTATTTTCATCATGTGACTTAAATCTAGTTTCCCAAAAGTGTTCAGCAATGACTTAATTCCGGGTATTGTTAGCGGCGTTGTTGTTTACTTCACTTGACCTGAAATCTTAAATGTTGATTGCCGTTGTTGTTGTTTATCTCGTGTAATGACGTAACCAAGAGTTCTGATGTATTGGTCTGGTTGGAGAATAAGATTATATTTCAGAGTGACTTTATCCTGGTGGTGATGGTGATTGTGGTGGTGGTGGTGATGGTGGTGATGATGGTGGTGGTGGTGATTGTGGTGGTGATGATGGTGGTGATGATAGTGTTGGTGGTGATATTGGTGGTGGTGATGATGGTGATTGTGATGGTGATAGATATATTACACCCTTGTTTCGATTCTTTCCCTCCCTCTTCTTCCTTCCCTCTTCCCTCTTCTCCCTCTCTACACCCTCCTTATTTACCTTCTCTCTACAATTTTTCCCGTTATCTTCTCTTCCTTTGATCCTCTTCCTCTCTTCTCCTCTCATCTTCTTCTCTTCTCCCTCTCCATCCCTTCTACTCCCTCCCCTTCCACCTCCACCTCCTCTCCCGTGATGTGTCAGTATTCACGACATTATTTGTGTATTGTTCGTTTGGTTAGGTTACGTTACGTTACGTTACGTTACCATTAGGCTGTTTAATCCAAATAATCTTTTAGTACAAAATAATGAAAACATAATGAGTCTTTGTCGTCAATTAATCTTACCAGACGCTAAATATTGGTAAATGATTCAGTAGAATTTATAAGTGAGAATAATACTAAGTTTGGCGGAGTTAAATAGTAATTTCTGAATCAATATTGACCACTGTTATCATACATCGCTGTCATCGCTTGTCTGTTATCGCTTGTCTGTCTGTTATCGATGTTATCTTTAAGCACTCGTTGTTAATGATAATGCTGACATGTGTAATTCGTATGTATATATAATTATTAATTAATATAACTGTGTGTTCATATGTGATTATACAAGTTGACCGGAAGTAATTTACACGATTGCATTAAACAACTCTACTACATATATCTTTTACAAGATTATATAGTTTATCTACACAATTACCTTACACAATTGCATAATACAAATGCTTAGCAAAATTAGATAAGACAATTACATACAATAAGTGATTCTACGACAGCAATCACTCGGTGTTTTGTTTTTATTCTTCTGTGTGTATTTCTTCTACTTTTATTCACTACTACTAATGTTGATAATGATAAAAATAATGATAATAATTCGTTCGTATTTTTCAATTTCGTGATTTTTTTCTTCATATTTTCTCCCTTTTCCTCTTCTTCCTTTTTTAGTTCTGTGTATCCACCAGCGCCCCTTGTTATGTGTCCACCAGTGTTCCCTCGTATGTATCCACCAGCGCTCCTCGTATGTGTGCACCAGCGCCCCCTCGTGTGTGTCCACCAGCGTCCCCTCGTGTGTGTCCACCAGCGCCCCCTCGTGTGTGTCAGCGCCTCGTTCGTGTTCATTATTCACCTGTAATCCGTTTATGGGAGCGCGACCACCCGATAAATGTAATAAACAGCAAGTGTAAGTAATCGGTATGTCTGTGTGTGTGTTTATGAGTGCTGGGGGAGTGTGTGTGTGTGTGTAGTGTGTGTGTGTGTGTGTGTGTGTGTGTGTGTGTGTGTGTGTGTGTGTGTGTCAGTACTCCATTTAAGTCTATTCGTTTACTGAAGTCTTCTGGACATAATGCCAAAATAAACAATGTGTGTGTCCTTTCACCATAGATATTACCCACGTAGAGTAAAGCTTCCCTCCAGTAGGCACCGACAGAGGGCAGCACCCGCCATCATACCCAAGCAATACCAATGTACCCTGATGACGTCACAGTTCACTCTGGTTGGCGAAACAAAACAAACATCTGAGAGTTACATATAAGATCAGTTTATATTCCTGAAAAAATCAAGTCAATTTCGTGGTGAAAATTTTTTCCGACTAATTTTTTTCTTCTTGAAATTATTTTGCATAAATAAATAAAGACATAGAACACATAATTATCTTTATTTCTTTTGTTTTCTACCAGTTAGTGAACATTATACTTGTAAACAATGACGCTAAACATTCGTGGACAAGGCAATGTTAACCTCTATAAATTCACACAACATTAAAAACGATATAAAAAAGATATGACAAACTTCTTCTTATTAACAACTAAAAATAATCACTTGTACGTCCATCAATCGAAGACCGAAATATTTACATTATTACACATAGGAGCCCCTAGAGTCAACGCCAGGTGGTTCTCAAAGGGCCTCCCCATCAGGAAGGTAATCAGGAACGTGCTATGGACTGACTGCTTTACTAAATAGCTTCCTCAGGGTTCTCAAAGGTCTCTACCCTGAGTGTGTGATATATTAACAGGTTTACTTACGCTGCACCACCCTAAGAGTTGACAGTCAAAATGGCGTCGACAATACGCTTAACTCGAATATATCCAGAGGTAGAAGGAAACAATCACAAGGTGCGATTTTTTTTTTAATTGATCAGGAGTGACTTTAATCGATATGAAATTCGTTTGATATATTTACGTTGTTGTGGACCAGGTCAGTGTGACGTTCCTGACTGCTTCTCTCAAATATATCAACGTCTATTACTCCTCGTATGTATAACACTCTCTATACACTAATTAAAATGACATCAGATAATTTGTCACAACGTTTCAGGAGCAGTTAAGTTGCACTCGGTATTACCAACACACTAAATAACGCTATGAACACTGCGCCTGGCTCGTGCGATACTGTAACCCATTCCTCTAACACGTCAGTAATCTTAGTCTTTAACATAATTCTTTGGTTTTCATAACGATACATAACGCGATTATTACTGTACTTATCCTGCTAATACCCAGGACGCCTCCTTCAAGTCTTTCGACACTGCACCTTCTTAATTTACTACATCCACTTTTTATCATCTAAATACCGTACCATCATACATCAACTCTCTACACACACTTCCCTCTAGTCGTCAGGGTCTACTAGCATCACCACACCACCACCACGTGCGGCCTGGTGTACATACGTGGTCTCATCAGCGAGGTGATTTATCGTAACATGGTCGGAGTTTTACAGCGTCGGGGCGTCATGTGTGTTATTGTGTAGAGATCATAAACCAGGGAGGCGGTGAAGGTGAAGCTCCCACCGTCAGTCAGTCAGCCAGGGGGCCCTCTGTTCTTCCCTCCCTCCATCCCTCTCTCCTTCCCTCCCTCCTTCCCTCCCACCGTCCATCCCTCCATCCTCACTCTCTCGTGTTGGACGCTTACCACAAAACAACAAACTCTTCCCTCTCACTACCCGACAACATAAGCTCCATCACAGGACCCGTACACTCTGCCTCGAGTTTACAGCAAATATGGGGTACAACCTTAAATGAATTGCTTTTTCTGAACAAGACGGAGAATATCGTGTTGTGTCGTTAGCTCACACCATTTTAGGTTTCATAAATAAAATGCAGCATGTGTCCTCGTCTTATGGGTTACCCCGATGCTCCCTCGCGCGTGTTGCTGCATGCACTGAGGTGAGGTATAGGTGACTGTGTTCTGGATATCCTTGGCGTTATAATTCAGGTCATCTACAGAAGAAATGACCTATTAACCGCTTTTCATGGCTATTGTTAGTTGGCTGGACCTCCTATTTATCATAGTCTTACAAATTAAATATATGTCGCTCGTCTCTTGGCTTCCATCCCGTTTAGTTGTAATGTTATAGCACAGGTATTAGACTCGTACAGGTGATTCTCATGTGTTTAAGGTCAAAGTACACATGTCCGATTGTGCGGTGGCCGAGTGGCTAAAGCATTCGTTTCTTTTCCTAAGGATCTCTGGTTCTTACCCCAGGATACCACCGGTTGAATTGCAAAAGGTTACCTGGCTTTAGCTGGGGAAGTGAAGACAGTGTTGGTTATTTTGATTCATTATGTATATACCGAGGCCTAGTATTCAGTGTACTATATCCGCACCGCCCTGAACTACCACCCCCTTCTCAGATATGTACGTTCACTCTCACTGTTCAGAAGTGTTCGAGGTTTAATACTATATCACACACGTTCGAGGGGATATAATACCAGCACAGATGTTTGAGACAAAGGTTACCTGCCTTACAGGTGTTTGAGAAAGATAAACACGAGCCAATTTATAACACCAAATAGTATAATTTTGATGGCAGTAATGTAGTTATTTATAATGTGTCCCAAGCTGAGGCCACATAGAGAAATATTAATGGTGTGTTATGAAGTCAGGGGAAGATTTGGATGATAAGGTTAATTGTAGTTAAAATTATAATTGTGTCATACGTTCAGGTTACAATGGAAATATTAACAGTGTCAAGTTTAAATTACCATGAAAATATTATCTATGTCAAAACTGTGTTATAAGCCCAGAACACAATGGTTAATTTAAGTGTCATATGCCTTGGTCACAGTGGATATATAAACAGTATTTATGTCATAAGTTAATGTCAAGTTAATATCATAAGAGAGGTATTTGTTAATGGTATAGTTGTGACGGTTTTTTTTTTGGAGGGGTGATAATAACAGCAGAGGTTGTAGATCCAGCACAGTTTTAAACATCTTTGACTTGGACTTACTCGAGGCTTAAAGTGTATCATAGGTGACTTGTTGTTGACTTGTGGTGAAGAGGGAAGTCTCTCTCTCTCTCTCTCTCTCTCTCTCTCTCTCTCTCTCTCTCTCTCTCTCTCTCTCTCTCTCTTCAATGAACTAGATGATGGGTTAGTGAAATATGTATTACTGTAGAAAGATAAACATTCGAGCTTGTTTGGTTTTTATCAACGTAACGATAACTTTAATGACGACGATGACGATGAGGATGACGATGACGATGGCTACACGAGAGGGAATAAAATCTTGTAGTTTGTTAAGAGGAAGTTGAGTTTGGTTATAAAGTACCATAGCGCTTATTTTAAGTACGATATAGATTCATAGTGCCGAATACTGTTGCATTTATCCTTCAAGGTAACTAATTTGATATACTGTTAAATTTGTTGAAGCTTAAAAGTATATTCAGTCAGTTTAAGCTTTTTTTTTTTTACGATATCCAACCAATGATAAACTTTGGATAAACATGTAGGGAAATTATTTTATGTGGTACAATATACAAATTATATAACTAGACACAACATAGCGTTTATTTGAGTAGTCTCTCGTGTGTGTGTGTGTGTGTGTGTGTGTGTGTGTGTGTGTGTGTGTGTGTGTGTGTGTGTGCGTGTGTGAGACCTTCAGTATAGTTGACAATGACTTATATTGTCATTTTATTGTCATGAACATCCGGAACATAATTAAGGCCTCGGGAGGGTTAAGTTCAAGTACTGAGTAATTATCTCTCTCTCTCTCTCTCTCTCTCTCTCTCTCTCTCTCTCTCTCTTGTTCCCGGAAACACATCAAAATTCCACCATGTTGTTACCTGTGTTATCTACCTGTGTATCTCCGTGTTACATTCCAGTATGTTGTTAGCGGAGCATTGAATCTAAGTCTCTGTTATGTCGTTCAGCGTGATGTGAGTTAGTGTTATGTGATCAAGGATAGACAGGTAATTAGGCTCAACTGCAGATTAGGCCACCCAGTTTATTTCACCTGAAGATTTTGGGCCACTCTTAACACTGCATTAGGTTAGGTTAACGTTAGGGTCGTTAGGTTAGGTTAGGGTGGTTAATATTCATGTGAGTGTATTCTGAGGTCGAAGATTAGATATTTAAGTAAAGAAATTAATGTCATCGTCATCTGGCTAAAAAAAAAATATCTTTTATTAGAGAATTTATCATATTCTTTTTGACATCAGATATTATTAATTGGATAAAGAACTTAATATTATTATTTTTCTTTTATGTCGTTAACCGAAAAATAAATAAATGATGTAAGATAAACCATTCATTAAAACACGTAAATTTGTTGTCTCTATTAAAATGTAAACACTATCCTCGCTTTGCAGAATTTGTATCATTTATTCAAGGATAAATTACATGAGATTAAAAACTAGATGATAGTTTTTGAAGGAATTAAATATATGTTATAATTTGGTTCGTTTCTGTGACATTAAGAAGTAATTTGTTGTCGTAGATAATTAAATAAAATACCTTCTGTCTTAGGAATTAGTGACGCGTCATCAGGAGGTATATTTCTTGCTATCAAAATTTAATTTATCCCACGATGAAGAATTTAACACCTAAATGATAATCTGCGTTCAAGAATATATATTTTATTAACTATTTTTATATATACTTTTCTTTTTTAAATTTTATTGTTTTATAAAGAACCTGGAAGGAAAAAAAAGACTTGTTTATTGAGATTTAGAACATGGGTAAAAAATAAACCGAATCCGGAACCGAACCCCAAAGCTTTCGTGGTGTTTTACTCAGGTTAGGTTAGGTTTAGATTAGTTTAGGCTAGGTTTAGGTTTAGGTTTGGTTAGGTTAGGTTTAGATTAGTTTAGGCTAGGTTTAGGTTTGGTTAGGCTAGGTTTAGGTTAGGTTAGGCTAGGTTTAGGTTAGTTTAGGCTAGGCTTAGGTTAGGTTCGGCTAGGTTTAGATTAGGTTAGGTTTACGTTAGGTTAGGTTATTATTAGCGGATCTCCTTAACTACCTCAAGACTCAACTATTTCTCTATACTCAACCTCAAATAAATTACTTCAGGAAACAACTACACTTTACCCCCCACAGGTAACGCGACTTACCTGGGCCAATTAGACAAAAGGTATCCTAATTAATTACCGTCATAAAACCCAGTATTAACGAGTGGTATTACCGTCCGCTACTGTCTCAACACCCCCCCCCCTCCCTCGAAAAATAAAAAAATAGACGGCTATTTTGAATTTCCGGCGATAAGTAATATGACTGCGGATGACGATGACGTGTTTGTCCTGCGTTATTAGCATGTGTGTGTGTGTGTGTGTGTGTGTGTGTGTGTGTGTGTCATATATTACACGTGATTGACATGGTATAGATTATAAAAAAAATCATTAATATATTAAACCTTTAGATGAAGTCTCAAAAAAAAAAGGCGATTGAGACTCACTATCTGATTATAAACAAGTAGGTAATGGACAATATTTTGGAGATACTCATAGGTAATCTTCAATAGACAATTTAAATTACAGTTTTAATAGAGTTTTTATAGGTATAACAAGAGCGTTAAAGAAACAAAATCACATCAGATACGTAATTGTTGACATTGCAAACTATAGATACCAGAATATGCAAACCTTTATGTACTACACCAGAAGAAACAAAATCACATCAGATATAGTTATTCGTTGGCGGGAATTAGTTATATTTTTTTAGAGCATCGCAAACTATAGATATCAGAATATTTAATACTTTATGTTATACACCAGGACCAGAAGAAACAAAATCGCATCAGATAGTTTGTTTTTGTTTTTAGATCATCGGAAATTATTATAGATACTAGAATTATTAATATTTTATGTTAAACACCAGGAACAGAAGAAACAAAATTGCATCAGATAGTTAGTTGTTGGCGGGAATTAGTTATATTTTTTAGAGCATCGGAAACTATATATACTAAAATACTTTGGTTTATGGCGGGAATTAGTTATATTTTTTTAGAGCATCGGATTTATAGATACCAGAATATTTAATACTTTATGCTCGACACTAGAGGGCCAAATAATAATAATAATAATAATAATAATAATAATAATAATAATAATAATAATAATAATATAAAATAAAAATAGTATAAAAATTAAGTTAAAGGATAAATTAGGATTTTTTCCCTATTATATTTGATGATATTACGATAAAAAAAAATATATATATATATAAATTACTACAGTGACATAATTAATTTTTTTGGGCTATTCAGTATATTATTTAATTTTGTTTACGAAAGCTAATCACCTCGATCTTCTTCAGTATTTTTATTTAGACAAAACAAAATCCCATATGTCGACGGCTTTAATTTCCACGTCAAAAAATAAATCCCCTTAGTATTTGGTATATTTTAATTATGATTATTATTATTTTATTTTTATTTTTATTTACGTTTTTGTATCGTGGCTTTAGGAGGATTTAGTTTATTTTTGGGGTTTAATTTAAGGTAAGATATTATTGTTACAGTTTGGGTACAGTTGTATAGGCGCTGTAATTGTATGTTTGTTTACTGTTGTTTCTGTTGAGTATTGTTGTATAAATGAATGAATGAATGGATGAATATATGGGTGAATAAATGGATAAATAAATGAAATGATGAATACACGAGTGAATGAATGAATAAAGGAATGAATGAAATGATGAATACACGGGTGAAGGAATGAAAGTTTGAAGAATATTACCTAAAGTTTACAGTCAAGAAGAAGAAGAAGAAGAATCCTCTCAACATAACCCGGAAGAAGATGCCATTCCTTTCATTAAAACCAAGAACAAAACAGTCCTTTAATTATACTGAATATTCAAATCAGTGTTTATAAGTGAAGGGAATGGTGTGTTTGTGTGTGTGTGTGTGTGTGTGTGTGTGTGTGTGTGTGTAAGTACGACGTTTCACCAAAGGGCTCGTCATATTTCGTTTCTTCATAGCGTATATGTCCGTTTGTGCGTCCCCCCCTCCCTAAATCTTCCCTGTCTGTCTGTGTCTGTCTGTCTGTCTGTCCATCATATACGTCTAGTGCCTTAGACCACCACCTATAGCGCGTGCGTCAGTCAAGAGTGAGACCCGGTGCTGACACATACAAACTAACCCAGGTAGATGACGTGCCTAACATAGTAAAAGTGAAGTCCTGTCCACCTGTAATCATGAGAGCCTCACCTGGGCGGCCACCATCTTGGAGACACTCTAGTCCTCACTCTAGTCCTACCGCTGCGCCTCCGTCACCCCGCTGCTCAGTCATATGCTCGGCAGGTTAAGTGGTAGATAGTTGTTCACCTGGTGGTAATTATAATAGTGATACTAATATTAGTCATTGGGTTAAAGATATCAGAATAATAATAATAATAATAATAATAATAATAATAATAATAATAATAATAATAATGATTGTAATGATAAAAATAATGATAAAACCAACGGCGTAAATAATGATAACAAAAACAGTAAGAAAATAATAATAATAATAATAATAATAATAATAATAATAATTTTGGAAAGTTAAGCGGACAGTTACCTAAGGTTCATGGATTACTTTTATATTTTCCAGCGCCGGGATTTTGTCCAACGGAAAATAACTTCACTTTTGATGAGATTTTTTTTTTCAATATTATTTTTTTACCTAAAGAAAAACACTCATCGATATAAATTTTTATCCAGTGGAATTTTTTTTCTTCAATGGAAAATACGTTTTTTGTTATATTTCCAATGGGATCCGAGTCCAATTGAAAAACAGATGAGTGGGATTTTGTAAGGCGCCCTATACGACTGAATCTATACTATAAGGAGAAGACGAGGCGGTGGTCAGAAGCCTCGGCATATAAGCTATACTTGACTTGATTCGTCTCCCAATAGACTAAGTTACGAGGGAGATACACACTGCTAACCACCTCATTCTTTTCACCTGAACGACTCACCTGAACGACTCACCTGTACCTTACTACTGTGTTATTTTCCCGGTTAATATTTGATGTATAGTGACGTTGGTGGTGGTGGTGGTGGTTGTGAGAGCGGACGAACATAAGGTATAAAAATGATTGACTTGTCGAGTGTGTGTGATTGATGGTCTTATGGCACACTATTAACACACACACACACACACACACACACACGCACATATACAAACACACACACATACACACACACATAGAGAGAGAGAGAGAGAGAGAGAGTGTGTGTGTGTGTGTGTGTGTGTGTGTGTGTGTCCTACCCGGTGGAAAATGGTGACAGGTGGTGATAGTGACAGTGGTGGCAGACGGTTGATAGTAACAGTGGTGGTAGTGGTAGACAGGAAATTCACAATAGTCGCCCGGGGTTCTTACGTGCTTGCGAGACCCCATGCTTACGTGTGTGTGTGTGTGTGTATGTGTGTGTGTGTGTGTGTATGTATCCCCTAACCGTGAGCGTCTGACTATCATACGTAATTCATCTCTCATATCACACATCCTAATCAGAATATAGTCAACAGGTAACACACACACACACACACACACACACACACACACACACACACACACACACACACACACACACACACACTCCTCTTCATTTCCCCTTCATCCTCATCCTCCTCACGAGAATTCCAAGACCACAATTCATAAAAGTCTCGTAGGTTAGGTTAGGTTAAGTTAGGTTAGGTTAGGTTAGGTTAAGATAGGTTAGGACAGCAGAGTTCTATATGATCTCCCAGGTAAGACTAACATCATCACCTCGGTATACAGGTAACCCTTATGCAGGTAGAGCTCGCCGCCACCTGCACAACAGTACACGAATATTGTACAAAATAAATACAAAACATCCATGGTCAGAGCCTTGTGGGCGGCGTTGTGTTCGTCTTTCTGTCGTGTTCGTCTGTCTGTTGTGTTCGTCTGTCTGTCGTATTCGTCTGTCTGTCGTGTTCGTCTGTCTGTCGTGTTCGTCTGTCTGTTGTGTTCGTCTGTCTATTGTGTTCGTCTGTCTGTCTTGTTCGTCTGTCTGTTGTGTTCGTCTGTCTGTCGTGTTCGTCTGTCTGTCGTGTTCGTCTGTCTGTCGTGTTCGTCTGTCTGTTGTGTTCGTCTGTCTATTGTGTTCGTCTGTCTGTCTTGTTCGTCTGTCTGTTGTGTTCGTCTGTCTGTCGTTCGTCTGCCCGTCGTGTTCGTCTGTCGTCTTGTTCCGTCTGTCTGTCGTGTTCGTCTGTCTGCTGTGCTCCGTCTGTTCCGTCGTTCGTCTGTCTGTCGTGTTCGTCTGTCTGTTTTGTTCGTCTGTCTGTCGTGCCTGTCTGTCTGGTGTGCTCCGTCTGTCTGTTGTGTTCGCCCGTCTGTCGTGCTCGTCTGTCGTCGTGTTCGTCTGTCTGTTGTGTTCGTCTGTCTGTCGTGTTCGTCTGTCTGTCGTGTTCGTCTGTCTGTCGTGTTCGTCTGTCTGTTGTGTTCGTCTGTCTGGCTGTCGTGTTCGTCTGTCTGTCGTGTTCCGTCTGTCTGTCGTGTTCGCTCCGTCTGTCGTGTTCCGTCTGTCTGTTTTGTTCGTCTGTCTGTCGCTCCGTCTGTCTGGTGTGTTCCGTCTGTCTGTTGTGTTCGCCCGTTCGTCGCTCCGTCTATCTGTCATGTTCGCCCGTCTGTTGTGTTCGGGTTCATCTGTCGTGTTCGTCTGTCTGTCGTCTGTCTATCTGTCGCTCCGTCTGTCTGTCGCCGTCCGCCCGTTTGCTCCGTCTGTCTGTCGTGTTCGTCTGTCTGTCGTGTTCGTCTGTCTGTCGTGTTCGTCTATCTGTCGTGTTCGTCTGTCTGTCGTGTTCGTCTGTCTGTCGTGTTCGTCTGTCTGTCGTGTTCGTCTGTCTGTCGTGTTCGTCTGTCTGTCGTGTTCGTCTATCTGTCGTGTTCGTCTGTCTGTCGTGTTCGTCTGTATGTATGTCAAGTGTCGAATACTTCAAGATTTTGGACAAATTTGACACGAGGAAAAGTTATAAATTGTTTAAAAGTTCTTGTAGAAATGCAAATAAATGTAAAAACTTATTCTTACAAAAAAAATTCACGTAGCAGAACTTTATTATGATTGTCAGGTGTCGTTATCCCTCCTTAATTAAATATACCTGTATGGCAATATTTATTACCTGTGAAAAAATAATCAAAACTCACATTAAGTCAAAAACAAATCATCAAATTAACATCTATTCGCCTGTTGACTATAGGCTCACCAAGACTGCATTACGTAGTTGTTTGACCGATAATAAAAGTATTTACTCCAGACATACATTTAAACAACTACCAACTACTGAACAATCGTTGTGTTACTGAGACATAGGCCTAATGATAAGAAAGATAAGGCTGATTTTGTTTCTTATCAGTAGTTAAATTATTATTAGTGTTTTTGTTAACTTATCTTTACAATATATTTTTTTTAAAGTCTTTCCCGGAGTTAAAGTTGATAGCTGAGCGATAATTGTGATTTTGAAGATAATTTTAGTAGATGTAGATAATTTTAGATGCAGGTGATTTCAGATACAAATTATTTTAGATCGGAATGTTTTAAATACAGATTAATTTATATACAGATTAAATTCGTAGATGCAGACATAAAATATAGATAGATTTATTTAAGCGTCCAAGGTGAAAAAAAAATTACAATTTCACACTAATTACTGATAACTGATAGAAATTTCCTTCATATTAGAGAAACAAAATTTTTTAACTCTCTATTGACAACACACCTGAAGCCTTACACCCTCTATTAACACACCTGAAGCCTTATACTATCTATTAACACACCTGAAACCTTACACCATCTATTAACACACCTGAAGCCTTATACTATCTATTAACACACCTGAAACCTTATACTATCTATTGACAACACACCTGAAGCGTAACACACCTGAAGCCTTACACCACCTATTGACAACACACCTGAAGCCTTACACCACCTATTGACAACACACCTGAAGCCTTACACCACCTATTGACAACACACCTGAAGCCTTACACCACCTATTGACTACACAGCCTTCATGGCCAGGTAGATGTTTACCATTACATGACACAGAAATACCTGTATTTATATGTAGGTTTGGGCAAAAAGGTAATTGGGAATCTTGCTAATGGACGGCGGGACAACGTCTATGTATACAAACGTCTATGTATACACACGTCTATGTATACAAACGTCTATGTATACAATCGTCTATGTATAAGAAAACAACTATTATGTATATACAATAATGTCTATGTATACAAACGTTTATGTATACAAACAACTATGTATAAATCGTCTATGTATACAATCGTCTATGTATACAGACGTCTATGTATACAAACGTCTATGTATACAAACGTCTATGCATACATGATGTGTTTGTTGGCTGTATATATGTATGTATAAGATAATAACTGGTAGAATGATAAAGAAATAAAGAGATAAATAGATTAATAAGTAAACAGACAGACAGAGAGCCAGACAGACAGAGAACCAGACAGACAGAGAACCAGACAGACAGAGAACCAGACAGACAGAGAGCCAGACAGACAGAGAGCCAGACAGACAGAGAGCCAGACAGACAGAGAGCCAGACAGACAGAGAACCAGACAGACAGAGAACCAGACAGACAGAGAACCAGACAGACAGACAGATGAATATAAAAGTTGAAATATAATTAAGGTTCAGGAGGTATTGCTCTCCTTCTGTAATCACAGGTTGGTACACTGTATTTGGCACCCTGTAACACTATAGACATCACTGTACCTCTGCTAACGTTACTAAATTATAAAGGTATGAATTTCAGTACTTGAATATATCGAGTTAAGAGGAAGAGGAAGGAGGGATGTAAAAGAAGAGACTGGAGAGTGAGGAGAAGGGGGAGAAAGAAAGAGAGAGAAAGAGAAGAGGAGAGGGAAAAGGTGGGTGGGTGGGGGGGAGAAGTCTGACCTAAAATCTTAAATCATAACAGCGGCTTCCTCCTCCTCCTCACTCCTCCTCCTCCTCCTCCTCCTCCTCCTCACCACTCCTCCTCCTCCTCCCTGTTCCCGTACTTCACATACGAGAAACAAAAGCTATCTACCTCCTTCACATGAAATAAAAATCTGAAGGAAAAAAACACTCCTTGTCCCTTGTGAACTGCGTCCCAAGGTAGTACAGGGGAGGCGGGGTGACTCTAACAAGTTGGCCCCAAGGGGAGGAGGAGGTGGGGGCGGGGTGGTGAAGGGGGGTTATTAGATCAAGTGACTTGGCCTCCACTGATAACTTTATGAGAGAAGGTGGTTTTTGGGGGGCGGGGGGGCGGGGGGGCAGGGGGGGCCTTTATAGCTATGTTACTCGTGCTTTTGGTCTCAGGAAGATGTATATAACTCAGATAACAATTATAGTGACTGCTATAAAATCATTACCAAGGTACCCAGATGTTTAGGTGGTAATTACACTCTACTTTGTTATTTCCAGGTAACGTCTAGAATCTTTTTTTTTTTATTAATTGGGGGAAGTGATAATAAAAAGTCTCTATTATCACAGTTCTTCATTAAATGTACTAACAAAAAATGGATGATTTATCTGTGAACATAACCGTCATAAATTTTCCTCTTGATAAATGAAACTTTTGAGAGAAAAACTGGGAGGTGTGTCAATAAGAGGGAGAGGAAAGGGTGAGAGATGGAGGGAGGTAGAGAGAGGGAGGGAGGTAGAGAGAGGGGGGGGGAGGAGGCTTCGTGACGACACACAACTGGTCGGAAGGAGTACTCTGATCCCCCTTCCTCTCTCCTTCCCTCCCTCCTTCCGATCCTTCCTCTCCGTCCCCTGGTCAGAAGGGAGACACGAACCGTCTGTCGTCTGGTCATATGGTGGACAGGGAACCTTCGTAGGTCCCCTGGTCACCACCTTCCCTTACACGCTATCCTGGCCAGCTCACATCTCAACCCCCGTCAGTGAACACCCAGCTCTCAGTCAGTCCCTTCACTTAGCGTCTGTTTCTCCTTATTCTTCTTCGCTCCCTCCCCGCCTTATACTCTCCCGTGGACGAAGAATTGTCATTTTACACAAACGGCAGAAAATGAGATGCTTGTTTTGTTCTATACAGCGTCTCCTCGTGCGTGTGTTTTCTCATTTGTATTCACTGAATTTACATCAAACTTGCATTCTATATCCATTTGTGACTCAAACACGCTGACAGTTTCCTCCAAACAATATCTTTTCGTCGATATTTTGTCGAGGACCGCCGATGACTTATGTCCCCAAACGACCCCGCGATATAGAATTAGACGCAACAGGAGATATTTATCCCTATTTGGAACGCCATTACAAAGAGTCTATTACCCCGACGCGTCATTGTTGCAGCTCCTAACTAACCATTATTGCAGTATCCACACAACCGTTTGAAAACCAATTAGGTCAGGCGGGCGGGACTCAGCAGGCTGTGGCGCTGTGTTGAGGCTGCAGTCACGTCCGCCCCGGCCAAATAATTTCACGGTGTTATTGCTCGCTGATAAGAATCTTCCTAACATAATTGGCGCTTTTGCTATCCGCACACTCTTGTATCCGGACGCTGCTGCCTTTAACCTAGATCGAACGACGAACTAATACGGATATTTATTTATTTATTTTTATATTCCTGTTCGTATATCTGGTTAATATATGTTTTCTAGGTACATTCTGATTGACCTTTGGCTACCTTGTAACTCTATAGCCCCGGGTACTGTGGTCAGTGTTGATGTGACCTCGCCCGGGGGTGATGCTGGGGTAGGCGGTACTAGTAGTGATGGTGTAAGTGTGATGTTGATACAATACCCCCCCCCCACCCCACCCCCACACACACACCTGTTTGTACCTGGGTGTGTAGGTGTGATGACAATTACCTTGTACACCAGGGTATTTAAGTGTTGTTTTCACATACTGGTTACTTCTATACATGTGTGTACACCTGTATGTGTAATTTAGTGATGATAATCTAATTGTCCCATACCTGTGCACACCTGAATGTTATGGAATTCGGTTAATGTAAAGGAACGCCAATACAATTTTGTTTTTTTTTCACTTGGTTTATATACTACAATTCTAACTTGATTATATGTAGTAACGATTTTAAATTCTCAAACCTGAAAATGGCTTATTTTATGGAAACTCGGTAAAAGCAGGTCACCATCTCACTCGTGTGGGTTAAAACAAAACATTCCTGAATTGTGTCTGACATTAGCAGGAACGGACCAAAGTTTAGCACCGTTCACTGGTTCATTCCTTGCCACAGTTATGGTTCAGTGATGGTTTGTTTATATGCGTCGAGGCGTTGATTAAGCACGTGAAGGCAGTGGCATATTTTCACCACACCTCCACTATAGCAGTCTCAACATAAAGAAATATATATCGTTTTTATCTTTTTTTTTACAATACAAGATTCGTAAACTACTAATACATTCAAGTTAAAAAAAAAAGATATTCAACATTCTCCCAAAACGAAGATTACTAGTTTCCTTGTCCTTCATTTACTAGGATTGCAGTCACTCTTGTCAGCTCTGGTTATTACGATCACCACACCCCGCCACCTGAACTCAAACTTAGGACAAGATTGACACAAGATGTTAATACCGAATAACTTTGTGTGTGTGTGTGTGTGTGTGTGTGTGTGTGTGTGTGTGTGTGTGTGTGTGTGTGTTTTATTGACAGACACACAACTAGGTGTATTATCGCAGCCACGTTACCATCACTCGGTAACTCAGAGTCGAACCCGTGTCCTCAGGTTGTGGTGTTTGCGCCATATCCGGATGTTACAGAACGTATACAAACACATACCTCTTAATAATTACACGTGAGGATGATGGAAGTGTTTACGAAGACTGAATACAATTGACGCATTTTAGTACAATAATGTTGAAAACTGAAAACATCGTCATATAGTAAGGAAATAACAGCAAGGAAGTGATAAGATCCTGTCTCTTGGCCACACAGTCAAGGAGGAAGTACACAGCTAACATACTGAGACAGGAGAGTCACTTGCCATAAACAACACAATCTACCCTCGTGACAGTCCAACCAATTACTGTCACCCTCAAAACACTAATTTCTGTGATAAGGACAAATTGCAGTATGGGTCACAAGGGCTACCCGCTGTTTCCTCCCCCCATCCCCCTCTTGCACCTCCTCCTCCTCCTCCTTCTTCGTCTGAACTTCCTGTAGAGCTCGTCAACGGAAACAGCGCAGAAGCTCTTTCTCTCTCTCTCTCTCCTTCCTAGTCCACACAATTATTATAATAAGGCAAAATAAGGATAATGTTACTCGCTTTTTATGACTGCAACAGCATAATAACCCTCAAATTTTTCCTGACGTCTGGAGCTGACATATAACGAGAGAGGAGTGAGCCTCGGCAGGTCACCTCAAGATGGCTGCGTGATACATAGACTTGAAAAGTTTCTTGTAAACACCGACGTATTTGAATAGCTGTTTGTTGCCTAATGTCAGTACTTGTGCCGTGATTATCTTGATAACAACTAGAGGGGGGAAGGAAGTTTTGTTCTTCTTATTGTGTTTTAGTCTCTTTAAGTAACCAGACGACGTGATTATGGTACAATATTCTGTTTCCTCTGGTTTGATTTACTTGATACGTATCATTTTATAAATTTTATACGTGACTGTGAATCGAGTGTTTGAGGGCATAAAAATCATTCCTGAGAAAACTTGTGGATTTCCGGTAGTAGTGCAACCACTCAACCACTCAACCACGCCCCTGTTGATGATCTGTGCACTTACCTGTAGTTCCATTGGCTATAGTAGACGAGCAGGGGTGAAAACACACACACACACATATCCCTCCCCCTCCCCCCTCCCTCCTTCACTCAGTCAAAGGCAGGTAACTTGTGTGTCCTAACCTAACCTAACCTAACCAAAATAAAGGACTGTCTTAGATCAATAGTTCCAAGACTGTCACCCACAGCACCCCAAGTCACCCACCCCCTCACTCATATACACTCTCAGTCACCCACACCTTCAGTCATCCACACACCTCACTCACCCACACTGTCAAACCTGAAAATAGAAAACAATTACATTCATTTTTCTTATCATAAAATAATCACCTAATATCAATAAATAAATTCAAAATTCCCACAACCACACAAGTGTACAGGGTATACAAATTACACCTGTGTCAATCAGCTTCCTCACCTGATTATCAAGGCCACCGCATAAATTTCTGTAAATACCTCGATAGCTCCTATGTCTTCCACTCAGGTATAAAGCTTCCCATTCAGAAACTAGGACGCACTAATTACTCAGGTAACATCATGCTAAGTTGAGGTGTAAATTATATTATGAGTTAACTATCTACGTGATGTGTAGATGATGATGTGGTGTTGATGATATGAAATGTAGCTATGTTGGGGATATGTGTGTGTGTGTGTGTGTGTGTGTGCGTGTGTGTGCGTGTGTGTGTGTGTGTGTGTGCGTGTGCAGGTGTGTTCTCTCGCTTAACATCTGTGTGTGCAGGTGTTTACACGCGTCTAGTACATATACGATAAAGACATTTTAAAATTGCTCAGGTTAGGTTTGGTTTCGTTAAATATTTGTAGTTAGCGAATCATGTATATATAAATACATAAATAGATACATGATAATACATATTATACATACATACATGGGTTGAGTAATTGATGTGATGGAAAGAGTTGTTAATAAAAATGAAAGTAATATGACATGTTCCTTCAACACCATTTAAGTAAATTTATTCAACGTATCCGGAAAGGTGTGTCTTCTGGTGAGGGGGGTGAGGGGGTGGGGGTGGGGGGGGAGGGGGAGTGTGACGTGGCAGAGTTCAGTTTGTCTACATAAAGGAAATGAAGACTTTGAATATATAAATATGAAGAAGTGTAGGTAGAGGAGCTTCCGTCCGATCACTCTCCTACCTCCCTCCCCCCTTCCTCCCCCTCTTGTAGGCTCCGTCTGTCTCCCCCCCTTCCGACTCTGTCAATCTATACCGTTCGTCTGTCCAATCATCCTCCCCTGATCGAGTCTGTCCGATTTTTCTCATCCATTCACCACCAACTTTCGACTCCGCCCTTCCTCCGTTCATTCCTCCTCCTGCCGACCATCTCCTGACGGTGCTCCTTCACCCTCCTCGGTCCTTGCCCATTACCATGTATCCTCCTCCCCCTTCTGTTCCCATCCCATGTGGCTATCCCTATTCTCCATCCCATCCGACTCTCTATCCGTCCCTATACCTAACCATAACTCCTCCCTATTCCACTTTAATCCCCTCCTCCTCCCTCCCTCGCCCTTCCCGGTTCTGTCTCTATCCCACGCCTTCTCTCTCTCTCTCTCTCTCGCCATCATCCATCCCATTCCATTCACCTATCTAGGCCCGCCCCTCCCCGCCTTACCCCATTCAACCACCCCTCCCTCCCTCCCTCCTTCATAGTTCGCTCCTCCCCATCCGCCCTCATTCACCCCTCCCTCTCTCCCCGCCTGCTCCAACCAACATCTCGGACAGGGCCAATTAATAACAGCTCATTTGAATGACAAAGATCGTACGAGCTCGGGGACAATGGCGTGTAAATCAGCCCAAACTTACCAACCCGCCTCAGTCAACAGCGGGACGAAAAGCCAAAAACGGATCTTAATTTTGGAGTATTTTTAGGGAGTTTCTGTGATGTGGAGGGGGCTGGAGGGGGCTGGGGCGGCTATTATATTTTCTTTATGATCGTCTAGTGAGGCCCATTACCTTGTGATTATTTAAGTGTGATGGTTTTAAGAAGATTCACCCGTGTCTGTTTTGGGATCATCTGAAGATTTGGTTCCTAGTTTATTTCACTTTATATTAACCCTCCTAACCTAACCTAACCTAATCTAACCTAACCTAACCTAACTTAACCTAACCTAATCTAACCTAATCTAACCTAACCTAACTTAACGCTAATCAAACCTAACCTAACTAAACCTAACCTAACCCCTTCCCAGGTAACGTTAAGGTGTTTAATCATCAGGTGGAATAAGCAGGTGAGGGGACTAATTAATTACTCAGGTGATCCATTTATTTACTCATTCAATCGTTTATTATTTTCGTTATGAATGTCACCCATAATTTAAGAAGTGGAATGAAATGTGGAAATTTAATTCGAGTTTTGTTCTTCCATTAAGTATTTTGTAGCTTAAATACACATTGGCTTATTTAAGAACACACACACACACGCACACACACACACGCACACACACAGACACACGCACACACACACACACACGCACACACGCACACACGCACACACGCACACACACACACACACACACACACACACACACACACACACACACACACACACACACACACACACGATTATCTATCTGGTCCACCCCTTTGTCGGTAACTATCTACTTCACCCCTATCGGTTGTGTAGGGAAAGTTTTCATATTTTTACGTCGTGTATTGAGACTTGGACTACGAGTGTGACAAATTATATTTACTTTTTGTTTAATTACTTTTAGAAAATTAAGAAAAACTTTTTATAATGACCTGGAATTATTAAAAGTTTATTTATTTTACTTAAAAAAAAACTTTGGCCAGTATGTATGACAAGATCGGGAATAAACTTTTATAAATAATTTTTTTTAAGAATATCGTCAAAGTTTAATGATTCAGGGAAAAAATTATAGAAACTTTACCTTATAGAATAAATATAGTTTAATGATAGATTTTGTCGGGCGAAAGAAAGAATAGAATGGCTCTCTCTCTCTCTCTCTCTCTCTCTCTCTCTCTCTCTCACGGATATACGAGACCTTAAACCGACCTTCAATAATAATTTAAAAACTAAACTCTCTCGTGAAATTACGTTACCTGAAGAATAAATTGAAGAAGGATTTTTTTTCCGATCGTATGTCAAAATCTCCTCAAACAAAGAATTACAAAAAACATTGAATTAAGCTATGAATTTTTACCTAATTTTGGGGTATTTGTTTATCGGATCACCTGAATATTAGCCCCCCCTCCAGTTTATTCGACCTAAAAATTAACTACCTTATCCCTAACCTGATTTAACATAACCTAATGCTAACCTAACGTACCTAAAACTAACTTAACCTAACCACCCTAATGCTAATCTAACTTAATTTAACCTAATATGACTTAAACTAATCGACCGAACCTAACATAACGCAAACATAACCTAACCTAACCTAACCTAACCTAACCTAACCTAACCTAACCCTCCCTAACCTAACCAATGTGACGATGTGGCGTAAAAAAAAAAATTGTGTCGTAGCTGGAACCTTGGAGACTCCCGAGGTCTTGAGACGGAGAAGCTGACAGACGGACGGATAGTGACGGGAGTGACGGGGACATTCATCACTGCTGGTGTAAGACAATAGGCGTGTCACTACTACTGGGGACGTACTAACCTTAGGGGCCCACCCATCTAGGGGCTAAGGGGGGCTAAGGGGGGGGTTGGGAGAGAAGCCAAGGGGTAGGGAACATTATGTGTGTTGGTAAAGGAGTTTTAAGAGGAGGGTGGCAAAGGGGTGGCCATGGGTGTTAGAGGGGTGGCAAGGGGTGTTAGTGATGACAAAGGGGTGTTAGGGGGTAACAAAAGGGTGCTAGAGGGGTGGCAAAGGGGTGGTAAAGGGGTGTTGACAAAGGGATCGGTAGGGATGTTAAAGTGAACAGAATAAAAGAGGCGCTAGACGGTAGAATAGAGGTAGGTTAGGTGGTGGACAAAGGAACTTTAGAGGGTCGGCAAAGGGGAGTTCGGGGGTGACCAAAGGGGCGCTTAGGGATCAGCAAAGGGACTCTAAGGTTCTGAATGGGGGAAAGTTAAAGGGGAGGGGGAGCTTAAGGGAGATACTCGTGTGTGTGTGTGTGTGACGGTGAAGGAGGGAGCGTGATTGACGGTGAAGGAGGGAGCGTGATTGACGGTGAAGGAGGGAGTGAGTGACGTGAAGGAGGGAGGTGATGACGGTGAAGGAGGGAGTGTGAGTGATGGTGAAGGAGGGAGCGTGAGTGACGGAGGGAGTGTGAGTGACGGTGAAGGAGGGAGTGTCTGGCTGGTGGGGTGGAGGCGATGTGCATTAAGCAGGTCATTAAAGCCTTATCACAGCAGCGAGGAGGCTGAGTGAAGCTTCTTGACAGCCTCACTTAACTATGTGACGAGCGATAATAGACACCCAATCTATCATGGCTGATTGGCAGGTAGAGACGTGCCGGTTAATTTTATCGGGCAATTCGGATGGTTAATATCGGTGGGCCGAGCAATTCAACGGGTCAGCTGATGCCCGTCACAGATAACGCCGATCTACCAAGCCTGACCTCAACCGCTGACCGTGTAATTGGTCTTGTCAAGGTCGCTAATTGGTCGTCTCATGGATGACGTCACTTATTAAAAGGTTGGTAATTGGTCGTCTCATGGATGACGTCACTTATTGCAATATTGCTAATTAGTCGTCTTGTACATGATGTAACTGTAGTTAAGGATGCTGATTGGTCGTCTTTGTGGATGACGTCAGTTATTACACAATATCGATGAGTAAATGATTTAGTCCCGTTGTTGACGTTACTTATAAGTTTAATGTTCTTGAATGGCCAACTGTTAGATGACGTCACCAATTACATTGATGGTCAAGTCTACCGTGTTTCACCAGTGACCTGAACCCCCCCCCCCTCCCCCCAAGCTGGTGCCAGAAACGTCTCTCGTGGCCTGATACCTTAGGGGGTAACAGATTGGACAGACGACTAAAAAGAAAAAAAATATATATCACGCGTGTGTGGGCATGACGTGCGCTAATTGGTCCTTGTCCACGGTGACGTCAGCTGGTGTTCCTCCTATCACTACATGGAATTAGACTAAGTTAATGTTTTATTTATAAGAGGAGAATGGGATAGAAACTAGCGGGTAAAAATAACTAACCAATCAGTGCTTGTGATGCCCGAATACACGTGAATTCTACCTGAACTGCAAGCAAACGATGGTTAATGGCTCTAACAAAAACCCTTAAAATTAATCAATAAATCACCTGTTATAATTTACCTTCAGACAATTCACACAAACTAATTCTTTTACAATAAAATTAAAATTACCCCCAAAAAATAAATAAAATACGATAAATGTAAAATCCTCCAACGAACACAACGTAAATATTCAGACAACGACAAGGTAAGTTTTATAGTATCAAGGTGTAGCGAAGATTGACGTCATGCAGTGTTACCATTAGAAACACAACAACACTATTATGGCCAAATTTATAATACTCTTGGGCAACACATTTATGGACGAGAGACCTTTGTGTCCAGTCCTGCAGACACTTCCCTGAGGACTCGTGTGTACAGTTGCTGGCGTGAGAGTCAATATTGGCTCTTGACGCGCCTGGATGTGAAGAATTTAGATACTTAAGAGTGAGTGATAAACGGAGGGTAAAAGTGAGAGAATGAGAGAAATAGACAGACGAATTGACAGATAGAGAAGATAAAGACCGAAGTACGAATAATAATTGACAGAGAAACTTTCAGAGAGACAGAGTAAAAGACAGAAATATGGAAAGTAAAAATCAGACAATTCAGAAAAATCACTCATCTAAAGACACCCAGACAGACAGACAAGCAAACAATGATAATAGTCACCCTAACAACCGATACATAATGAAGAGAAACACAAACACAAACATCTACCTGACACACAAACACTCACCCTCACCCGTCTATCAGGTTAAAAGCCCCGATACACATGCAGAGTACCTTGTCAATTAACCCCATCACCAGGTAAAGGTCAACTGAATACCTGTACAAGTAAGAGAGTCGGTAGGACCTTGTTAATTAACCCTATCACCAGGTAAAGGTCAACTGAATACCTGTACAAGTAAGAGAGTCGGTAGGACCTTGTTAATTAACCCCATCACCAGGTAAAGTCCAACTGAATACCTGTACAAGTAAGAGAGTCGGTAGGACCTTGTTAATTAACCCCATCACCAGGTAAAGGTCAACTGAATACCTGTACAAGTAAGAGAGTCGGTAGGACCTTGTTAATTAACCCCATCAGCAGGTAAAGTCCAGCCAGCCAGGTATATACAAGCAGGAGTAAGGGAGACCCATGTCAAGAGTAGCATCTCCACATTGTCACCCTTATCAGAGAGGCAGATCTCTAGTTGCACCTGTAATATGCTAATACGGTGCTAACACGCTAATGAAAGTGACACCCTGGACAGCTGGTGACTCCCTCTATCCCCTCACCCTTTCCTCCTCCTCCCCCTTCCCCCTTCTCCACCCCCTAGAGCACCTGACAAGAGACACTCGCTCCCGGACAATGGTTAATACACAGGTCGCCTCGAATCAACAATGAGCACCTTACTGTCCACACACACACACACACACACACACACACACACACACACACAAAGGTAAAAAATTATTCCTGTTTATTTGGTTTTCTTGTTGTTTACTGTACTTGCTGAGGAGATTATTATTATTATTATCATCATTATTATTATTATTATCATCATTATTATTATTATTATTATTATTATTATTATTATGAATTCTCACGTACGCCCGACCTTCCATCTGTTCGCCAATCCTTCCATCTACTGTATACGTCCGTCAGTCCGTCCGTCCATCACAGCGTAGTGGTAGTAATAGTAGTAGTGGTAGTTGTGGTAGTGGTAGTAATGGTAGTAGTAGTGGTAGTAGAGCGCCACATTCTTGTAGCAAGTGATGGCCAGTAATGTACCGTGGAGTCAATACATCGCCCTTCTAAAGAGTCATGCAATGGTCATACGGGTGACAAATGTTCACGCACGGGGGGACACCAGGCTGTAGTTAAGTGGACACCCGAGCACCAGGATGTAGTTAAGTGGACACCCGAGCACCAGGCTGTAGTTAAGTGGACACCCCAGGCACCAGGCTGTAGTTAAGTGGACACCCAGGCACCAGGCTGTAGTTAAGTGGACACCCGAAGGCACCCAGGCTGTAGTTAAGTGGACGCAGGCACCGGGCTGTGTTAGGAGTGGACATCCAGGCTGTGGTTAAGTGGACATCAGGCTGTAGTTAAGTGGACACCCAGGCACCAGGCTGTGGTTAGAGTGGACACCCAAGCACCAGGCTGTAGTTAAGTGGACATCAGGCACCAGGCTGTAGTTAAGTGGACACCCAAGTGGACAGTGGACCCAGGCACCAGGCTGTAGTTAAGTGGACACCCAGGCACCAGGCTGTAGTTAGAAGTGGACACCCAGGCACCAGGCTGTAGTTAAGTGGACACCCAGGCACCAGGCTGTAGTTAAGTGTGGACACCCAGCACCAGGCTGTGGTTAAGTGGACACACTTGGCAGGCTCAGGCTGTAGTTAAGTGGACACCCGGGCACCAGGCTGTAGTTAAGTGGACACCCGGCACCAGGCTGTAGTTAAGTGGACACCCAGGCACCAGGATGTAGTTAAGTGGACACCCAGGCACCAGGCTGTAGTTAAGTGGACACCCGAGCATAATAATAATAACAATAATAATAAACTATATCGGATGATTATGGCGCTCAGGTTGATATACCGATAACTACCTCCAAATCGTTCACCTTCCCGATATCGTAACGTTATCCTCTTAATAAATCCCGATAAGGTAACTTGCAATAAACTAACCTAACATGAAGGCCTTAATTTTGTTTATTTTTTTTTACCTATACAGCAATAGGAGAAACCCCCTTCCCTCTCCCACTCCCTCGCCTTCCCTACCTCACCTCCCCTCCCCACCCCTCCTCCCTCCCCCCTACCCCCCCCCCCAACAATTCATGAACTTCCAGAAAATTCCATAGAACTTCCAAACTGAAAATATGAAGAAGAAAGATATTTATGGTCGATTATAAACCTTTAGTAATACCGTAGAGGCTTAAGGGATTTCAGTGAATACCGTTATGGGTTGGAAAGTCGTCCTGGTGAGAAGATGGTGCTACAACAACCTCACGAAATGAATTTATGAGGGAGAAAGTTGCTATGAGGAGATCACGAATCGTCAGTATAGTGTCCTAGAGGGTTTTAAGAAACGCCATTAGAGAGGTTCGTGGTGCTTCCCCTCACCTCGTTATTGGCGCCTGCTTGTGGTTCCTATACCTGTGCTGCTTGAGGGAAGACCATTAACAAACACAGTCTCTCTCTCTCTCTCTCTCTCTCTCTCTCTCTCTCTCTCTGTTTGGCAGTTGGTGGAGGTGGTGGGTGGTGGTGGTGGTGGTGGTGGTGGAGGTGGTGGTGAAAGCCCAAGAGACCTCGCCCTTTATAATTGCTCTCACTGTCCCGCCCCTCCACAATGGCCTCTGCCCCTTTACGTGGCCCTCACCCCACACACACAATAGCCCCTCACCCCACAGTAACCTCACCCCACAGTGGCCTCACCCCTTCACACAGCCCTCACCCCACAATAGCCTCACCCCCACACAGTAGCCCTCACCCCCACACAGTGGCCCTCACCCCTCCACACAGTAACCCTCCTCACACGGTAGCCCTCCCCACAGTGGCCCTCCCCCACACACGCCCTCCTCACCCCACACACGGTAGCCCTCACCCACACATTGTGCCTCACCCCCACACAGTAGCCTCACCTCCCTAGCCCTCACCCCCACACAGTAGTATCACCCCACACACACAGCCCTCAGCCCCCTCCCCCACACACAGTGTAGCCTCACCCCACACACAATAGCCCCCTCCCCTCACGTGGCCTCACCCTTCCACACATTGGCCCTCACCCACCTGGCCTCTTTACAGTGGCCTCACCTCCTGGTAACCTCTTACAGTGACCTCTTGGCCCCCACCCCCACAGTGACCTCACCCCCACAGTAGCCCTCACCCCCACGGCCTCACCCCCACAGTGGCCCCCCCACACAGTGGCCTCACCCACACAGTAGCCCCACCTGACCTGCACCCCACAGCCCTCACCCCACACAGTAGCCCTCACCCCCACACACACAGTGGCCTCGCCCTCCCCCACACGGCCCTCACCCCCACACACACAGTGGCCTCCCCACACACACATGACAACACACTTGCTGTCATTCTCCTCCTCTCCACCAATTGTTCTCTCGAAGCTGAATATTTTTTATCTTTTTTTTTTTCCTTTTTTCTCTGTTCTCTTTCTTTTGTAAATAATGAGAGATCAGAGAGAAGAGATGCTCAAGCTGCTGTTCCTCTCTGTGTGTTAAATATTTGTGATATTTTCTCAAAGGAAGGTAGTAAGGGGAGGGGGAGTATTTGTTTGTTCTGCGAGTCTACCTGTGCTGTATATTGTTATTGTTATTATTGTTATTTTTATTGTTACTTATATTATTGTTTTTGTTGGTGTTGTTGTTATTATAATTATTATTATTATTATTATTATTATTATTAAACTAGGAACTTTGATTTTTCTGTCAAATTAACAAAGGAATTTATTATTTTGTTATTGCTTAATTTACAGTATTTACACACTATTTCTTTATTTACGTCTTTTACACACCTTTATTATTTTTTTCATTTACAAAATATTCCTAATTTTTTTTTTTTATTTACAACATTTACACACTTTTTTTTTTTTACTTTTTTACCTTGTTTCATTTACAATTTTACACCTTCATTACGTCAGCTGATTTTGGTATGCACTAAACCCAGTCATACACACACCAATCATCGCACCGAATTTTAATCTACAAAATACAACATCAATTATTATTTTAAAATGTGTGCTTTATGATGCATTACGTTTAATACAACAAATATGTGAGAAATATGGGGAAAAAAATAATCCACAGAATATATTATTAGCGCGTGTTGTTATTTACTGTTACCGAAGGAAGATTTATTAAACTTTGCAAAACCTAAAATAATATAATCGATTTTTTTTATATTCGTCTTTGTATTGTAAACGTAAATATAATTGTTTTTTTTTTTCTCAAGATATGCGTTATATTTTTGTTCTTTTATTGTTGTTGTTGTTTTTGTTTTGTTTCTGTTGTTGTTTTGAGGTGAATGTCAGACACAGTTTTTTGGATACGATATTTTGCCTTTGTTTTTAATTCTTATTTTTATTTGCGATATATTTTCTATTGTTTCGTGTGTGTGTGTGTGTGTGTGTGTGTGTGTGTGTGTGTGTGTGTGTACCCAAAAATATACACACGCTTGAATCATTACACATACCCAATAAAAATTCCCCATAACAATAACGAAAATCTGGTCTTTGTTTTCCCAGGGCCAGACTTCCCGTCGTTCCTGTTGCCCTTCAGGAAGCCCAAGAGGATCCGGACGGCGTTCAGCCCGAGTCAGCTGCTGAAACTTGAACAAGCGTTTGAGAAGAACCAGTATGTGGTGGGAGCCGAGAGGAAACAGCTGGCCCAGACCCTCAACCTCTCTGAAACACAGGTAATTAAACTCCTTATAATGTTCACTATTTCCTCTATATCCCCTCAGCCAATACCTTATACAGCTGTTGTTTGTTATTGTTGTCTCACACATACTTGATCAGTGTTACGTAGTGAAGATTCGTTGTTTACATATTGTACGAAACAAGAACAAAAAAACTTGGAACCATAGGCAATATTTCATCTTTTTTTTTTCGTCTTCGTGTGTGTGTGTGTGTGTGTGTGTGTGTGTGTGTGTGTGTGTGTGTGTGTGTGTCCATTGAATCACACATCCACTACCATTAACTAACAAAGAAGAGAGACCACAACATATTCTCTTCCTTCTCCCCTCAAGTAAGAATCTTTTATCACTCTACATTGTGTTGGGTCAATCTTTCCCCTCCTTCCTTTTTTCACCACCATAGGAGACAGTTTATAAATATGTCTTATGTTTTAGCTGACCCGGGACAGCTTTCCCTCACGACCTGACACTCATTCTGCAACATTACACTAATCGTCATCCATTTTCCTCACTCTTCCATTAAATTTGGGCGAGGGGAGGGGAGGGGGGGGGTTGGGCGTCTGAATCTCTATTTTCAACCACGTTCTCTCAAGGGTTCAGTATTGCGTGTGTTTGCACCACTAATAAAAGTTACGGGTACATTATAATCATTCTTTCTGTCGGATATGAATTCCAGATCCTCAAAGACTTCCCCCAGGTCCGCTATCGTCTGCAGGTAATTATTGAATCAGTTCGTACCCGGTCAGTTTTCTTTGACTTGTTCCATTCCCTCCCCTTACTGGCGGGATCTGTGACTGGCTTCCCGTATCCCCTATCCAGCACCCGTAAAAATTCCCGTGTCCGTAGTGGCGGCCGTAAACGAGCCCCCAATCACGCACCATCCCGCCTGGTAATGCCTCTGTGTCCCCCTTACACGGCTCGCTCACTGGCCGCCCCGACGTCCAACCAGACCTCGCGCCCCGCTACCACCACCACCACCACCACCACCACCACTACCACTACTAACACCACAGTCACTACCACCACCACCACCACCACACTCGCTCTTACATTTAGACTTCACCTCACTTAAGGGGGAATTTTGAATGACAAGATATTAGTCGATTACATCAGGGATGGAACAAGAACAAGCTGTAACGTTTGATAAGATGACATGTTATGAGCTGGGTTGAGATGGACATTAGTGAACGTTGGCAATGTTGCTTTGTTCAGTGTAGCGTGTTCAGAGCCTGTCAACGCTGGCGGGACTTGCGTGCAATAATGTTGAATATATGAGGGCCCGGGGCAACACTCTGCTCACAACGGACAGCCGTCTGGTCGAGGCTCTCGTTAGCTTGAGAAGGATCCTCGCCTTTCATGTTGCCGAGGATAGCACTGTCTATCCTCGTTTTCTCCCCACACGGGGACTGGCTGGCGGAAGGTGCTATGTGGCTTTGGACAATAGAGTCGAGAGTCTATGGGTGTTAGTCCTGCATTACGGCCCTGAGAGTTGAGGCCAGTATGCGCCGGTGTCTTCACCTGGCAATTTGCTGCGGAAAGCTTCTAGTTTCCTCCACAACCTTTGCTTTGCAGGGTAAAAAAGTACAGCTTCATCCACTTGGACCGACAATCATTAGGTGTGTGAGCTGCATACATATAACCTGGTGTGTATGTGTGTGCTCGTGTCCACAAGGAAAAAATATCTGTCAGGTGCAAGTCGTGTTTTGTGACGAGAATCTTAGCGAAACTGTGGCTTAATGCTGCCGTAAATCACAACAATCTCACGTAATTTTTAGAATTGTCAGCACTCGAGGAGAAGACGTTAGCTCAGGTAAGACACGTCAAGGAAGTAAGAAAACAAAACTAAAGAAACAGTCAAGTTACTTCTCTCTCTCTCTCTCTCTCTCTCCACTATTATCGACGCTTAGGGATGTTTCCGATTATATGAGGAAATAACCCCCCACCAACGTGACATAAAATTAGAACTTAAACACCATTTACCCAGTAGGAGGTTCAGAACGCTTCATAACAGGGTCGTGAGTAAGGTATAAACAACGACCTAACAACCCAACTCCTCAACCAGTCGCTAGGTGATTGAAAGTCCCCACCCCACCACCCACCCCCCCTCCCTCCCTTGAATGGTGAATATCTCCGAGTTATCAAATAGTTGGGTCGATGTCATGAAGTGATTCCGTGTGTGGGCGTAGGGGCGTGGTTGGTTGATTGTTTGTTTATGTTACTTCTGTGTTGTGGAAGTTAAAGTTTGATTTAGTTTACAAGAGATGAAATTTTTAGCTGATGGGGCATGTTTTTTTTTTTGGGAGGAGGGAAGTGTCGACAACATCTATATTTTCTTCTTTGTTGTCATCTATCTTACAGCTCTTCCATATCTTTCTTTATCATTCCTTCTACTCCTTTCCTTATCTCACTTCTCACTCTCCCTCATCCCTTCCACATCTGTCTTATCTCACTCTCCTTCGTTTCTCCTCTTCCTTTCTCTTAACTTTTTTTATTCCTCCCATATCCTTCCCTCTTTTCACACCATCGTCTCCCTTCCCATCTGTAGTTCCACCACAAAACAGATCCCTTCCACTTACTAACCAACCCCCCTCCCCCCCTCTCTCTCCTCTAGTTCCTACCACTGACTATAACTCATTAAGTTTCATTGCAGGAGACGAACCTCACATGAACGATGTTAAGTTGGAGGTAACAGCAAGTGGTCACCGCGGCCAAACACGTCTTCTTGTCTCTGATAGCAATCTAATGACCTCTCAGCCGGGCCGACATTAACATGCGAACTCCCGTAATGATTCCTCAAACGTTTCCTTCCCCTGCGTGACCGTCTTCATATAATTGGTTTACTATTAATAGAAAATCCCAATAGACAAAGACTCCCCAAAATATCGCCCAATTGTTGTAATGATAGAGAATTTTGACGTTTACTCGACATTCGGACCATAAATCAAGGTGTCGTGTGATTGGTTCGAATAACTGGGAGGGATTACCGTGAAATAATTTGCATGTCAGGTTGAAATAGGAATTGTACTGTACGTGGGCTATTAAGCGCAGTAGGCAGCACCGCGGTCACAACTGTGCGCTGAATGTGTTACCAACAACCACACTTTATGGCCCGTGGAATATCAGGTGAAAATTAGTCTTGACTGCTATGTTTACCTGGGGGAGTACTGAGGAACCTGCAGGTAATGTGTACGTGTTATAAAGGGACATTGTAACACTTGAGATATTGTTAACAAAGAATGAGTGAACATATGAACTAGGTGTACACATGTTACAATGTTAATGGACACTTGAACACCTGTAATATTGATCTTCCAAACAGGTGAAAACTGACACCTTGATGGATTGATTTTATAAGACAGGTAAATATTGATATATGAGTCACTGATAATTGGAGATACGTAAATACTGACACCTGATGGACTGATCATACGAAACGAGTGAACGCTGACGTGATGTATTGATCATAGGAGTTAAAGTGAACGCTGACGTGATGTATTGATCTTAGGAGTTAAAGTGAACGCTGACGTGATGTATTGATCTTAGGAGTTAAAGTGAACGCTGACGTGATGTATTGATCATAGGAGTTAAAGTGAACGCTGACGTGATGTATTATAGGAGTTAAAGTGAACGCTGACGTGATGTATTGATCTTAGGCGTTTAAGTGAACGCTGACGTGATGTATTGATATTAGGAGTTAAAGTGAACGCGCTATGACCCTCCATGTTGTCAGACTGATGAACTGACAACCGAAGGAAATTCTACACCTTTTATCTTCTCTCATCCTCGAGCGGTGACAGTGGCAATGAAGAGTGACAATGACAGTATTGATTTTAGACGCTTTATCAAAATCAAAATCTAATTCTAAACGTCTAATGGCCAAGAACACGACCACCTGAGACTCTGCACCTTCCCTCCAAGAACATTATAAAAGAACCATCAATCCTTTTCAGACAATAAACACAAACGTTATTGTATAAGTTTCTATTTATTTATATACACCAACTTATATAAATTACGACAGTTGTGAATAGCAATGTGTGTTTGATGGCCATTTAACTGTGTATAAAAGCCTCGTGAGAAATATAGTCAGTGGTTAGGACAATTTAGTTAATGAATCACTGACTCACTCGCCATAATAGCTCAGGTGAACAGTCTTTGTGGGGTCTTTATTACACCTGTGTGGTCTTGTGGTGTGGGTCGTGGCGGTGTGTCCTCCCCTGCACTGCTCTGTGGTTTTTGGTCATAATGGGTAGCGTCTCTGTTGTACTGGCCAGCCATTACTCTGAGGAGAATATCTTGTGGTTATCTTAGTAAGTTTCCTTTAGCTTAATATGGGTTTAATCTGGTGCAGGGTCTGAGCTGTATTGGTCTTAGTTATGATGTGGCCACCTTGATGAGAGTTTATTGTCCTGGTGTGGCCTGTACTGTGGCCTGGTTTGTGTGTCTGTGTGTGTGTGGCCAGTCACCAGCGGGGGGAGGAGAGGGGCGGAAGTTAGGGCTTATTACCGTAACTATGGCGTACCGCGAGAACCTCCTCCAGGGTGAACCGCAGCCGCAGGTAACTCACACACTCTCTCTCTCTCTCTCTCTCTCTCTCTCTCTTGCTCTCTCTCCATACCGGCAACACTAGCAAGGAATGAAGACAGAAACACTTAGATAAATAACAACACAAAAATTTCACAGTTTTGCTGGTATAAAATTTATCGACTAGAATGAACCTCCATCACTGGGAAGAACCTCAGCTGTAATAAACCTTTCGTCCTGGATATTATGAACCTGGAAACATGACATGACAGGACAAGACAAGACAAGACATTAAAATAATTGGTCTTTATGGTAGTAATGTTAAGATGGATCCTTTAAAAATACAATTACTCATCCACCTACAGCAGTTACCAGTCTTTATCAACGACCCTGACCTGACCTCACCTCGCCATGACACATAAAACACCCCATAAGAACTTGGTCTAGAAGCATAACCACAAGTATACCTAAACAGTAAACAGTTAGTAATATTAACCCACTCTTACAGTCAGTTAGTACAGTCAGTTAATAGGAGTTTTTTTTAATACTTGTAATTAGTGAGTAAAGTTGATCGAATTTGCATGTCAGAGATACCAGTCAGTTATTCACCACAGCTACAATCATTCACCACAGCCATAGTCATTTACCACAACTACCACCACTTAACAATCATTCCATCGCTAAGAACATTTTTTTTTTGTCTACATTAGATTGCTTCTGGTGGTTGTTTCCCGGAACTGCTGCAAAACAGTGTCAGTAATTTAGGTTAGGAGGGGTCAACGAGCTCCTCCTCCAAGTCAATACCCCTTCAACATTCTCCCCTTCCTCCTCTCTTTCCCTCCTCCACCCTTAGCCTCCTAATCTCCTCTTTCTTTCTCTCCTTCCCTCCTCTACTTCCTTCTTCTTCCTGTCCTACTCTCCTTTCTTATTTATCTCTTTCTCTCCTCCATTTCCTTCCTTTCTCCTTTTCTTCTCTCCTCTCTCCTCCTTCCTTCCCTCCTTACTTTTTCCTCTCCGCCTCTCCTTCTCTCCTACCTCCCTCCTTTCCTCCCTCCTTCCTTTCCTCTTCTCCTCCCCTCAGGACTCCAGTGCCCTCACCTTACTGCCCGCCAAAAATTATGAACCATCGCAAATGTTCTCTTTACTCGCAAAAATGACGATAATTGCATTCGTAATTACGCCTGTCGTAATGTTATAAGAATCAAGTAGGTTAATGGCCTCTATATTTTTACGTATCGTCGGGACAAAGGGGAATATTTCATGCATCTTTTGCCTCGAGTAATTGAAAATCTCACAAAATGTCCATTAAGATGGTAGGGAGTGATAAGACACAAGACCCCATGCTAAGTCCAGGAAAAGTGCTGTTCATTCATACCGCCCACCAAGTGTTACCGGCACAAGTTTATCGAACACGAAAGTGCCATAAAACATACTAGGGGGCGTAAAATTGACCAATTTAGAATCCTGACCTGTTGTTTACTGGACGTAATTGGGTGGGAAATATTTTTAGAACGATAACCTTCACTTAACTGCAAACAAAAGATGCTATTGTTACAGTGACGATGTAATGACTGTTGTTCCTCAGCCTGTCTGTTGTTTGGGAAGGAAAGATTACACGATAAGGCTTTTGCTTCTCATGGAGTAAAACTATAGCCAGCTGTTGGAAAGTATTTTATGACCGATTTTTACCTATTCATATATTTATAAATGGTTGGAGGGGGAAAATATATCATACAGAGTCTCTTTCAGTCATAAAACAACAATGTACAGTAATTATACTTTTATTGAAGGTCTGTCTATCTGTCTGTCTGTACTTTATGATCATGCTACACCCACGAAAATGTTTTAAAACCATCAGAAGCACACACACACACACACACACACACGCTACACAAACACACACAACACACACTACACAACACAACACACACACACACTACACAACACACACTTATTGGCTCATAAATCAACAGCTTTTTTTTTTCCTTAGGTTATTTTCAATCCCACACTCCTACACCATCAAGACCCATTGCTTAAAAAGAATTAGATGTCCTTTGGGGGATTCCGACTCCACTTATCCCCCCACATTTCTTATATTTTTTTTAAGATATCTATAAGTGATATAAGACACGAGAGGGGAAAAAGGCTTCGATCCCTTATGTTCTATTGAGTCAAGGGATTAAGTAGACACGATGCTTTTGCTGGGATCCTTTGTGTATACGTGATAGAAACTTTAAAAAGAGTTCAATCCTTTTCTTTCTTATTGTTTTTGGATTTGTGTAATTATTGACTTTATTACGCGTTTAATGACCGTATAGTTGTTGAACTTGTTTTGTTTTCATGTAGAGTTGAAACCTCCATATAACGGGATTCGATTTAATGGGCTAACCTCTCTTACACATCGTTCGTTAAATAGCAGTAAGAATTGATGACGTTTGATATCAACAACTCATTATGATAGTAGTTTGTTGTCATAGTTTGGATAATATTTAACATACGTACACTTGAATGTTTAAATGTTAATATATTGCGTTAATATTTACAGGTAATTAATATTTAATGGCAAGATTCAATAACAGGGAGAAAACAAAATACTTAAAATTAATTAGGTAATGAAAAGGTGTAATGGGGCAGTAATGACCTAACTTAAATATCGCTAATTGGTCTAAATTATCCTAAGAAGTCCAATGCTTGTTCAGGAGACCTTTAAATGACGTCATAATAGATAATGGGGCCGTCTCTACCTTTTAATCAGTTGCCATTAAGTGTGATCATGGCGACTAACACACAGGTAACAGTGTATGGAGAAGGACCTCTAATTGGGCAGTAAATGAGGGTCAATAGCATTACCCAAAATTCTCATGAGTTTTTGAATATCACGAAATGTCTGTCTGTCTCTGTCTGTCTGTCATGTTGGTAGTCACTTCCTAGGCTCACACTTATTCACACTTACATGTGGTTTGTATTCATCGTCACCCTTATAGGTCACACTCCATCTAAGTACCACTTCATAAAGGTCACCCCCCCCCTCCCCCCAAGGAGTACCCCTGATTCGACAAGTTGCCTGATAGTATGTGAGTCATTTGTGTACGTGTGATGGCAGTTATATTATTATTATTATTATTATTATTATTATTATTATTATTATTATTATTATTATTATTATTATTATTATTATTGTTGTTGTTGTTGTTGTTGTTGTTATTGTTATTGTTATTGTTATTGTTATTGTTATTGTTATTGTTATTGTTATTATTATTATTATCATTATTGTTATTATTATTATTATTATTATTAACAGTAGTAGTATTTTATCATTGCATACACAGTGGATATATAAATACGATTCTCATATATTTCATTTCCTAACAAAAAACTAAATCCTTCCCTTGTCATAATTTATTCAGTGAGTCAATATTTATCGTCTCTTTATTATACTGTAATTGAAGAGTTGAATTTATATGCTGTGTAAATACGAGTGTAATATTAAATTAATTTTTTATCGTTGAAGTAAACTAGTAATTTTGTTCAAAGATTTTTTTTTTTTTTTTACAAATATTGACGAATTTTGACACATTTTATTGGTTCCTGTTTTTATTTTGAAGTGGTGAGTAACGAGGTAGTGCTTGTTGGGTTAGGAACAAGCGCCGGTGCAGAAAAATAGTAAGGGTGGGAACTAACGCTACAGTGAGGAACAAATTGGAACTAGTAAGGTGAGAATTAGCGCTGATAAGATAGGGACTAGGGCTAATAAGGTAGGAACTAGGGCTAGAAAAGTAAGAAGTAGCGCTAATTAGGCAGGAACTAGCGCTAAGAAGGTAGGAACTAGCGCTAGAAAAGTAAGAAGTAGCGCTAATTAGGCAGGAACTAGCGCTAAGAAGGTAGGAACTAGCGCTAGAAAAGTAAGAAGTAGCGCTAATTAGGCAGGAACTAGCGCTAAGAAGGTAGGAACTAACGGTAAAAGGATAGAAACTAACGCTAATAAGAGAGAAACTAGCGCTAGAGTGGGAACAAACTAGGACTTCGCCTCCCCCCTCCCTTAACAACCATCAACAGCTCCAACGACACAGAATACAACAATAAAAACCGACCACCAAATGGCTCGTTTACGCCTAAATCGCTCTAGACGTGACCAATCACCATGCCCGGACATCTAAGCGTCGTCAGCGATTGGTTAAGAACCGCTTACGCCACGCCCAATCCGCTAATCACACGTCACCTGATTTTCTCAGTGTCATATCTAACGTAATAATGACATATGGTGTATAATTTCCCCCACTGTTTCGTATTCATAGGGGAATTTCCCTAATCTTATATTCGTCCTATAGGGAAAAAAAAAAGCTTCTGGTTTTCTTTTCTCAATTGACTTTTACCCCACGAAATATGTTGACTTCCTAGGGTATTTTTTTTTGGTTTATTTGACTTTTATACTCGAGTAGAACACCGCAGGTACTGGTTGGCTGATGGACGTCAAGGAAATAGCTGTTTGATCTCATTAAAAATCTCAGCTGGAGTCACATATAAACCAGCAGGTATTTGTTGTTTCATATATATAAATTGTGGTACAGGAATAACACTGATGTATATATATATATTTAAACACACTACAGTTCTAAGGACACCGTATATACGTTATAAAGTATACTCCCTAGTTTCTTGATATAAAAGCAACGAGTAATGTTTGTTATATAAGATTTAATTAACAAACTACAGGTATATATTTTCTTTCATATAGTTAAAGGAATTTGAGAACTTGTTTATAGAGTTTAGGTTAGGTTAGGTTAGGTTAGGTTAGGTTAGGTTAGGTTAGGTTAGGTTAGGTTAGGTTAGGTTAGGTTAGGTTAGGTTAGGTTAGGTTAGGTTAGGTTAGGTTAGGTTAGGTTAGGTTAGGTTAGGGTTATTAATCATTAGGTAAAATATACTTAGGTGGGAGATTCTTCCTCAGGTAGATGCACCAGGTAGATGCCAAACAATGAATTACCTGCCTCAACCTCACTAATAAACCTCAAGAGTCTCTAACTGAACAAAAATAAATCATGAATATTCATTATTGTATTTGAGGACGAAATGAGGTTGGCAAAACTACCGCCACGATAACATTAATTTACGGAAGCATTACGGTGATGGACGGGCGTTACTCACCGTTGGTAAGTAATATTTTAACCTAAATTATACCTTTTTGTGGGCTGTTGTAAACTCGGTCGTCCCTGTAAAGCGTACGATCTAGCCTCTATTACTGTGATATATTACCGAGGGTTAACAACACCGGGGTGAGGAGGAGGCGAGGAAATAACGAGTAAATGAGAGAATAAAGTACATCAATAATGGTAATGGTGTGTGTGTGTGTGTGTGTGTGTGTATGTGTGTGTGTGTGTGGGGCGATCTGTGCCTCTGTCTACCCAGCAGTAATTGGGGACCTGGATGTTAATCGATTTGCGAATCGTGTTCCAGGTTAGTGGTTAGCCAGTGCAGTTGGCGAGTTGTCCGGTCTTCTCGGAATATTCCTTGACACTGGGTCATGCAGCTCGTTAACTTAGTGTGTGGTTGTTGCTTTAGCGATAGCTTCTATACCTAAAACAAATTCTTTGCTAGGTGGCCCTTAGGCTGACCATCTTCGTTACACGAGGGGCATCCATTATTATTAATAATTGTGTGTCTCAGTGTATGTGAGTGTATGTATCTGCATCTGTATGTATGTGTATTATATCAAAAACCGGTATTAGATGGTATTAATAAAAATGGCCACGTAAGTTCAATACTATCTAGTGAAGGAAACACTTCATTTATAACCAGAACAAAGTCAGAGTCACATAACTCAACCTAACCTAACCCAACCTAACCTAACCTAACCTAACCTAACCTAACCTACAGCCCCAGATAGAAGACCTGTCCTGATTAGTTCTTCATTTTGTCGTTTCTTGCACCATATCGACGGCACCTCAAGTCAACGCTGTTTCCTCCTCTCCTCTCCTCTCCACACTGTCTGTTTATCCGTCATGGCCTTAACATCATCGTCTATTTATACAAGCTGGTTTTGGGGGAGAAGGAGGAAAGAGGTGAGGGTAGTGTTGGCGGAAGAGGGTGAGGGTAGTGTTGGCGGAAGAGGGTGAGGGTAGTGTTGGAGGAGGAGGGTAAGGGTAGTGCTGGAGGAGGAGGAGAGGAGGAAGAGGGTAAGGGTAATGCTGGAGGAAAGGGGAAGAGGGTAAGGAGGACGAGAGTGGTGGCGGCACTAAGTTATGGAGCAACATACATGACCAGTATGATGACTCCCTACGTGGCACCGACCGTATGTTTACAGCCTCGACCCCGTCATTAATATGCTTCATAATTGTAACATATTGGACGACACAGATGGTAATCAACCCCGCCTCGCCAACACGAAGTATTTTCATAATAAAATACCAGGTTGTTATCGTAGCTCAACAGGATAATGATTTAATTCAATATTATATCTTTCAATTCTTGCCAATGAAAAGGTCGGACGAGGAGTAAGTTTACAGCTTAATTAGCGGTGTCGTGTTACAGGTTAGATTTTATACGTGGGAGGCACGGAAGAGCCGGGGTCGGGGCGGGGCAATTATGCATGCTTAGTAGTAATATTGGATTCATCCCATGTAATTAATTAATTTGGAGGTAATTACCGGGACATGTTTCTCCTAAAGTGTAACTCAGTGTCAAACGACGGTGTTTTTTGACCTTTGCGTGAGAGAGACTCGTGAAGCACACAGTCACACACACACCAAGACGACTCACGGCTTGGGTAATACTCTATATCTATAATGACGAGTTTAGTTTAATATCTCGTGAAGTGTTCTGGATCATGACGTGTCTAGTAATGTACAGGATATTTCTTTCTTTATATGAGCCAAAACCTTCCTTAACAATGGTGAATAACTTGAGGGAAGGAATAACTTTTTTTTTTCATTTATTTATACATGCAGTCACACAGTAGTGGATCGTAAATATAGCCTGAGTGAGGTGTGCAGGGGAGGGAGGGAGAGAGACTTCATCGTATATACTCCCTCCTCACCACAACATTTTTCATCAGACATGAGATGGTATTATGGTCCTAACCACCTGATAACTACCTCCGTGCCTATAATTAGCTTGCATAATCGCCCGCTTGTTGGAATAACCACAGTACGGAGGGACAGCGCACCGATACTACGACGCCATGGGACTGGAGGACTCCCCTGTCGCATCACCCTGAAGGAGGCGAGTGTGTAAGGCGGACGTCCAGCCTCCTGTGTGTGTGTGTCGCCTCCAGCAGTGTGTATTCCCCTGGAGGAGGTTGTCCCCAGGTCCGGTGTAGTGAGGTTGGCCTACATAATCCTCTTGTAGTTTCCGCTGGTTAGGGTTTAATTGAGCTGTGTGTTGTTTTAAATTTGAGGAGGCCCCGGGATTATTATTACACAGCAGATTGGGTTGTTAGGGGCGGAGGTTGGGGAGCAAATGACTATATTAGTCAACTTTGTGGTGAGTTGTTTACCGCCTTCACCCACTCTTATTTTTTATCGCATTTGTCGAGGCGGGAGACTGGTGTATAATTTGGAATACTTTGTGGATTTAGAACAAGCGCATAATTGTGTTAATGTCTGGGTTTCTCTGCCACGCATTTCCATTACAAAGTGAAATGGCCTCTCAAGCATATAAAATAACACACCAAAACAAACTCCTTAAACTAATATGAATAAACCACTTGTACACGACTCGCACGCCCCTCTCGCCCTCAACCTGACACAACCATAACAGAGACACACACACAGACACGTGAAGCTTAGAGAAGAGTTCACCAAAATCTTCAAGAAAAGCCAAAAAAAAGGGGGGAAGGGGGCGGGGGAGGGGGGGATCGTGTAGCAGGTTAGGTCGTAATAACAGGTTGGCGGCAGGGAGTCTGACGTGTTAATCAAGCCTAGGAGCTGTCCAGGGCACGAAGGGGGGGATGACACACTCCTGAGGGTGGGGTGAGGGGGGAAGGGTGAGGGGAAAGGAGGAAGGAGTGGGGGAGGGGGAGAGAGAGACTAAAGAAGACGTATCATGTTGAGAAGAATTAGGCAGAAGAGATGCGGGATTATGAACGTCTGCAGCAAAATGGAAGGAACATGACAGATATTTTTTTGTTTACCTCTTCTGACTTATATTGATAAAGAAACGTCATGGATACTACTACTACTACTACCACTACTACCACTAGAACTACTACGACTACTACTACTACAACTACCACTAATAATAATAATAATAATAATCATAATAATAAACGAAATAACTCCATAATAATACACAAAAACAAAAGCACATCAGGAAATCTATAGATGTTATAGATAGATAAAGATAAAACATTTAAACCTCCTTAATAACAGCTGGTCCTTGGAGTCCTACACACACACACACACAAACACACACTACACACACACACACACACACACACACACACGAGGTTGAATGTGTATATGGGTGTGTAAGTAACTGTGACTATGTTTGTATTACATATATAAGTATTTCCTTAGTTTATTCATATATGTGTACGTATACATAACGTCATTAATTCACAGATAAGAATTCATACACCCTCATCACAGTTGTATATGTTTGTATGTGTATAATAATGACGTTTATACATCGAAATATACACATAGTTGTAGATAATAGCAAATATGTGTAATAATATGTATTAAAAAGTATTTACATATTGAGGAAGAGTTGAGGTGTAGGAGTGGGTGAGTACATGGGAGCCTTCAGCCTCACGAATACCTGATATTGAGAGAGACTCATCCCAGGAGCTCATTAAAATTTGTGTTACCTGCGTGATTCTTATTTCCTGTACGTCATCTACCTGTTATTTCTTCTTGTTATTCTACCTGTACGTCAACTCATTGTACCTGTTCGTCAACTTATTCTACCTGTACGTTAACTCACTCTTCATGTGTGTGTGTGTGTGTGTGTTCTCATGGTCTCTAATTCTCCTTGTCATTGCTTGTGTGTGACAGCTGTTACTCCTCTCTCTCCCACTCTCCCTCCCACTTCCAGCCACCTACCTTCCCTCCTTCCAATCAATCTCGCACCCACCTTCCTTCCCTCCCTCTTCCTTCACCCTCCCAACTACCCTCCTTCCTCCCACGTACCAACCCTTTTCCTCCCTCCTTCTTCCTCCCTACCCTTCTCCTTTCCTCATCCTCCCTCCCACCTTCTCTCCCATCCTTCTCCTCCCACCCCTTTCCTCCCTCCCTATCTGTATCTCGTCCCTTTCTCATAATTGATACCGACGATCGATCGCAGTAGATATATGTGAACCCTGCGTCTCCATTATCAAGATTTATCGCTTCCGTTCTGGTACTACACGACTCAAAGGCACCTCGGTATTGACTCCTTCAGCGGTGACATGTGTTGTAGTGTGTTGGCGAAACATTTACTACGTGTTGAATATGTGCTGTGATGTGTAAAAGATGTGTTGAAATAATTGATGTTTGTAATGTTATATACAACGTTAAGTGTGTGCAATACATATGAGATAGTTTAATGTAATCAATGCACACACGGTATATAAGGTTTAACGTGTGCGATATTATGATATTTAAAAGACGTGTATGTGCAATGTTCTTTGCAATGATCAGTATGTGTCTGAACACTGCAATATGTATCAGGTAGCTTAATGTGCTCGATACACGCACACACACACACACACACACACACACACACACACACACACACACACACACACACACCTAATGCAATGCTCAACACGTGCAACTTATCATATTGAAAAGAGGTGTTTGATCAATTGATATGTGCCTTATTCTGTGCAATGTTCAATATGTGCCTAAACTCTACAATGTATACACAATATATCATAAAGCTTAATGTGTTCACTACACATATATAAACACACACACACAGACTCAACAGTACCCCGACAATGACGAAGGTGGTTTTGCTGAGGCTGCCACATGAGATTTACGATCCAGGACCCCGGTATTCTTAAAGCCAGGGTCCAGATTCTCAAAGATTCGTTCGTTAAATGTCTTCGTTTTTTTTCCCTTGGCTTAAGAACGCCCTGATGTATATCGTTACAGTTACGATAGTCTCTCGGTGCAGTTTTGACGTCATGTTGGTTGGTATCGTAATTTATTTTAGTTGGTGTGAGGTAGTTAGCTGGGTTTTCATATCTCCGTTTTAGGGGGAAAAGGTACGATTTTTTTTTATAGTCCTCACTTTAAGATTCGGATTCAAGGATTCGACACCAAGGACTCGGGTACAAGGATTCGACACTTAGGACCCGAGTTCAAGGAGTCGACACCATGGATCCGGGTTCAAGGATTTGACACCAAAAACTCGGGTTCAAGGATTCGTCTCCAAGGATCCGGGTTCAAGGATTCGACACCAAGAATCCGACCCCAAAGATCCGCCCAGAGTTTGTCTTAAGTAAATCAAAATCAAACCCTGGGGTTGGTGTTCAGGCAGTATATTACTTGTGATTATGAGCACAGGTCAAATTATACACTTACGCTGTTTTACCTTCAATTATACACCTGTTTTGGGTATATTATGACTTTTTAATGTCTGGACTAAAGTGGATGACTAAGGATTTGAGGCTGGACTTGTAAACTTGTTAGACATTAGCGAGATGAAGGATACACTTGGGGGGGGGGGTGAGAGAGAGATTGGTGAGTGTGAGGAAGTGAGACAGAGAGAGAGAGAGAGAGGTGGTGTCAGGCAGGTGGTATAAAACAGGTGTTCAGAGCTGCAGGTGGTATCAGACAGGTGTTAAGAGCTGCAGGTGGTATAAAACAGGTGTTCAGAGCTGCAGGTGATATCAGACAGGTGTTCAAAGGTGCAGGTAACATTATAAATCAAATGAAAGCGATGGAGAAATTCATTATTCATGACCGTAAAACAACTGGGCGGAACGAGAGAGAGAGAGAGAGAGAGAGAGAGAGAGAGAAATATAGTGACTTTTTTTTCCCTAATTAAAACAGTCAGTTGTAAAAATTTCTTGTAGTGAAAGTGACTCATGAGGTTTTGAGACTACACATAACAAGCCACCGAGTCTCCAGGGACATATTGACAATTATAAGACTTGTTTATATAGACGAGTACAAATTATTACATTACCGAGAAAAATGATTAGAGTTGAACTTAAAGGAAATAGTCTTTAGAAAATTTGTCATAACCTGCCAAGAATATTTTATTTTTATTTAAAATTATTATTGGACATATTCATTAGTATTTTATGTATAGTATGTATATATCTTAATTATATACTATTACACCTGTGTATATTAGTTAATGAATTAGCGGTACAATAATTTTCGCTTCAAAACAGTGTTGCTTTGTTATACATACGTTAATGTAATTTATTATTATTATTATTTAATAGGAGCAGCCATGATAAAATAGATACTGTTCTTGTTTCTTAGTTACGATAGAATTAACGTTTACGAAATATCCAGTGGCGAGAAAGTGTGTCGTTTTAACCCATTTCCTCTCATTAACGAGGAATTACTTTACAATCTCTTAAGTTTACGAGAAATAAAATGATCCTGTGTTATGTTTCTCTGTAATATGACTGGTTGGTTACAAGTCGTGTGATCTTGTAACGATATAACTGTAATTTAAAAGATTCTGTGTTATTATGTATAAGTGATACTGAGACTTTTGTGTTGCAGGTGAAGGTGTGGTTCCAGAATCGGAGGACCAAGCACAAGAGGGTACAGCAGGAGGAGGAGCAGCAGGCTGGAGGAGGAGGACCGAAGAAGGATGACTCGAGCGGCAATGCTGACGGTGGCAAGGGCGACTCTGGTAAAGCCGACGACAAGGACGACCTCTCCATGATCGAGTACGACGAGGACGACGTGATGAGTGACGAGGAATGTGACCCCCGAGGCCAGGAGGGCAGTGCGCAGTCCTAGAACCTGACGCTGATCACATTGCGCAGTCCTAGAACCTGACGCTGATCACATTGCGCAGTCCTATAGAACCCAATGTTCGTCTGGGCTAGAAAACCAGCCTGGCGCTTACCATATGCGCACTCCTTGAATCTGACAATTACTTTCTGCGCAGTGCAAGAACTCGAAGTAAGCCAAGACTAAAAGGAGGCATCGAGCACGTCCAATTAAAACCTATCACTGACCATCACTCAGGTCAGGCAGGTGACAAGAGAGAGACAACACATGGAAAACAAGGATGAAACATAACGTATTTTCCACAGTGTTGAAAGAAGAAAAACCCCGATGAAAAATGTTAAAATATCTTGATCAAAGGAAATGAAAAGTGTAAAAATGTTCTCTCTCTATTGATAAAGAAATCCTGAATATTATAGAGTGTGTGAAGTGAATAAAAAAAACCCGGAGTAATAGTGAGGAGAGCAACGCTAAGTTACCGGACGAAAAAAGTGTTATACTTCCCTAGAAAACAAAAGAAAAACTCATTCGTCTTTTTCTCCCTCCCGCCACATTCTTATGATGATTCTTAATACATAAACAAGTGAATGTCTGGGAATAAGGGAGGAATCTGATAATAAAGAGAGAGAGAGAGAAACCAAGACAATAATAAACAATGACTAGTTAGTGAATTTTCAAGCTGGAGATTATTGTTATATGATATACAGCCTTGAGATATATTGATATAGAGATGTCCAAAATTAAATAATAGACGAAATAGGTATATGTAAGAAAGTGTGTGTGTGTGTGTGGGTGTGTGTGTGTGTGTGTGTGTGTGTGTGTGTGTGTGTGTGTGTGTGTGTGTGTGTTATGTAACTCTTCAAGGATAAAGAGATCAAGTGTCAGATTCCAGTTGTGAAAAATAATTGATCAAAAAAAAATTCACTGAAAATTTAACACATTCCCAAACGCCTTATAATGTAGTAGTGGTCGTAGATGAGTAGTGAAGCATGATCAGAGACAGACAGACAGACAGACAGACAGAGAGACAGACAGACAGAGAGAAAATCTTACTCTAGATGAGGATTAGATAAAGGAATGTCACATCAGGGTTTTAAGAGATCTGGGTGACCGTGATACTGTAAAACCTGTAAGAGAGAGAGAGAGAGACAGAGAGTCTACGATACTTCTGGAGTCTGTAAATTTCACACAAATTCCTAGATAATATTGATAACAGCAAACTTGTATGGAACTTAGGTGTGTGTGTGTGTGTGTGTGTGTGTGTGTGTGTGGCGTGAATAGTTGAAGATGGAAGCAGTGTTGGTGGAGGCAGTGTTGGTGTAGGCAATGGTGATGAAGGAGGCAGTGTTGGCGAAAGAGGCAGTGTTGGTGAAGGAGGCAGGCAGTGTTGGTGAAGTAGGCAGTGTTGGTGAAGGACAGTGTTGGTGATAAAGTGAGAACAAGTAGAGACGGCCATGATGTTCCTACATGTACAGACTACAAACCTAATAATTTTATACACACGAGAGAGAACAAAAACAACAAACAAACAAACAAACACACAAACACCCATTAGATTTTTCCCTATATAAAAAAAACCAATACAAAAACACTCCTTTACCACATCTAAGGTATTTAATAATTAATAAAGTATGTAATTACGAAATCTTACACGTAATTTTAAAACGAAACACCTGTTGTAAATATTACCTTCGTTGTAACTTCATCCAAACCCTGGAATTAAATAGAAAATACATGCAATTATATTTTTAATGAGGATATTATGTTTAATTAATTATGAGAGACCTGTGTTATTACCGTCATTACCTGAGATGAGTTACAGGAGGTTGTCAAAATAAATGAGATGTAATGTCTCGATTCATAATGAGGTGAATTGTAGAAATGACTCACATGTACGGAGTCATATGCTACTCATGATGCTGTGAGTTGTAGAAATGACTCGCTAGGTATACGGAGTCAGGTGTGATTTATACAGTGACTCACATGCGACTCACCACCCAGTGACTCAGTACCCGGCTCACAAGACAGCGAATATTACTTAGTGAATATAGGAAACAGAAGAGGCTTAACACTGTTTATTAGAGCCTCAGTTAATGTGAGTCTTAGAAAGTCTTAACAGTCTCTCTCAAGTGGTCCAGTGCCATGTTATTGACCCAACCATGACCCACTCACAACCTGACCTCACAACCTGACCTCACAACCTGACTTCACAACTACTCACAATTTGACATCAACAACTTGACCTAATAACCAACTGTGACTTCATCTAATGACTTCTCGGACTTGTTACTTGGACTAAAGAAATTCCTGTTGTTATTTTGTGGACTTGTTACTCTGACTTGGAAATCCAATTCTGACTTATTAATCGGACTTAATTTTTTTTTTACTGGCTTTTTGGACTTGGTATTGACTTCGGAAATATGTATTTCCTTTCTTGACTCATTGGACTTGCTAACTCACTCGCTGATTCATTGGACTTGTTACTGACCCACTGACTGATTGGACTTGTTAACTGACTCACTGACTCATTGGACTTGCTTACTGACTCACGCGGCCAACACTCGGCGCTTCAGCTACACCAAAGAGTGTCTGTTTACTCTGCACAGGAAAAACTTACTGTGTCTTTTGAAACTCTCACTCTGGTCAAAACTCACATCATGGTCAAAACTCACACCATGGTCAAAACTCACACCATGGTCAAAACTCACACCATGGTCAAAACTCTCTGGTCAAAACCCTCACTAACTATACCTGACTTTCACTGTTCTTTTACGCTAATCAAATATTTTATTTTATTTTTTTTTTAATGTAGGATAGTAGTCATGGCAACCTTCAAAGATGCTTGACTTATCATGAAATTGTATGCCATTTGAAATTAACTATCCAGCTACCATTACATATTCTTCTGACTACTGGAGAAACTGTATTGATGATAAAACCAATAATATATTTTTTTTATTTCTACCAACCACGTCAATGTGTCCTTGATAAAGTCCCACTATAGTTTTTGTTATAAATATTTAGTCTCCTGTATCGTGTAGTTTGTATATGTCTTCCTAATTTATTATATGTCTGTGTTTGTGTCGTCACGAACAAGTCCTAAAGATACATACATAGTCTTATTGCAAAAGGAAATCACAATATATACGTGGATAGCATAATACATGGAACTCGTAAGGCAAAAATGGAGGGAATAATAGTTAAGCTTTCGGATTCATTTCAAGACATTTTCATCGTGGTTAGTATCAGTGAAGATGTCTTGAAATCTAGTTGAGTTCTTGGAGTTCCTATTTCTATTTTCTTTGTGAGTTTCATGTATTTAAATAGCGTTTTTGCTTGAGTCTTGTGTCTTTGACCCTCACAACTATCTCTTCATATTAGACTCCACTAACTTAGGTGTCTAACCAATCATTTCTCTTTGTTTTCTGATGCTGCTTCTTCAATCTCAGCCTTGAATGATGTGACAAAAATAATGTAACACTTTGTACTCCTGATCAACGTCATATAACTCATGTCTTCATTGTATTCATGTTCCTATTGTCCTCATGTCAAACTCCACCTCATGAGATGTTCAATATAGCATTTTTTTTATTTACTATTGCATTATCAGTCGTGAGAGATATATTATGTACAACTATATACCTTTGAGAATCCTTACGTCGCGTGGTTCTGGTCAAGAGTCTTATATCCTAGAGAGACGGAAGCCGACAGAAGCCAAGATTAGTTGTGTATTGTAAAATGAAACCTATGCTACTGAGTTGTCTGTGGCTGTCTGTGTTTTGTTGTGGTACAGACTGAGGACACCTTTCTATTGTCTGTGGCTGTCTGTGTTTTGTTGTTGTACAGACTGAGGACACCTTTCTATTGTCTGTGGCTGTCTGTGTTTTGTTGTGGTACAGACTGAGGACACCTTTCTATTGTCTGTGGCTGTCTGTGTTTTCTTGTGGTACAGACATCTGGCTGTTGTGTTCTTACCTTCTATGACACAAGAACTTAACTCTGGTGGAGACCCTGAATGTGTTTTTTTGTATTTTGTTTAGTGCCAAAGAGTTTCTTGGCGTTGTATAATATGTACAATTTTCTGTAAATAAAGACTGGAATAAATAATGTTCAACCTCAATATAACCTTCATCCTAACACCTGTTTTCAGTACTAGTAGTAGTAGTACTAGTAGTAGTAGTAGTAGTAGTAGTAGTAGTAGTAGTAGTAGTAGTAGAATATAATATTAAGCTAATAAAATGGTGGCGAAGGTGTGGCTAATGGGGGAGGCTGGAGGCCACGTTTAAAAAAAAAGTAGTGGTTGTAGTTGTAGTAGAAGTAGCAGTAGTAGTAGTAGCAGCACTAATAATAATAGCCATAGAAACAGTAGTAATAGCAGTAGTTGTTGCATATAATTTCACGTTACGATATTTTATTCCTTGTTCAGAAATAAATAATAAACCAAGATTATAATTTCTTCATTAAAATAATACCCACAGGTCCTTACCCACACACCTCATTCTTATTCCTACACCAGTAATTACGTCTCTCCCTTCCACCTCCATTTTAGCAGACAAAATACTCAACATTACCCTCACAAAACTTACAATAGTCTGTGTAGTTAACTTTTAAAAACCTCTCTTCCCCCCTAATTATCCAACTGCCTGAGGAAAATACACAGTAGCCTTGTAACACCAAACCTTTGTGTCGTGAATATATACATTGAACAAGTAATAATACGTTAGTTATTGGTTAATTTTGTAAGCGTTTGTGGCATCTGCATACAGGAGTTAGTTAGTCTGGTCGTGTTTAGGGTGGTTTTTTTTTAAGCTTAGGATGGCCACTCAGCGAGCCTTAGTTGACGTGTACCTGTATGGCTTATAGTTTAAGTCACTGAATCATTGTGAATATTGGTTAAGTGATCTGATTATGTTTATGTGTGTGCTGGTGATCAGTATAATTTATGTTGGGTCACTCAAGAATCTTTATAAGTATGTTGATCATTAAGTGAGCATTATATTCCCGAGTATATTAAGCACTCAGCAAAGATCATGCTTAAATTGGCCACTCAGGAAACATTATACTCATGTTAGCCACTCAGGAAGCATTATACTCATGTTAGCCACTCAGGAAGCATTATTCTCATGGTGGCCACTCAGGAAGCTGTGAGTACATTGGTTTAACAAACAGCTAGTGTTTATGTTTTCGTTCATTAGTGGAGCTCATTGTTACCTTGCTATTGTTTGCTTGTGTTGTGTTTATACCTCCGCAGTTATCAGGTAGGTACACCTTACGCCCAGGCTGCTCTATAAAAAATAATTACTGCGTGTAATGACTCAGTTTATTTACTGTGCTGCAGTCAGTTACCATCATTAACCTCCCTCTTAATTGTTCATTCTTAAGTAATACTATTTTCTGCTTCATACAAGATCCTTCATATTTTTATGTATTTTTACTGAAAGATTTATGTACACGCACGCGCAGTATATACATGTGTGTGTGTGTGTGTGTGTGTGTGTGTGTGTGTGTGTGTGTGTGTGTAAAGACAGACAGGTAAATTACATATACACTAGGTATTATAGAAACGATGGTCAACCTCATTAGAGAATGTTACAGGTATAACAAGGTAATTACACACAAGTTACATTTATACGACAAAGAGGATCCAGATGTAATTCTTCATCACCCGGAAATGTGGTGAGTTATTACCTCTAGTATTTTACACAAACAATAACAATAATAACTCACTGTTCTCAGGAGGGTGAGTGGTGGTGGCAGGGCAGTAAGATGATGTAATATTAAGGACAAAATTAATACATTATCTATTACAATTACATAACAATAACAGAACCATCAATAACACTAAGAATATCAATAACACACACACACACACACACACACACCATTAAGATACTCCAATAACAAAAACAATTTCCAGGTATTAGAAGTAAATGACAACAACAACAACAAAAACGAAATATTACTGCATAAAAAGCCTGACAAAACGACTTAATGGCTAACTAACACGAAGAGCCAATTGGAACTCGTCTAGGGTGACATTAAAAGAGTAGAGGCGTCATTGAAATAAACAAATTATATAACATTTATCTACCATAAATAACTCTCTACAAAAGGTAAATCATTCCTGTAAATAATCCCCCCCCCCCAAAAAAAAAAATAAATAAAAAAAATATTTACCATTCAGTTAACACGAAAACAAATCCATTTTTATTACACTCGTCTAGCGTGAGATGCTAAGTGTAGCGACGGCGCAAATTATAAACCAAACACAGCGAGTCAACCTTATGGCAACATCAACCAGGGATCATAATAGGTGGTGTTTTTTTTTTATATGAGTGAGAGCCACTAGTGGAGGGCGTCATTGTATACAGTATATATATTTAGTTTATTTACTTTGCCACAATTGCACGTTGAAGGTGACCTGCCATTCTGAAAACGATTGAAAGTTGATGATGAATTAAGTTATAGAGATTGGGATAGTGTGTGTGTGTGTGTGTGTGTGTGTGTGTGTGTGGCTTGCTCCCTACCTCCCTCTCTCTCCTTTTGTTCCCTCCCTCACTCCCTCAGTCCTACTTTCCTTCTCTCTCTCCCTCTATCTGTCCTTTCTTCCCTCTTTACCTCAGTCTCTCATTCCCTCCCTTCATTCTTTCCTCATTCCCTTCCTTCCTCCCTCTCTGCCCTTCCTCCTTCCCTCACTCATTCTCCCTACTTCCTTCTATCCGCCCTTCCTTTTCCATCATCCCACACTATCTACCCTCATCCCCTTCCTCCCACCTCCCCTCCCTCCCTCCCTCCCTCCCCCCTCTCCCTCCGTGTAAGTCTGCGATAACACAAATAAACGAGGTCATTTATGCTTCTACTTTTGTTACTGGTAGGCAGCTCCTTGATGACCTTACTCTCATCACTGTACCTGGGGGGAGGGGGGGGAGATGTCTTACGATAGAGAGAGAGAGAGAGGGATTATGTGGGGAGAGAAGAAACGGGGAGAGAAAAGTTAGCAAGGAGGGAGGAGGCGTTGACTACCTGGTGCTACGTTCTAATTAGTATACCTGTGGGAGGGGGACCAGCTAATAACTTGTTCTCTACTAGGGAGACAGACAGACAGACAGACAGACAGACAGAAAGGATCAAAGAGAGAAAGAGAAAATCAAATTATTAATGAAAGTTACAAAAACAAAACCCGATCGATTTGTTTGATAATAAAAGACTCGTAAGGAACATTAAAATAGTACATAAAGATGATATAATATAACAACTTTGATCATATATTAAATTCAATAACAAAAACTATCTCATATAAAACCCTATCACTACACATAGGAACTCAGACGACCTCAGAAAACACTAATATCACCTATTATCATCTTCACTATAATACACAAAGCTAAAAGTAAAATAAAATGATTAAAACATGACACAGAAAGATAATTAGAACACTAGACAATAATAATAATGTCTTGTATACATCGTGTCCCGGATTCAAACGAGTGTAAAACAGTAGTAAGGTTGTTGGGTCGTTTAGCGTGTGTGTGTCACCCTAACGATGTGTAGATCCGAGAAGCCAACTTGCCAAGCAGTATTTGTTGGTTGGTGTGAGGGAGAGGGTGATGGTGGTGATGGTGGTGATGATAGTAGTACTGGTGATGGTGTTTAGTGGTGGTGATAGTGGTGAACTCTGTAACCATATTCTATAAAGACCATTTAGCTGTGAGATCAAAAAATTTACAATATGGATCTTTCAGTGTGTAAGGTGTCTGTCCATAGATTGAATCACCATGCGGCTACACCTGTAATAAACTTATCAGCCAACACCACATCTAACCTAATCTAACCCACGAGGTAAAAGAAGCCGTCTGTATCGCAGAGGAACTTCGCCATGGTAAGCTTACGTTTATAAATTATTTGAATTTTGGTGAATTAATTTATTTTTTCTCAGTAAATTTAAATGACTTGTATTAGGGGAATTTGTCCGTGGTTGGTAACTTTTTGTCCGTGGTTGGTAACTTTTCGTCCATGGCTAGTAACTTTTCGTCCATGGCTAGTGTTAAGGTAATTGTTAGTCTTTAGGTGAAATAAGCTAGGGTAGAGAGTCTTCAGGTGATCCCTAAAACCGTCCCTTTAATTGTTTCTTTAGAGTGAGGGCTAAATATACACACTGAACATTAAAAATAAAAAAAAATAAATAAAAATACTTAGCAATAAAAAAGCAAAGAAAACTAAAAAAAAAAATATATTAATCAAGAAAAAATCCGCTAAAAATAATAAAAATCGATAAGAAAATGACTTAGACACATTGAAGGAGTAACTAAGAATAAAAACAAAATCTCGGGGTCGAATAAATCGGTCTTGGCGGGGTTCGGAGCGTCGTGCGGCAGGTATCGTCATAATGTCGGGTTTAGCAGCTGTCGATCACCATTAATAATTTCCTCATCAGGGTCTTACACATGGTATAGCAACTTTCCCGCTAATTCTCACAGATTAATGCACATAAATACGACCATGGCCTGATGTACGGTGTCTCTAGCCGGTTCTCAGCGTGGAATAAAGAAAGAAAATAGAATACACTCGCTAAGCCGTGTTTGTTGACCTAAGCGACTAGCGGGCGGATAGGTGTTGTTCTCTCCCTAGCTGAATGTGGGTGAATGTTAGTTTGTGTACAAGGAGGGTACACAGGTGATAGGGATGAGTACCATTAATACCAGGAACTTCATGTGGCGTATTAGGAGCAGCGTCAGGTGAATGAACTGAGGTTAGGGGAGTCCTGGGTTGGTATCAGGGTCACCAAAAGTACCAGGATGGAAAGTGGAGGTCAAAGGAGGGCTAGAAAGAGCAACACTTCTCGGATTTTCCTTCGCCTTCTGTGGTGAGGAACGGCTCACCTTCACTGTATGTAATGAAGAACGGCTTCCCCTCACCATGAGTGATGAGGAACGTGTAGCAGGTCACGTGAGAGCCGTGCATGAGGCGGCCGTGGTGGCAGCGCTTAACGTGATTAATAGCTGACAGGGGCGTGATAGCACCTGTGGACCATCATATAAGAATTAACACGGCGGGGACCAGGTAGGGAGTAGGTGCTAATGGGTGTTAGTCAGCAGTGCAGCAGTAGGTGTTGGCCAGGACCTCCTGAAACAACTCCTCCCTGCTGAACACCCTACTGAGGACCGCTAAGGTGAATATCCCACTGAATTAACTTATACCTGGCGAACACTCTCCTGAAGTACTTTACCTTTGGCTAAACAACCTGCTGAATAATAAACTGCTTACAGTGAAAATTCATCTAAAAATCCTCCCCATTTCTTAAACAACATTCTTCGTGTTAAGTAACTCAGTGAAACGACCTCTTGTAGAGAACTCTACTGAGGCAAAGATCTTTACCAGCAGGAGGTGACGAGCGCACACTCACCCACCATTGTCGTATAACCAAAGACTTCGCTGTGTATGTGTGTGTACACACGCTCGCTGGAGGCAGTAAACATCTTACTAAAACAACTCCATTTCCCCTTCTGGAGGAGGGAGGTGAGGGCCACATTCTCCCCGCCTACCCGCCATCGTAACCCAGGTCTTTGCTGGGTGAATTATGCACCGTGTGTGTGTACTGGGAGCACAACTCTCGCCATAAAAGGTCTAGCTCGAATAATTGTATCTTCCGTTCGTTCCTTAGCACCAGTAAACAGAAGCAATTGTCTCATTAGAGGGTCGTGAAGCAGCTCTGACATACCACTAAACCGCAGCAGGTCTCCCCCGACAATGGCTGGCGTATTCCAGCCAAGGTTTTACGTGTTACAGTCGCTGCATATTTCACAATGCCGCGTACACATCCGTTCATATTTTATTTTTATAAATAGGGGATCAAAATATTTTGGTGGGATTTTCTTTCCCAAATTCTTTCAAATTTTTTGTGGGGGGGTTATCTTCGCTAACGACAGTTTTAGGTAAACAGCGATTCACTGATAACTCGAATCGCTCCTTTTCTCACTTATCTATATTTTTTTATTCCAAGTTTTCGATTATCCATCTTAAATTGGAAAATCTTAGCGATTTTCTTTTACAAACTCATGTGTATGACAAACTTCTATATGTTCTAAAATACCTAAATATATAAATAAAAAACTGTGAAAATACGAACAAAAACTCGTTTAGAATAAATTGTAAATGATGGTCCACACTGTGTTCTCGAGATAACCTGAGACGGCCAAAGAAATATTTTCAAAAACGTAAAATTCCTTTTCACTTACATACGAAAAATCAATATCTCATGGATTAACTCACAGAAGCGCTATAGTAGTAAGAAAGTTTCTTCGTCTTCACTGTCTCACTTGTGACTTTTACACTGTCACCATCGCCCCCCCCCCCCCAGTCTAGTAGTGGCACCACAAGAGTAGTCTTCTTGAAAAACAAACCTTTATTGTTTTCCATTCTTGCTTTACATCCTTTCCTCCTCTGTTCATCATTATAACTAGGCTTATTTTCGGAACAGTGAATTTTACTGAGTAGAGTCAGACCTCTTCCAAGCGTCACCAGGTCATAGTTTACGTGACCCGCTCTCAGCCTCACCGCCACTAGATGAGGGTCATATACTTGCTAATTCCATAACAAGAGTGTCGAGCGTCCCACATCCCGTCGTAACATAACCTCCTGTAGGTTTAACTGATAGTCAGGTGGTTACTAAACTCCTCACACCAATAATTAAACACTGCACCTTGTTTCTCAACCCAGAAATTAGGAAGTATTTTTTTTTTTGGGGGGGTCTAGTACTTGTAGACGGTCGAGGTGTTGTGTAATGAAGTTGGTATTTAATCTTTAGTTTCGGCTCAAGTTTACGAAATGTGATGTGTGTTGAAGATGTTTTTTTTTCGTGAATATTTTGTCGTGACAGTCAATTTGAATTCGGGAACCTTGGTGGTGGACCCCAGCACAGGAGGAGTCCTCAATGCTTCAGATCCTTTAAAATAAGGGAGACAGTGGTGAGAGGGGAGGGGGGAGGAGCCAGATGGTGGGGAAAACCTGTTGGAGGTGGATCATAGGAGCAGAAGGCAGGGTGAAGGGGGCCCCACCAGACCACAACGGCAAGTCACAGGTTAAAATACTCCCCCGCCCCCCACCTCCATCTTGCACCCTCCTACCATTCTTTTCCTCCTTCCCTCTCTCCTCCACCCCCTCGTCTTTCCTCCGTTCCTCCCCTAACCTCCCTTCTTCCTCCATCCACCCCACCCCCTCCTCCTCCACCCACCTCCCCCACCCACCCCTCCTATACCCTCCACTCACCCTCCATAATCATATTCAATTCCAGCGGTACACCATAATCCTTCAGTTTTTGCCTCGCTGCAATTCAGAAATTTGCATCCGACATTACTGTTGATCACCCCTGCCATCAGCTGTCATCTGGCCGGTAAAGGGCTTCTAATTCAGCCACACGACGACGTGGAATAGATTATTCTTGCCATGGTTGAAGAGTAATGTTGCATGGTTGCAGACCCACATTGCATGATGGTCTGTTGAGATCCTCAGACGACTCCCATGCACATCATTTTTTTATAGAACGTTAATGAATATGGATATAAAACCGGTTGATTAAATAGGTTGTTGATAATGCGATTAGATCTTTCCAGCGAGGAACTAATTGGTGCGTTTCCATCACAGTACAGCGGGCGTGGCAGGTCCTGTCCCGGCCACGATTGGGTTGTATTCCGCACCAGGATTTTTACACGATGCAATTTGTCTCGCTAATTAAACTCTACCCAATATTTTCACAAGTTTAGAATAAATTTAAAAAGGAGTGAATGCCTGAATGATGTGTTGCAGCTACGAGATTCATCAATTGCAACGAAGCCCGAGGGAATGTTAATGCTGCTGGCTGCCGGACGGTTGATGAATCGTAATGAAGTCTGAGCATCTCTTGTCGCAGATGAGCTTCACCATTACAATAATGAAAAAGCTACTTATACATACAACACAGACACAGGAAAACATATACTGAAAGATTACATTCAAGTTTGGTTAAGATATTCAGCTATGCTTTGAGTTATCTTGTGTGTGTGTGTGTGTGTGTGTGTGTGTGTGTGTGTGTGTGTGTGTGTGTGTGTGTGTGTGTGTGTGTAACACACACCCTCCCTCCTCGTCCCACCCCCGTTACCCACCCCCTCTCCCCCACCACCACACCCACATACACCCTTAATTGATAATAATGATATCGCAGCAGCTATATAATAACTCACATACTTAGGCAAATTATCTTCCGTGGTGGATAATGATAGGACGGGACATTATAGGATCAACAGAGCCATCACGTAAGATTATATGACCAGAATTATAGTAGATTAGGATATAGTCGGAGGCATCAGATGACGGTGGAGGGAGGAGGAAGGTATACTGGCCTACCCTTCCATCTACTACCACTCCCACCACTACCACCACCATCAGGCAGTATGGTGGATTACTATTACCAGTGGTCACATCTCCTTCACCATACCTCCTCCATCATGCCTCCACCACTCCACCTCCAACCCTCCCCCACCCCACGCCTACCACACCCCCACCACTTCACCACACCCACCACCTCCCCACCACACCCACCACACCCCCACCTCTTCACCATCTCTCCACCACCCACACACCCTTCCACCACCCACACACCCCTCCATAACTGTACACAAAAGGTAAATATGTACTTTCTCAACAGTAAACGCTCGTTAGATGAGGAAGAAGAGTAGTTTGTGTACACCATCTACCTGCACCCCCCATGTACACCCCCATGTACACCATCTAACTACACCCTCCTGTACACCACCCACCATTACCATCATGCACAGTCTATTAATAAAGGAACATTTTATATATATATAACTCCTTCTCAAGTCGAATTGTTGCTCTTGTCTGTTTGTGTCGACCTTAAACTGCCGGAGACCACGGAACAATTCTCATCCAGGCGCGGTGAACTAAGCGGAGTTAACAGTAAGAAAAAAAACTGGGTCTCAGCGACTCGCCCCACAATATTCCCGGTAGTGAATGACTCCAGATTGCCGTCTCCACCTCAGTTACTGTCATAATACCATAACCCAAGATAATGGAACCTACAGCAAGATATTTATGTCGAGGAGTGAAAAAAAAATACTTAATTTCACAATCCATTTCCACATAATCCATCTTGAGGAGAGATAAAGGCCTCAGATAACGACCAGTGTTGGGTCGAGCTGACGCATCCGGCCAAATGACAGCATCAGTGACATGGACGATGATAGGGTAGAGCGGAGACACACGTTGATGTGGGGGTAGTGGGGAGGGATACTTAGAGGGCGGCTCGCAGATCTGAATGAAAAGAGACACGGTGATGTGTTTATACCTGAAGGGTGGCTGTTGCCTCCTCCACCTCCCCGTCCACCCACCCACAGAGAGGAGGGGATGGGAGGAGCTTTTTCTTTACGTGTTGTCGTTTCATACTTTATTTACCTTCACAGATACAGTACATACGTGTGATAAAATACCTTTTATTGAAGATTTTCTCCACTGTGAAAGCGTGGCTGGGGAAAGAGGTAGTTTTCACCCTGGTTGGTTTACGCCCTTCTCTTAGGACCCGTTTGAGGAACACCAAAACCTGTTATGACGTTTCAATGAAGTGTATACCCGAGCATTATTGTCAGGTGCCGAAAGGAAGTCCTTATAATCAACGTAATTGAAACACGGCGATAAACCCAGACTTGGCAATTGTTGAAATGACTTGGTAAATGTTTGGTTGTATTAGATGAGGAAGAATATGAGGATGAGCCGCCAGGATGTATTCAGACAACAGCGAGGATGTCATTGTTGGTGGTGAGGGACAGAGGCGAGTCCTACAGGTAAACCCAATTAAATACTTTTAACATTTTTGGAACCATTTTTACTGAGTATTCCATTGATTCCGAATCGTCCAGTTAACCTTGAATAATTTTTTTTAAGTAATCAACAACAACAAATAATTTTCTTTCCAGTGGATGAAATACTTTTACATCTTAAGTATCAATATAAGTTAAGGTTACTTCAGATTATTATCACCAAAATATCCTGCATGATAGTACCGAAGATCATATCATGTTAACTTTAAACTCTTAACATGATTCCTTAACTACATTTAGACCTAACAAAATAATAAGTCTCAAATTTATCCTCGAGAAGTCTTAAATTAATCTGTTTATAATTAGACTTTTCAGACGTATAGATAAAACACCTTTGTATATGTGTCCGTATTAAGTCCGACTCTGAATCACGTTACCATGAATGTTAACGAAGGTAAATATCATGGTTACGAATTCTCAATCTGACAACATTCAACATGATGGATTATGTGGCTTTTATATTTGAACTTTTAAAATACAAAACAAAATTCTCCTCTTATTTTATGATTCAGAATCCATTTTAAATCTGGGTTGCGTCAGATATCAAGAAACAATATTTACGGAGTTGAAACAAGACGTGAGAGATGAATAATAACCCCTAACATACGAAACACAGAAGCTGAGAGAGACGGAAATACTGAGAGAGACGGAAATACTGAGAGAGACGGAAACAAAAAAGAAAACAAAACTAAAAGTCCTTATTGACAAGATGATTACTAAGAAAAAAAAAATCAAAATATACCTATAATTTGTTACAGCCTTCATGAGAAATACGAGCATCATTGCTTATGCCTTATGGAGACTATTGAGAGATGCATGACAGACACGCACACACACACAACTGATAAGAAGACATCACACTTATACGATTCGGTAACAAAAAAAAAAAGAAATACTCGTATTGTCTTATGACTTACTAAAATAGTATACCTGATCAACTCGTCTTACCTCAGGGCCAATTGTCTTGATTGTTTGTTTAGAACTTTTGTGGTCTATGTTGGTGAAGGACAATGAACAACTGAGACCCACGAGTGTTTAAGATAGTTGAGGAAATGACTTGTCCCTGTGAAGGCTAATGATCACTAGAAGAGTATGTACAGAGATGTGAGACTTGTGTTATCTATGCCTTCCACGTTATTAGCCTCCACCCAGACACAATACACCTCCCAGTACACACAATACAACTCCCAGTACACACAATACACCTCCCAGTACACACAATAAACCTCCCAGTACACACAATACACCTCCCAGTACACAATATACACCTCCCAGTACACAATATACACCCCCAGTACACACTATTAGTCACCCAGTACACACAATACACCAGTCCCAGTACACACAATACCTCCCAGTACACACAATACACCTCCCAGTACACACACACACAATAAACCTCCCAGTACACACAATACACCTCCCAGTACACACACAATACACCTCCCAGTACACACAATACACACCCCCAGTACACACAATACACCTCCCAGTACACACAATACACCTCCCAGTACACACAATACACCAGTACACACAATATACCTCCAGTACACACAATACACCTCCCAGTACACACAATACACCTCCCAGTACACACAATAACACCTCCCAGTACACACAATACACCTCCCAGTACACAATGTACACCCCAGTACACACAATAAACCTCCCAGTACACACAATACACCTCCCAGTACACACCACACACCTCCCAGTGCACACAATACACCTCCCAGTACACAATATACACCTCCCAGTATACAATATACACCCCCAGTACACACAATACACCTCCCAGTACACACCCCAGTACACACATTCCTCCATACATCACTAGTTGTTGTCAAAATCCTCGACGATGAGCGATGGTCAAACATTGTCTAGATATCTCTGAGTTGTGGTGGTGGTGGTGGTGGTGGAGCAGGTGTTGTCAATATACTGTGACTAATGATCCTAAAAGACGTAAGTGAGTAGATGATTGGCTGTTTATGTCACGAGGTTGTTGAAGATGTTGACGTCACGTTTGATAATGTTGTGAGGTGAGTAATGATGGCAGGGACATCATGCAGTCATCCAGGGAGGTTCACTGCCTGAGTTGACGAGTGAGGGTTCAATGGTTCATCCAGGTTGTATGACAAAGGTTAATTGTCTTGTGTGAAGGTGAACCTGTGGCAATTTGTCACCTGTGTCTTGACGGCGACGCAGGAGAAGGATGAGGAGGAGGAGGACCGTGTGATGGTGGCGGTAGTGGTCACAGGGCCCGACGTCATTACCGATAGCAGTAAAATATAGTGAGTGTTGCCTCCAGCCAGCCACCACCAACGGCAGAGGCTGGTCGGCCAAGATGGTGTTACATTAAAAAGAAGAACCATTGAAGAACACTTAAGAGTTGTTTGTGTGTACCAGTTAAATGTGTACTCACGTAAGACAGTTTAATTTAATTATCGAGGTGTATTCCAAGATGGCGGGTGTGGGTGGTGGCTGGGATGACCGCCACTTTCCGCTGCGGTGAACTTCTGACTCTTAATGAACATTTATTATGGATATTACACGACAATTACAGTGGAACACAACAAGCAAATTGCCACATTAAAATTCTCACTCTCACTTTATGATTTCATACAATACGTGGTTGAATAATTTGCATAAAGGGAACTGGTCCCGCCGCCCCTTTGTTATGCACCACAACCACAAACTGGCCGCCGCGGCACCTCGCTTGTATAAAGTCCCCGCCTTATCCAGCGACCTTCCTCACCCCGGAGTACAAGACACCAACTCCTATACCGTCGTGTTACTCCGTACCTGACGCAGTTGGAGGTGGGATGGCGGCATGGATAACGAAGGAGGAAGAGGAGAAAACGTAGGAGGTGGTGGTGGCGGCCAGGAGGCGTCCGAGGGAGCGGGAGGAAGGGTCGGCGGAGGAAGGAGTAAAGGTGGACCAAGAAGACACCAGCTGGTTGTCTTGTGTTGTTTACGTCGGGTCAGGAACAATGGCCCAGGCGCCCGAGACACGGCAGCCACATTAGAGGTGCTGTCATTTATTTCCTCAAACAAATTAGCATCTTTACTGCCCACCAATTACCTAATTAACTCTATTATTGTAACTGAGTGTACGTGAGTCATAACCTTGTTTACGATCTGACTAATGGCCGCTGATTACTTACTCCGGGACCCAAGACGGCGGCCTAATGGTTCCTCGCAGAAATAAACTTCAATTTATTGGAATCCAATATGTATTAAGTACTATGCAGAAACGATATATTTTACTTATTTCAAAAAAGGTTTCTGACAGCGTATACTTATTTGACAGTTACAGACTACATAAAACTGTGAGGCTTGGAGGAAGATGGAGGGACGGAGGTGGAGGGAGAGTGGCAGGGAGGGAGATGGATGGAGGGAGGGAGAGTGGCAAGGAGGGAGAGTAGCAGGGAGGGAGATGGATGGAGGGAGGCAGGGAGATAGAGGAGAGAGAGAGAGCAGGAGGAAGAAGTGGAGGGGGAAGACTCTCGCGTCCAGCTTAGTACTATAGTCACACTGTTTATAGGAGATAATTATATGTTTGTTTATTCACGCTGAACTTAGCCTTCGTAGGGGGAGAGACCCGTACTTAAGACACGAGTCCCGAGTGATTAAACTCAGGCAAGTAGACACCCCCTCCCTCTCTCTCTCTCTCTCTCTCTCTTAGCATACTTGCCAGCATACACCTATTATCCTATAGCTTTACTTCAGCTTACATTTTAATGGTTGTATGATAGCTTCAGTATACATCTTCGGGTGTATGATAACTTCAGTATACATCTTATGCTGTCAGTATCATGGAACTCGATACTGTATTCACCTAACAACTAATGTTTAACCATTTGAAGGCAGTGGTTTAAGAGGATGATGGTTTAACTCCTTTAGGATGATTTAACCATTTGAGGACGATGGTTTAATATTTACTTCATGCTACAACGTCTTAAGATCCAGGATTCAGTTCATATAAAGGAACATTTTAGACCATCTACTGGAGGACACTACACACAAGTCACTGTTGTTGGAGTTATTTATCGCCTACAAACATGTCATGATTGAGGTGGAGAACCCTTCAAAACATGCACGATAAATACTTGCTAATGTAAAATAAACTTGCCATTGATTCCTGACTTGGGGAACACCTTGTATTTACCACAGCTATTGGTGGGGCAATTGGTCAGGTTGTGAGGAGTTATCTGATTGGTCCATCTTATGTTAGGGTTCATAGTGCCTCTAGTTTATACAGGTAATCTTCTTGTCATTTTACAATAATCAATAAAACAACAGTAATAAACGTAAAGTAGTTATTTTATGGCTGTCAACCCAAAGCTTAAATATACGGGAGGACTCAGCTTAACATACAGCTTGAAACCTTATATCTAATTTTGTGTTGACAGAGAGGTGAACCCAATCAAGAAAAAGGTGGAGGGAGAGTGTTGATTCCTTAAGTTGTTTTGTTGTTTTAGTAACAGTGAAATGCTATGGGGAAGGAATGAGTACAAGAGTTAATTATGATTTAAGAGCATCGATATCTTAAATCTATTTGTTTATGTGAACCACCACTATCACCACTATCATCATCACCACCACTATCATCACCATCATCACCATCATCACCACTAACACCACCTTAGCGCCATCTTCTGAGCTCTTGCCTCAATGATAAAAATGTCCTCCTCCTCCTCCTCCCATTTCTATCAGCAGTCGCCATCTTAGTCAACTTGTTCATATACAACATTAGTTCTTCTGGATACTTAATCATATTATTTTCAAATCAGTTGTATCGTCTCATCCTAGCCACTTGACTCTCCCTCTCCGTCTGGCAATTTATATCATTAGATTTAACTGCAAATGTAAAAGGACAAATCTTATTGGGTTTTTTTTTCAGACATTATCCTTCATTAAATACGTTTGACATTAATAACTAATATGTTGAAGGTATTCTGAGACATTTTTCATTGACGATCTCCTGAAGGTTAAGGAATCTCTGAGAAAGACAAACATCAGACGGAAAAATGTTGGTGATTACTTCGTCAGGTTTTGAGAAGGGAGAGAATGCGTTCTACTCCTTCACAAAAGACGTCGAGTTTCACCCAGACGAAGTGGCAGAGAACAACAAGCCAAAATTGTGGGTCACGTCCCGATCATCAGGTGCAGGTGATGAGAGGTGGTGACTGTGGCGGCCTGCTTGTATTATAAGTCCCTTCCTGGGTAACAGACATCTACACTCATATTCCCGTCCGCTGTAGGGCAGGTGGGTGCAAATTACACCTGCTAAACAAACAGGAACCAAACAAAAAACAAACAGACTCGGTGATTGCTCCGGCTGATATGGCATCTACGTGATCATTATTGAAATGTGGGTCTGAGGTTGTGAGGTGGGCGAGACGGTAATGACGGGGGTCGAGGCGTCTTCACAGATGACCGTCTCTTACGCTGGAGTGTGTGTCTATCACAGCCACGGTGACCATGGGGTACTCTCGCTGGCAACCTCCCTACTCCTTCCCCTGCCCTTCCTTCTTCCCTGTTCTCCCCGTCTATGGCCCGTCTCCTTCCTCTTCCCCTCACTGCCCCCTCCATTCTTACCTTCCTCTTTGCTCCTTCCTAAGAGGGAACATGGAGGTATCTTACTCAAACTCTTGTTTCATCTTACTAATATGGTGAAATAAAATCAATCATATTTATATCTCTCTTCCTGCTCTATTTCTCTTCGTCGATTGCTAACCTAACCTAACCCAATCCAACCTAACCTAACCTAAACTAGCCTAACCTAACCCAACCTAAATATAAGATCATCAAACAGACCGTCACTCCCAAAGAATTACAAATAAGAATAATTTGAAGACCAGTTGCTTTGCCCATGAGTGTCAGTTTGTCTCTGGATGGTCAGACACACTTGGGATCCTAGTGATAAAAAGTGTCTCCAGATTATTGAGTGAACTGAGCTCTAAACTCACTGGTGTTACCTATTCCAGCTCCTCAGTGAGAATTCCTGGCATGTACTAGAAACTGGGGGAAGTGTATGGTGTGATATTTATTAGTTTAAGGCCATTATAAATATTACGGAAGATGGTAGATGATTATATCCTCATTCAGCTATGGACAATTATCTCAATTTTCCATGATTGATCTTTATTCTCTCCTCCGAGGCCAATCATCTCCCGAAACCAACCAACCAGAGCGATAGTTTCATTCTAACCCAGAGTTCCAGTTGTTTACTTTTGAGCTAGTTCTCCAAATAAGTCTTCACGTGTATAATTCTACGTCTGTACTGAAAATAAGTTGTTTTTAATCTTTGAGGTAAATATATCACAGACAATGAACTATAATTATCCCTTAGAAACGGGATCAGATGTGTCATGGCTGTATTTAACACACAGGTTTACCTCTTGACTATCTCGTATCCGGAGCTTCAGGGCAGCCAGGGTTCGAAGCAATAGATCCCTCAGGTTGGAAAGTGTCAGAATTATCAGATGTCCGAAGCCTCACATCACCTAGAGTCCAAAGCCTTAGATCACCTAGGGCTTGAGGTCATCCTGGGGAGGAGAGCGTCAGTTGCAGGACGGACCTCAACCTTCCTGTGGTTCACCCGTCCCACCAGCAAGTGAACGGGGAGAAGAGGTTATTAAACAGCAATAAAACTCGCGTAAATACACTCCAGTTGCCACTCCTTGAAATTATATTCAAGGCGAAGAATAAGTTCGAATTCTTTCATTACCTCACAGATATCCTTCAAGATTCACCGTTGCCTTACGACTCTCAGGATCAGAAACAAACCAGTAGCCAAGAATCAGTGAGACGAAACTGAGCTAAATGAAAACAAAGCATTTTCTCGTAACTGACAGCAGGAAAGGCATGTAAACACTAAGCAGAGGACGTGGCCAGTCTCCGGATATATGTTGTGACGGCCATGTTGGGTCCCTGGCACACACATTGGTGGACGGACCTGCCATTCAACCTCTCTCGTATGTGGTAATTAAGAGGCGAGAGAAGGAGCGTATGCGCATAACCCAGTGGAGGCTGACCAATGCTCTCACCATATCCTCAGCTATGCTCCTGGATCTGGTGTTTGTAAGGCGTCTCCATGGCTCTGTGGCTTCTTGGTGTCCTGCCTCCATCACTCCTTGGTTACGGGGTTCCTATACCTACCTGGTCTATGGTATCCTGGGCCTCCTGTCACCAGCACTCTACGTCTGTGTGTGTGAGGCGTCTCCGTGGCTCCGTGTTATACAAGTATGTTTATTAATGAAAATTGTCTCCGTGGTTTTTCAGCTCAGTCTGTCTCCACGTTTCTGCTTCCGTCACAAATATTATAAGCGTGTGTGTTTGTGTACGTGTGTTTTTATTATATATATATACGTACGTGTATATGTGTGTGTGTGTGTTGTTGTTATTATCGCAAATTATTTCTTATTCATCCATGTTTACTGTCAACAATATTTATAACGATAAGAGTAATTTATGATCCTCACTCGTGAAAGGAAATTAACTCTGTAATCTGAATTGAATTTTCTTTTTTTTTTTCCTTTACCTTTGATGTCATCGACCTTATGAAGAAATGATACAGGTGTATGTTTATGTGTATTGGTGTGTTTGTATATATTAATGTGTGACTGTTTGTATAAGTACGTGTTTGTTTGTGTGAATGTTTGTGTGTGTATGAGTCACTACACCACATACAGTGTACCACCTGGTCTTACACAACACCACCAACACTTACTTATTGATAACCAATTTACCCAGAACCTCTTCACTACCTATAAATAAACCAAGAAACAATTGCTTCACATCCACGTTAAAACCACAATGATATACTTCACTAAGGCACTCAGGACGCAACTTACACGTGTCGATGTGGGTATGATTTAGAACAATTCATTAGTAATTTACTGTACCATCGAAAACAACATGCTCGGTGAAATTACTCCTCTGTGCTGTAAACCACCCAATGGGCACTAGATATTTCATTAATTTTCGAGGACTTTGGCCTTTTGTGTTTTGGTCTGGTTGAGTGAAAATGGTCGTAATTGAAGAGACGAAGAAATGGATTAGAGTTTATTGTACTGTGATTTGGGGGAGGAGGAGGAGGTGGTGGGGTGAGGGGGGGGAAATGATGAGGAGTGAAGGAAGAATGATAGGGGAGTGGAGGAGATTATGAGGGAGATAGTGAGAGGGAGAGTGAGGACAATGAGGGAGAGAGTGATGGAGTGTGTTGTAGAGCTCAGCAATCACCTACACTATCACAATATCACGTCAAAAGTCACCAGCTGAACCCACCACGTCATCTCGAACCACCAGGTGATAGTTAAGGGAATCAACACACCTGGCCGACTAAAGTAATTGGTTTCAACTCGACCAGGTGAAGTATATCGCCCCACAAATTACCCACATCACACTCCGTTCATAAAACCTAATGTGTAAGGACAATAAACTGCATCTATCTATCAAATTAAGAGCTTCCTTGGAAACCACTTCACCTCTCCATTATTTGGGGCAATAAATACGTAGAAGATTGGGTGTAAATGTTTGATGAGGAATCTAGGAAATAAGTAATGAACGGAACACTCCTCTTGTCCGCCATTACGTCCACTATAGTGATTTACAAGCACCAGGTGTCAAACTCTGATGCGACTCCCGTGTTATAGTTTTATATATATATATATGATCCTTTGTGGTGTCTTATATGAATGGGAATACTCACAGGTGTGGTGGTCAGGTGAGTGAGATCATTACACCATTAGAAAATGATGATGATGTTAGTGTAATGATGGGAGGCGGAAGGAGGGGGGGGGGGTTGGAGAAGTGGTAAAGTGGACCTCCTATCCAACTGCCACTACCACCTCCTCCACCCTCACCTCCAGACTTGTACATCCAGGCATCATCACTGTAAAGATGCCTCAGATAAGCTCAGTATACAATATCCAATTAGCATATTTAGGAGTAAATAAGTCTTGCATGTCTGTCTATCTGTCTATCTATCTGTCTATCTGTCTGTCAGCGCCCGGCCCCGTCAGCTGTTAGGGCGGTAGAGAAGGTTGGCGGGGATATAGCGTGATAGGTATACCTCACGATTAACCTCCAGCTCTTGTTCCCGGGACCACTTTCGGGGGACCTCACTGAGTGGGTCTATTTTAGGGGGTCTCTCTCTCTGATGTTTACCTTCTGGGGAGATTAAGACTCAGTATCAGTTTGGAAATCATTCAGTGAAATTTTTCCAAGGAACAAAGAGCGAATTCAAAACAAAGAAAATAAAGACAATCAATAATTACAAAGTTGATTATGTTAAGCTATTGGACAAAACATACCCCCACGGTAGAGAAACCTCATCAGTCAGATCAGGAAAGATAGATATTGACCTGGTTAAATTGAGCCAAAAATAGTTATTATATTTTTAGTTTTTGTTGGTTTTACAGGGTGAGTTAAAAGTCTCTCTGTGACAGTCGACTTAAAAACTCTTTACCACTCTTGTTATTGGTCACCTGGAGAACGTGCAGGACGACGCCTCACCAGGACATACACACACAGAGGTAAAGAGGCGGAGTATCCTAGGGTCGCAGGAACCTCTGGTCCTTCCTCCATATTTCATAAACTTAAAAGCGCTTTCACGTGGCAAGATATTTACGGTAGATTTAATAGCAGTTAGTTAGAGCGTCAGCTGCTTATGTTTCAGCAAGCAATCCTCGCAGTTTTAGGAAGTATTTTTGTTACTGATAATAGTTGTTATTTGGTTTATTGAGGGCAACGCCTGTACGCAGCACATATGGACTCTTTCACTTGATAAACATGGTCGTGTGTGTGTGTGTGTGTGTGTGTGTGTGTGTGTGTGTGTGTGTGTGTGTGTGTGTCTTCCACATGACTCCTCTACGACTTCACTTCCCTACCGAGTGGGGTTTTTTCCCCCCAATAAAAGATGACACGAGCAACAGGCAGCTGGTTACCATCTCAAAAGCTCTTATCTAGTTTAAAACATCTACGAGTTAACACAAGACGTCGGCCCATGAACCTGGCGTCACGTAGTCCAGGTAGACGGCGTCCATCACGTGAACTTGTTAAATAATCGAGTGTGAAATATTTACTAATCGTACCAGCGGCGTCAACCACACCAGCCTGACGTCACCTGAGATATGTAATACTTGATTATTTTCATTATTGAGGACCCACAATCCTATCTGTAAACAGGTCATTGGATTCCTTGTTTACACTTAATAGGTACAGGTGTGGTTGTTAATTAAGTCTGTTTGCTTTAAGACACCGCTTTGTTCCTCAGGTGTATTTCTACGAATTCTAATTTATATATATTTTTTTACATTGCATTTACAATTCCTTGTTTTTTATAGGCAGTACCTCAAGTTAATTCACTTATTCTCTCAGAATTTAGTCCTTAATATAAACTACTTGCTTGAGAACAATGAAATATTCCTCTGTAGTATTTCAGCGATTCTAATTTTGCATATTTATTTACACTTCATTCTGTAAGCTAGATACTACAGAACAGGTATCTCCAAGAACACCTGCAGCCATTCTCAGTGTTAACGGGACAGGCGGCAGAAAATATTCAACTCTTTGCAAGTGTAAAATGTATCCTTCTCTTATCCTCTTACCCATGAGGTCAAACGTCATGCAATTACTTATATACGAGGGAAAATCCACATTAGAATCCTCTGTTGTATCTTAATTATTAATGTTCGTGTATTGATTCCAAGGTGAAGTGTTGAGTTTAGTTCTTTCCTTTTCTCTTCCTCTATGTGTGTGATATTGTTGTTACTATATATTATTATTATTATTATTATTATTATTATTATTATTATTATTATTATTATTATTATTATTATTATTATTATTATTATTATTATTATTATTATTATTATACTTCTTCCTCCCCGTCCACTTATTATTCTTCCTACGCTTCTCTGTACAGTGACCACATGTGCTACCCACCCCTCCACACCCGACAAAATTTCACCAGATGGTACACGAACGAACAGACATAACCAGACAGAAATCCAGTATTCTCTCTCTCTCTCTCTCTCTCTCTCTCTCTCTCTCTCTCTCTCTCTCCTCTTCTAAAATTTAGGTTTCACTTGGAGTTGATCACTGACCCCCATCACTCCATCACGAGATTCACTTGAGAGTCGACGCCCACCTCCCTCCCTCCCTCCGCCTCTCCCAACACCACCAGACTTACTTCACCATCGCCTTTCCCTCCAACAACACTGTACCGAATGAATGTCTTCGTTCTTGGGTTTCAAAAGTTGTCGTTTGGTGTGTAGGAAGGGATTTGTTATAAGGTGTTTATGGACTCACGTGGGTATAATCATCTGAGGGCATTTAGTATCATTAGTTGGATTGTATTACTGTTTATTATTGCTGTATACCTGTACTGTTTATGTATGTTGTATGTCTGCGTTGTATATATCCATGAGAAACTAATTGTAAACTTGTATGATGGATGTTATTATTATTATTATTATTATTATTATTATTATTATTATTATTATTATTATTATCATTATTATCATTTTTATTATTATTATTATTATTATTTTTATTATTATTATTATTATTATTATTATTATTATTATTCCAGCTCGTTATAAGTTAATTAATTCTTATAACTTACCTGTCTGCTATATCTGAACAACCCCTTTCGTCTTATCAACGTGTGAATCAAATACTAAATAACTCGAATCAACTATTTTGGCCTCAGTGCTTGGCGATAAAAGACGATATAACAAGACGCACAGCCGATCATTATGTTAGGAGGAAAAGTTGTAAATTATTATGTGTGTTACTGACAGATTAATTTTTACCTGTGATAAGAGTATGGGCATTCAAGGTGTTGTTTATGCCAAGTTTACACAGGTTATTTTGCATAATTATTAGACAAGAAAATTATTTGTAATGTTTAGTCGTCTTGAATTATGGTAAGAAATATATTAGTATTTTTTTGTGGTGGGGGGGTGGGGGAGGGATCATATGAAGAATAGCCACCCCAGATTATTTTACTTAAAGATAAACCAACGTATGATTATTTTTTGGGGGGTTAAGTTAGGTTAGGTTAGGTTAGGTTAGGTTAGGTTAGGTTAGGTTAGGTTAGGTTAGGTTAGGTTATCGTGGTTAATTTTTAGGTTAATAAGTAGGGGTGGATATTCTTCAGGTGATCTTTTTTCTTTACATTTTATCATTGATTAGTTATCTGAAAAAAATAAATCACTATTGTTTTTGTTTACGTCAGCCCAGGCCGTTCTTGATAACAGGTAAGAACATACTTTAAATTACAGGTGTTGGCCAATTTGTAAACGATTATTTCACTTTATTTTAGATTATGATACTGGATGGTGTGGAGATGTGTGAAGCCTGGTGAGTGTACAGAGCTTCTTGGGACATGTTATTGAATGAGAGACATTGAGGTGAGACTTGAGAGAGACGAAACATAGTACTGAGAGACGTTTAAGTTATCTCACTAGTGGGTAGTTAGTTCTCAGTGCCTCACAACCACCATAAACTAACCACAAACCAAGGATCACACATTAACCTCCTTTGGCTAGAGAGGTACGAGGCTCCTGAAGACATAGGGGCTAGGAGGCATATAAAAAGTTCCCTATAGGAGAAGGAGGAGGAGGAGGAGGTAGTGCCAGATATCCTTCGCAACAAAGGATTTTTCAGTGGAGTAAAGGAGAGTCCCATTCCTGGTGGTGTGGGATCCAGCGGGAGCCTGTGAGCCCGCCCGCCGAGTCCCAGAACCCAACTCCCCCCTCCCCAGACCCGACCACAAGCCGTGAAAATTACCACCTCCAACCCCTTTACTCGCTGCTCGCCCTAATCACCGTCAGGATCACTCGTCTTAAAGTACTCGATCTTCATCCAAGAGAATCAGACCTCACCCGCTGTTGCCATAAGACTCATAGTGTGAGAGCTTAAAGACGGAGGGTTAAGAGCGTTGGTGCAGACAAGTCACCATCTACCTACAAAATATATTTACAGGTACACGATAGTGATCTTGACGAGGGAATATCGTCTGAGTCCGGGGAAGATGTAAGAAATATTGGCTGGGATCCTGACCGGGGAGGGATACGCCTCTTGAACACACTCTCAACAAGGATATAATCTCCATAAAATGACCATAGGTTCTCCACGGTGATTATGGACGAACAGCGCTGAACAAAGGTTATTACAATAAAAGTATTGCCTTCGATGTGTGCCCCTTGTTTATAAGATAATATATGTGCTGAAAGCTTATATCATGCGTCAACTCTAACAGTAGAGGCGGAATATATTGGATGTAATCAGTTTCAATCGACTGGTTTTTGAAGTTAATGCAGGCTGTTGTGCTCCTATTATTGTGAAGGATATACGTGCCGGCATGATGATTCCTCAACTTTACGAGAGATCAGTCTTTCTTATTGTTTTCCAACTTAAAGTCTCTCAGGGTGTCTGGAAATATTTTAATAGTCTCTCTCTCTCTCTCTCTCTCTCTCTCTCTCTCTCTCTCTCTCTCTCTCTTTTCCTTCCCATCTTTACTTTTTTCTTCGGTGTTACCTAAAGTTCTCTTATTTACCTGCGAGGTGTGTGTGTGTGTGTAGGTGTGGTACAGGTGTGGTAGACGGTGGCTGAGGAGCTACAGTGCTCGCCTCCTGTCATAAAAGGTCGTTAGTTCGTGACCCTAATAAACCCAGTTGTGAATGAGTACCTAACTTTACAGATGGGGAAGTGAAGAACGTCAAGTACAGTGCCTGGCCATTCAATTCCCCTTGTTAAATATTGTTGTAGTTTTAGGTAGAGTTCATCTCCCTTTATTGTCTGTCAATTTATCAGGTAAACGCAGGTGTAAGAGGTGCTTAATACAGGTGAACGAGTCTCAGGTGCCTTCCAGTGTTGTTTTAATGAGAGTTAAACTAACCTCATCATAATTAATTTCCACTTTAGGATTTCAACTTCTTCACTCTTATAATCTGACTAAAGAAACTATATTAATCACTAACAAATTTCAAGTTATATTTTCTCTCTAAACTCCTTGATCTGCATAATAATTTACAACAACAATAAAATATACTTCCTGAAACGAAGATATTTTCATAAGCAGTGACCCGTAAATAACAGTGTACTTCACATGACTGAAATACTCCGTCGACAACCTGGCAATGATTTACGAGACTTATTGTTACTACTAAACTCTGCCACTTCTTCCGCCTCACGTAACTCGAGATCTGTTTGTCGTCTAGTGGCAGGTATTCTCGTGATTTTTTTTGTTTTAGTAACTTAATGAAAAGTCACTAGTCTATAGTTTTAAAAGTCTTCTCTCTTCCCACATTGAAGAGTTCTAATATGTAGATTCTGTTTATTATTTGTTTATGTAAATAATTGTTCAAGAGTTATTATCAGTTCTTTCTGTTTTGTTTACATTTGAGATGAAAACGACGTCACGTGGTGTAAAATATTAAGAGCATCAGGTGTGTTATTTACCTGTTTATAATCAATCAATCTACTACTACTACTACTACTACTACTACTACTACTACTAATTCTTCTTGACGGATTAGACTCTAGACTGTTGGTATTCTTATATATGTTAATGAGTTCGTGTGCACTTACGGACTAATTACCTCAATACATGTCGTCAATATCTGGCATCTATTTGTGGGTCATGTAAGTAATGGCAGATTAAAATTTCCATAATTATTCACTCGTGTTTTTTCATTGTTAGTATTTTTTTTTCATATTAATCTTGAATTTTGATATTGATTTTGAAAAGCATCGTTCACCAACTTAGCCACATTAATGATCCACAAATACATACCAGATATTGACTACAGTATTGGAGCCAAGGTGACGTGTACTACCAGTAAGGGAGCCAGGGTGACGTGTATTGAGCCAAGGTTCCTGGGCATGGGAACGATGGGTCCTCATTTGGCTCCCAAGTCAGCTTCCAGCGCCATTAGTTGTGCTCATGTTAATCAAATGAGGGTCTGAGCAGCCGATACCTCCTCCTCTCTGTTGTCGTGTCGCTCCTCCCACTCCCCAAGTCATCCATTCTTCAACTTATTATCCTCCCTTTTCGTCTTAACTTCCTTTATTCTTTATTTATTGTCTATTTTTACCTGGTTGTCCCTTAATCTCAAGCATATCGCTGTTCCTCTCTCTCTTATCTGTCGTTATTGGTTAGTGTTTCTCTATATCCACAGTTCACGTTCGTTCGTTTTCATTTTGGTTGATGGTGTCTGGGACGGGACCTCCCTGGCCGACAATAATCTGCTTAATTAAGGTTTATAAATCACAGGGATGGTCGTGCTGGACTCAACCACTGTTTGTACTTTTAAGGAAAACGATAACATCAACTACGAATGCAAAAGGTCGGTGACTTGTTGGAAGATGGTGGCTTCCTTAGACACATGTAAGGCAACCACCACTACCACCACCACCACTACTACTACAACTGCCATCATCACCACCACCACCACCTACCAGAACCCACACACGGAATTGTAACACCTTGGTTACTAAAGCCCTCAATATATGTGTGTGTGTTAGTGTGTGTGTGTGTGTGTGTGTGTCCAGAAACCGAGTCATGAGGGTCTTATTGGTGATCAGAAATGTAAAAAAAAAAAAAAACATTGTACTATGAAGACATGATTATCTGATGAACCTTTCAAGCCCTTGTCTCTCCGTCGTGTGTGGTCTTGTCAGTCCAGATATTATAGAACACCAGGACTTCCACACGTTCAAGAATTTTCAAGATTCCCGAGTTTCTAAAATATTACAACATGACCTAATATACCCCACTTTTATTATGTCCTCTACTGATTAGTTCTAGTCACTGAATTACACAATGAGTACATTATTTGAGTACCTTGTAACGTGTAAACGAGGTGGGTACAAGAGACAGTACAGGAGAGTGACCAGGATCTAGTGCTGAGGGTGGTGCAGTGACCCAAGATCTGCTATCTCCTAGCGATGCCGTAGAGCCTCGGGCGTAGTATAACTTATACAGTAGAGTCCTTCGCTCTATCCGTCCCTGTGAATCCTACGCATCTCAGGTAACAGAACCACTACTCTATATCCTAGTCCTATCTTGCTCAGGGGCAGCCAGTAGTCTAGGCGTCTTGAACCTCCTAGTAGTAGGGAGAGCTATAGGTACACACATTATCCTCACCTGCCCTCACCTGTGCTCACCTGTCCACACCTTTCCTCATTTACCTCACCTACCCCCACCCACTCTCACCTGCCCTTATCTATCCTCACTTGACCCCTCTTACCCTCACCTGCTCTCACCTGCCCTCACCTGCCCTCACCTGCTCTCACGTTCCCCATTTTTTTTATCGTGTAACCTGTCAAGTGAAGGCACGGAGAAGATATTCAGCCCACCATTGCAAACGTGGAGTAAGAAAATGCTAAATAGATAATCATGTAGTGAAACTTAGATCAAACAAAACTTGTAATATAATCTCAGGTAATAAATAAGCGATAAAATATCATAGACCAAGTATTATCCAAAGGTTTTGATTCTCTTGTAGTAGTTAATTTACATACATAATCTCTAACACACACCCACAGGCAAATGTTGCCGAAAAAGCCTAATTATCACAAACATATCCAAGTGCTCAAAATCATCGTTCACTGATGCGTAAGAGACATCAAAGCTGCGTCACCGTGGCCAGTAATGTCAGGTCCAGTATCAGGAAGAATGAGTGATTCCTGTCGTCTTTACAAATGATTCAGAACGTCAAAAAAAAAAAACCATCTACGGATATTAAAGACAAGATTTCTAGAATACGAAATACGTGTAAATCAGTGACCCTCCGCAAACTGTTCCTTCGAGTATCTGTTCCATAAAATATCTGCGTCAGTTTCACGATCAAGTTTATCAACAAGGAATTCATAACTCGACAACAATTGATGCTGTATCCAGTTACTCTCGTTAAAGGGATAACAACGTAAACAGGTAAAAGTTATTTGAATTTATCAGTCATTAACCATAATTGCCATCGGAGACATAAATATTCAATGCACACCAATCTACCGACACTGCCAAGCTGATCAAGGTTCAGATCACTCGATAAACAAATTCAACTCTAACTCCGCAAGTTTTCAATTATGTTAAGCTAATGTCTTGTCTTCCTTGGATCCTTAATTAGGTGTTTTAATTCTTTTAGATTACGACTTATGGTTCTAAAATCGTTCTTGATAAAGCCTTCAACCCAGAGCTGGCCAGCGTAAAGGTTACCAAGATTCTGTTCATCAAGACCAGAAACATCAGAAATAAAGTTAGTTTTGTTGACACACACACACACACACAGACACACACACACACACCTACACACACACACACACACACACACACACACACACACACACAGGTACTAAATCTATTCATATTGTTTTTTCTTTGTATTTTAAAGTCGTATCAGAACCTGTGTATCCATAACAACTAAAAGTCTTATCCTGTTCACTTTTCTCCTTCCATTAATACACATCGAAAGTATTTAAATCCCTCGTAATGTTTATAGTTCCTTTAGTGTGGTTTATATAGTGGTTGAAAATATATCAGTTTATATAGAATATTAGTTTGTTTTTATATATAGTTATTGGTGATGGTTAACAGATCGTACTATAAGTAATATGAGATTATATCCGTATGTAAATCAGACAGGTGAGATCTGAGTACAGGTTAATGAGAGGGATTCCACCTTCCCACTACCTGTTTGTTGGGATCATTAAGGTTTTGTTTGGATTTGTTACGGACGAATTTGTTTAGGGAGAAAGGAAAAAAACGAGTAGAAATTTTTATAATGATAATTGATTATTTGTTTTGTGGCATTCGTCATTATTAGTAGTTTTTAAGCCAGGTTCCTCCATGAGTAAGTGCTGGTTTATTTTTCCCACAATAGTAACAAAATTATATAAAACAACCTAACCTAATACACACACTTTTGTTTTCTATATCAACCTTACCACTTTTGTTTTATTTGTTTATCTTGTTTTTGTTAGTTTTTTTTTGTCATTTATGTTTGAGTATTAATTCACTTTTCCTTGAGCTCACAGCGCCCCCATGTTGATGACGTCAGTAGGTTAGGTAGCGTGAGGTAAGGAACGATCCATCAACGACTAACCACAGCTTGATGATCTCAGGTGTGGGCTGTACCTCTAACTAAACATGTCAAGCCCTTCACTCATCCCCGACCACCAATGATAACTCAACCATTCACCCCCCCACCCCCTTCTGAGGCAAGATTCTTCAAGTTTCGTAAGTCAGAACGTATCTTGTGGTAGTAGTTTTAGTTGTCACCATCTTTGTGTCGTAACTTCAGGGGATCCAGTTTGAGGAGTTCTCATATCTCAGTCAGAAGGGAATTCATCTTTGTGTCGTAGCTTAAATGAGCCAGTTGGAGTGGTTCTTATTATCTCCAGCTGAAGACGGGTTGGGGAAGGAATTTATCTTGCGAACCTTTGAGAATCTTGGTCTTAGTAAAGATTGATTTTGTGTCATAATTTGGGAGGTGAGTGAGACGGAGAATCGGAGAAAGCAGACGACAATTTGAAAGGTGGAACCAATGTGATATTACTAGGGTTGTCACTTACTGGGAGGCTGCGTGTCGTGTCCTGACAACACCACACTGTTTCTGGCGTTATTACCCACGAGTTATGTTCTCGCTGGTCCCGTTTGTCTGGAGGTCTTACAGGGTGGAGAGGGAGAGTGTTGGTCGGTTAGGATTCCCGATACAGTGGCCAACTTCAGACACCTCTAGGCATTGTGTCCGGCCATATTTATGCTGCGATTTGTCCACGCTGGCGGAAAATATTGATTACGTGTATAAATGGCAATCATGGTGGATAATGTGAGCTGACGTCATCACTGCAGCTTTAAATGACGCGGCGTTTGTACAAACAAGCACACCTGCCTGTGTCAACCTGAGGGCAGATGTGTGCCAGTGTTGGACAGGTGTATACCGGGACGGGTGTACGTACCGGGACGAGGGAGGTAGATAATCGCTAGGAGTGTAACGGTCTTACCAGAAGCCCCTGTAACCGGGGTTCAGGCGTCATGAAACCCAGTCTGAGCGTTTCATTACACGCCATTAACAATTGGCAGCGTGGACGAGGCAGCGGAGGTGCGTGGTGGGGCCGGATGTGAGGAATTATGAACACCGCCACAACCGACTCTCGCCGCCATCACACCTCCAGGAACCGTGCCGTCTTAAATGCTAATCAAATCAACTTTCAATTAATCACCTTTACGTGGTGGTGGACGTGTAAGTCTTGTGTGTAATGTGTGGAGGCTGGAGGGGTCACTCACCTGCCAACTGTGTTCAGCATGTCTTGGGCAAAAAGATACTGTGTGTGTATAGTATAGATTATATCTGAAACTCTTGAATATATAAGGAGAGAAAACTCACTTCACTGATATATGTCACGTCCAATATTGCATATGATTGGATATACTGTTTAGGCATGTTTATCCGACATAATCTGAGTGTATGTAGGACATATTCATAAGATATACGACGAACATACCTCCTGTCATTTTGCTGGTAACACACACACACACACACACACACACACACACACACACACACACCGTAATCTTCCAGTCGAAAATGACCTGTATGCCCCCTGTTACAATACATTATTTATAGCAGCTTAAGCCTGGCCAGAACGCACATGAATCTCGTCTCTCTTGTGTACAGGTTGCCTTAAATCTATTATGGTTATTTGCGTGTTATTGTGTGATACAGCTTTGACGGGACCATTGTGTTGGTTCTACAGGAAGGTTGGTTCTGTACACAATGTGAGGAAGATTAAGGAAGAAAAAGAGGTAATTGGTTGTATCTGATCACCTGAGGGAGGTAATATTGCTCTTGTGTAATCTGCAACACTCCCACACCTGCTGCTAAGGCATTACACTCCCACACATACCTGCTGAGGCATTACATGGGCGCTTACACCTGTTTATAACATACACCCTAACCACACCACACGCGACACCACAGCCATTTGGCAGCTGTACACGCACCACCACACCTATATTTATACCTGTTCACTACACTCTCCACACTACACCACACCTGCTGATAGCTGTACACGCAGACACAACACCTGTACTCACACCTTCCCACACAACACCACCGTTAACCTGCAAACAAATTTAATTACCAGGACTCACGGGAAAACTGAGGTTGAAGGTATTATCTCTTCACGGGATAACACAAGGACCGTCACGCCTAACCAGCTCTGTCACACGTAATTGAGAGGCTCGGGGCAACACCCACTTATCCCTCCACCGTCGGGATGGCCCTCCTACCTGGCTCTCCTAATAGGGGTTTTGGGCCTTATTGTACCCAGGTTGGTAGGACAGGTGAACCAGTATCGCTTGGGAGTCAGTAATAAGCACCTCCACCGTTGGCATTACCTGTGGTTTTATTGTTTCTCTAGACTCAGGTGTGAAATCACTAGTGGTGGCCAGGTGAAGCTGCAGGAGTTGGAGGGATGGATTCCGAGGCTCTGTCCGTGTGTTGGGGTGAGGACCTGTCTGTCTGTCTGTCTGTCTGTTGTATGTCTTGTATGATGCTCCAACCCGACCCCATTCGAAGCCCTATGAACCTCGACCCCGTTTTAAGCTCACTTAGCATATTAACCACAAACGTTAGAACACAACCATTACGAACAATCAACATTCGTGTCTTCACCTACACACTAACAATCATAACTAATAAGTATTTCGTAAACGCAAACAACGGAGCATATAACATCAGCTGATCATTCTAATTTTCTTCATTTTGTTTCAGGAACCAGTTTGCCACGAAGCCACAGACACAACTGGAACGAGAACCTTTGACCCCAAGTTCTGAATTCTCAAAGGTATGTTAAATTTTCCTCCGGAGTCTAATTTTCCTCACACTGTTATACCTTAAAGAACATATCGTTGTATAATTCGACTTCTTATCAAAATAATCCTCCTTTTGTATCAATATTTTATATCCTATTTCAATTGTTTACATCTAAATATTATATAAGAATATTTTGTTTTGTGACTTCTACTATTTTGTGTCTTGGTTAAAATTGTTAAATCGATATAACATGTAAACAAAATTGTCTCTGTGTGTCTTAGTTTACTTGTTTACATCGATGTTTGTTGTTGTTGTGGTTGTTGTTGTTGTTTTTCGTGTGTAATTTTCAGTAAAAACAAAGTAACTGAGGGAGGCTGCCTGGAGGGGGGAGGGGGGGGGGGAAGGGGAGGGGAACTCACTCTATACCAAGAAAAATAAAACCTACTGTACTAATCTCTTAAGACACATTAATGTATCTCTCGTGACAAGAATCTTCGTATTGAACTGAGGATTACGTATGCTCATCATCTAGTTATTTTCCGCGATATTAACACGATAATATATAACTAGACTCGTTTGTGGCCATTTATTAAACAGCTCGTTGATGATGTAGTTCAAGCCACTTCCAGCTCATCACAGTCTGGGGGTGTTATTTTCACGTCAGTTGTCAAGTCCTGATGCATAGTGTCAGCGTCGGTCCTCCTGCAGGTAACACGGGCCATTTACCTCAGTATTTACCTCAGTATTTAACTCAAATATGCAGTTGATCCGTAGCGACTTGATAACTCAGTGGTTGAGCCATTCCCCTTGCAAGGTAAATGTCCCGGGTTTGAGTCCCCAGCAAGGATTGGGTTCCTACTTTTTACACTACCTCGTGTGTACTCTGTAAGATGATGGGTACACTAACAGGTGGACTTGCCAATGCCGGAACGAATCTAGCATCCTGCCAGGGAAAGGGGTGGAGGGGTACAGTTATTCTATTTTATGGTCTCATGGAAGTCTTCTTTTCTTTACACCTTTATTATTCTTATTAAGTTGTGGAGGAGGATGTACATGACAGCTGTACAGGGTTGAGGTTCAAATAGGATCCATGTACAAGAGGATCTCGTTGTAGGATACTAAGCTTTTTAATGTGTGTCCTGTACGATGTTTCAATTGTCTCGGGGAGCTGGGGAGGAGTGTCCACGTTCTAAACACGGCGTTAATGGGGAGTTAGTGTGCTGGACAGGACATTACTGGGGAGGTAGCGAGGCAGGAAGTGCGTCTTCAGGTCGCCAGGGAACTAGGAAGAGCCTTATCATGGTGTCAGGGTGATAGACAGTCCGCTATCAGGGAACTAAGGAGTACAGCTTATCGGGGAGTCAGGGTGCTATGAAACTCCCTGGTTAAGGAGTCAGGATTCCAGGGAGGACCTTATTGGGGTGCTAGGAGAGGCCTTATCAGAGTGTCAGGGTGTCAGGGAAGGGCGTGTCTGGGTTTAAGGTCGATGGAGGGGTGAGACAAGTACAAGGGGCGGTGAGGCTGCTAATACCTCACTAATTCTCGGTAATCGACTGGTGGCGGTCGTGGTGGTGACGGCAGTTAAGACGGGTTCGTTATGGTGCATGGGGGAGGCGGGGAGGTGGGTGGATGGGTGGGTATATGTGACAAAAACAATCAAATAAAGGTATCAATATGTACAACAGACATAGTGACAGAGATACAGACAGACACACACAGACAAACACACAGACAGCCATATAAGAATAAAGACATCTATAATAATTGATACTAAACATGTAGCTTGGGATAATAAAACGCTATACAGGATTTACAAAGATTATCTATGTTAAATTGGTTGACCCATAGTTGTGCACAGTGAACGTATCCAGTGAACGTAGAGTCTTAGCTTAATTTTGATGCCCTCTTGGACGTTCCTCTTGTGTTGTAGCTTTAATTCCTTTCGTTCATTACAATTTACGTGGAAAAATCGACTTACAAAACTCAATGAGAATCGTCCACCCTTAGGGTACCCAAGGACGGTGTATTTAACTCGTCTGTCCACCATTAATGAACTGTGAAGATACTGTTCAACAAAGGCAATTCGAGTCATTATCGTAATCCTTGAAATAATTTAACGTTTCTTCAGATAACAAGGAAGTACATTTACCTTGTCTTCTCACCTCTAATGAAGTGTAAAGATAATTATCAACAGAGATAAGTCGAGTAATTAACATAGTTGTAAGCTGAGAGTAATATGTAGAGTGGCTAGTATTATTTTCCCCGCTGTTGCCTTCACATATTCCAGAACGTAATTGATAGAGATAATCGCCGGATTAACAAAAATGGAGAGTTGGTATTTGGTTTAGACCTAATCTGGTGGAAGTAATCCCGAATCAACAGTATTTTAATTAGCGACACTAATGCCATGGTGTGAAATGAATTTGGATATCATTATAACATTATTAATGGATATTATTCAAAGCTCTGGGCCCGAGGATGAGTGTGCTGGGGGCGGACTCTCACCTCATCTAAATTGTGTTGTTGTGTATACTGGTGTAGTTGGTGTGATGGGGAGTGTACTGTGTGTCCGTCTACTGTACAAGGTGTATTGGATGTTGCTTGGCTTTGTGGGTTGGTTCTGGTTTAGTACTGTAAAAGAACTCTAGCAACATACTCTACAGAAAGGTGTTGGGTTATGCTGTACAATATAAAGTTTTATTTAATGATAGTGGCGTTGTATAGTGGCGTTGTATAGTGGTATAGTGTAGTGTCCTTATGTGTATCACTGCCAGGTGTAGTGACGGTGATTCAACACAGGTGAATTGTTACACCCAGAGACTTGTAAGAATAAAGAAGATTGTTAGTGTTAGGCAGTTCTTGATTACACCCAGTCATTATCACTCATATATCTGACTGAGAAACATCAATATAGAGTAAGACCTAAGACCATCCACGTGAGAATCTGTCACTTTTGATGCAGAGGCTTAGGAATCAATCTCGGTCTTGCCATCACCTGCCTTAAGTCTTTCATCTTGTCTACTAGCAAGAGTTGGGTCAAGGATCCTCAAACTCGCCCGTGTCCAGAATTACTATCTTACACCATCAACACCGACTCACCACGACCTTCTCGTCCAATCGTCATACTCTTGGTGGCTGCAGGTGGGAGGCCATACCACATATAGCCTGCAAGTAATGTGTAGTTAAGATTCCACACACCAGTCATCAGAGTCTCCTAGAACCATTATATCATCCTGTTGGAATTTCTGATCATTTAGAATACTTGATTGATTCCATTATGTCTTCAGCAGCTACACGGAGTAACGGCAAATGAGTCTCCGGGTTCTGATGACTGATCTGGCTTTCCATTGTTACATAGTGGGGGTCAAGCCGAAGCATAGCATGTAATAATCTGTTATCTAAGTCACTATACATGTCGAGAGGAAACCCGATGGTGTGGTGATGGAGGTTGAACGAGCAAACAGGTGGTGTTATGTCCTGGAGTTGGTGTCTAGATGGGAACTTCTCTACAGAAACAATCATGTTTGTTTACTTATTAGCTGGCAGGTGTGTTGCTCTTCGTGAAGGTGTTGCCCCGCCAGTGTGTTGCCCCGCCAGTGTGTTGCCCCGTCGTGGGTACAGGTTCGGGGAAAAGTAAAACTGTGATCAAGTTGTTTTTACACCATTTATTCTCGTCTTCCTGGTGTCATTTGAGGCTTTAATATTAAATGATTAATATTGACTTTCCACACACACACACACACACACACACACACACACACACACACACACACACACACACACACACACACACACACACAGGTAGTAATACAGGTAATGAACAAACACACTGAAAGAGATAGATAGAGATAAGCAGACAAGACTAGAATAACAATATAATGACTAAAAAAAAGCAGAATGATGTATAGCCCGATAAAGAGAAAGACACGGAGAGACAGGAGGTTAAAGAAAAGAAAAACAGGTGTAGGTGAGAGAGGACAGAGAACACTTAATACCTTCCTTCTTCATTACTATTCACTGGAGGGACAGAGGAGCCAACCGTCCTGTTTAGTGTGCAGGCTAAACTACCTCATTAATCAACATCTAGTCATCTTCCATTGAGATGATGAGCTCTCTAGATGACCCTCTCTTTCAGCTCTTATGACCCCCGACCATTAGGGTGAAGGGTGGAGGCGTGAGATGGTGGTTCCTAGCGCCGTGTAGGTCTAGGGTGCCCGTGTTACACTGCCCGGTAGCAGCTCAGACCGTGTGTTTACAAGGTAGAGCCGTCACCGACATAGGTTTTTATATATGCTCGTATTTTATCTGTTCCCCAGACAACGTCCGTGACACACACATGGCTGGCATTGCTGTCGTAGTCCATAATAGGGGTTAGGTTAGGTTAGGTTAGGTTAGGTTAGGGTAGGTTAGGTTAGGGTAGGGTAGGTTAGGTTAGGGGGTGTGAGGAGGCTGTGGTGCTGTGCTGGGTTCCTCTTAGCTATGTCTATCGCAGCTTCCATAAAGTTCACCTATGACACAATCTTCCTCTGCTGTTTCGTTACCTTCCCTTAGCTCCCAGCACGTACAGGTGTGATTCAGGTGTGTATATCCATTACACGCTCTCTTCGGCAGGTGGTGACAGAGAGTGGCAGGGGGCTCGTCGATGCATGGTCTGGGTGCATGTTAAACTGTCATGCCTTGTATTGGTCTGCACGTCATGTCCACTAGTCCATAAAATACTACTAATACACCTAACCTAACCACAATGCTTTACTACTCCTGTTATCTATCAGAACATCCTTAAAAAAAATACTATACAAAATAAAGATACTTAAGATGTGAGTTAGTGGCACATACAACACAGTACGTAACTCACTCTGGTCAATAATTAAGGAGATACAGTTCAGTGTTGATAAGAGACCAGAGGGGACAGCCCACATGACGCAGAGATACACACAAGACGATGCCTGCCACTTCACCTTACAGACACGTTAGGGGGGGAAATATTCCAAGAGACACAAGTTTAACTGATTCGAAGGATGCATCTGAAATCATCTATAGCAACACCACATATAGCTTAGATTATGTTCTTGGTATCTTATTCTTGTATAGATCCTCAGAGAAGATGTTTTCCTTCCATACAACGAGAACTTTCAAGTCTTCTGAGAGAAAACCCACAAGTAAACGACCTTAACTGGAAATTAAGTTATATTACGTAATTGTCACTCAGCCTTAATGCATTGGGTGTATATTTTGTTTAATGTGATGTTGCTCAGGTCTACACTGTTTATTGCCAGTAAGGAATTGTTGTCTTGGATGAGTGATACTGACATCAGCTACATATACTGACTAAGGTTGGAAATTGTCCTTATATCCCAGTTGTAAACATTGACCCAGACTGTAAATGTTGTTGAGCCTGTCATGATTATAGCCACCTTACAGTAAATATTAACCCCAATTGTAACCACTAACCGTATAAACATTGACCTGAGATTTTTTTTAATATCTTCCCATCAGATAAAAATCATTGACCCAATGATAAAATCTAAATTCATATCTATAACATTAACCATAAGCATTAACCTCAGATGTCTTAACCACTGCCTCCAGCTAAAAAAAAATAAATAAATAAAATAAAAAATAAAACTCTAGCCAGTAGCCAAACCGCCCGCCCGACACAATGACTTAGGGGCAAAAGGAAAGATTCGAAGCTTCGTGTCAGAATAATGAAACGTGATACTTCTAATCTTGACCATTTTCGTGTGGTGTGTTCGACGTGGCCTTGCATGATAAAACACCACATACCTGCCATTACACACTTAATAGCCCACTTAAGAAAGGAAGGAAAAGTCTATTAGTATAGTCAAGATCTAACCGCAAAAAAAAAATAAAAAATAAAATACTCACTTCTGTCCCATCTTGAGAAGGTTTGATAAAAAAAAAAAAAGTAGAGGCAGACGCTAGGGAATTTGGGTCTTGTTTTCGAGGTCTCTAAGGCTCGGTTTTCAATCCACTAGGAGTTTCTTAGCTGGGATACGAGCCTAAGGGTAAATTATGATGATTATTAGTTATCATTACAAGTTATCATTACATGTTATTATTTACAAGTTATCATTATAAACATGAACTTCAACTTGTCTCCCATCATGTCTAATTTATGTCGTTTAACTGACTTTATTTCTTGGAGTTGTTAAACACGCGAAGAGAAAAATAAATAGTCAAAATCTTTTTCATTAGGGTTGAAAATAATGATATACCGTGAGGTGATGTTGGGCGGTAGACAGCTACACTACAAGACCATTATTACCCTTGAGTGTTATTTGTGTCTATCTCTCATTTTATTCTATCTTTTGTTCTTCGTTCATTAGTATTTGTCAATCTTAGTGGTAATTATTTTTATCCTTCGTTACTATTGTCGATAAAATCATCTTGAATTATTTTTAACTTCTATAATAACAGGTAATAATTGTACAACACTCTGGCCTCCTTGATTAAGAACTTGGACAATTAGATGTTTCTTTGTTTTATCAGATGTCACGATATCGGATCAGAAACCCTACAAACACTAATATTAAGATCAGAACCTCCTCCATTAAACCCGTCTTTCGTTTAGCCGAGCATATCGACACGGGCTCCATTATTTATAAACCCAACATATTATGCTGGTAACATAATTAAATCCTTAAACTATAGAGCGTGTCATATAATCAAGGGTTCAGCTTGTACGCCGTCAGAGAACTGGCCTCTATAATGAGTTTAATTCCACGTTCTGAGGGAAATGATTGATGGATGGGACATGTGGTTAGTCACTAGATAACAGGAAATCTTTATTTATATAATACCCCGGCCAGATTATACGCTGGATATATCATAATAGACATGTTGAGCACTAGTTGTCTGGCAAAGTATACCTCCCTTAGTGAAGCGTTACTCTCCCGCAAGAGTTTATTCTCATGTGATCATTAAAAAAAAAAGTCCCACATAACGCTCGGGGTAACAAGGCCGAGTTTTCAAGACTGGTTGGACGTATCGCGGCATCGTTTGGACTTAATTATCGTAATTACCTTCAAGTTGCTTCTCTTTATCATCATTATTCCCGATGGTACTGATAGTGACTGGGTAATTATTGAGAGAGAGAGAGAGAGAGAGAGAGAGAGAGAGAGAGAGAGAGAGAGAGCTCTTCGTCTGAGGACCCTCGTGACGTGTGTGTGTCCACATTATCTTCCTACCACCTCTGGCTCTCGTTCTCACATCACACACACTCTCCCATCCTTCAGCTCACCTGGTCGGCTTTTGAGCTCACCTGTTCGACCTCTCAGCTTTCCTGTTCGGCCTCTCAGCTCACCTGGTTGGCCTCTCAATTCATCTGGTTGGCCTCTCAGCTCACCTGTTCAACCTCTCAGTTCACCTGTTCGACCTCTCAGCTTTCCTATTTGGCATCTCAGGTCACCTGGTTGGCCTGTCGGCTCACCTGGTCGGAGAATTAGCTCATCTGAACGCTGTAGCTGACGCGACATATACAGCATTTTTCTCAGCTACGAGACCTTACGGCAACAGACGACACCTGGAGGCATTGGTAAAAAAAATTAAAAAAAATAAAACAGCTTCCCAATGCCAAGTTTTTCCCTGTAGTTTAATCGAGACTTAAGATCACTAATGGGGGGAGTTTTCACGCAAATTATCGTTTTTCAGTTAATTTGGTGTAAATGAAAAATTAATCTGGTCTTAATTACACCTTCATTATCCGGAACGTTGTTTATGAAGTCAAAATTATCGTTCATTATATCCTGTTTTAATTAAGGACAAACGTTCATTCCATCACTTCACTCCTGCACATTTTTCACGAACATAACTCATTTAATATTCACAAATTAGCGTAATTATGGTTGTTTTTTACCCAAGTTCACGCCATGTAACAAGTTCTCCCAACACACCAGGTGACGTGTAAGTAGTTCAGACCCACATGTTTGGGGACTGAATGTAAAAGAACCGCTTAAAAAAAAAACTATAATATAACCCAAATCGACCTTTTATGAATTCAGTATATCATAAAATATTAATATAATTTGTTAATGTAGAGTTTGTGTGTTGGTTATGATTACAGGCGACCAACTCCCTCTGTGGGGTAAGAGAGAAAGAGTTAACTTACTACCTAGTGTAATATGTTGTATCTTTTCGGCTTCATCATCAGGCTGGCTCGGCTTCTTCGTGGTACTCGGCTCCCTCCAGACAGCCGCCAGCCACAACGGGTTTAATTATATCTTAATGTTTCTATCATTCCTGAGAAGCTTCTTGTACATGTCATCACTGTAAACAATCTCCTTCCACCTTTCTCACCCCAGCTGCTCCTCCTCCTCCTCCTCCTCCTCCTATCTCTCCTCTTCCTCCTCTATATTACCATAACCACGTCCCCCTCCGCCACCCGCCCTGCCGAAACGTGGAAAAATGTCACTTCCCTGCGGTGTCTCGGGCGGTCTGGGCGACATTATCGAGCTGGGGAGATCAATAAATCTCGTGGTGGGCAGCGAACAAGCAATATAACGCATTACAATAGCATCGACATGACGTGACGACAAGAGGCTGCATACCAACTGTTGGCGGTGACCCACTCAACATGGCCGCCTCGCTAGCGGGGGCTTAGTGGAGGGTCTGAGGAAGGGGCTAAGGGGCTAAAGGGGGCAGGAAGGTGGAAGAAGAGGGTATAGAGGCTTTGCTAAAGGGTAGATAGGGGATAATATTAGGTAAAGGGTTAGGTTAGGTTAAGTTAGGCCTGCTCAGATCAGTTTCAGGAATATTGTAGATGATGTGGTGTGCTGTAGAGAATTTGTGGTAGAACTGAGACATATCAACGTCACTCAGAACTGTCATATAAACTCTTGCTTCACACCAACCTACACCCTGGAGCTCCCACAAGCACACAGTAATTAACACAGTATCATTATTATGACAGGTTATCTCATTATCATTACTCCCTTGTGAGACCATTAAAAAAAAAACAACATATATACACGTTCTTAGAAATAATGGTTTGCCAAGAGAAGTTTCAACTACAAACGATGACTTGTTAGTATAAAGGTGAATATATTAAACGACCACTACCCATTAATAAAAACTGGTACTATATTTACCTGCGTTTCATTGTTGTAGTATATCATTTTAGGGATCCTTTAGGGTGATATAAATCCAAGAAGTTTAAGACAGTACCCTATTGGTTTATTGAAGTCACCAGACACTCTTTAGCGGCCAACCAGTGTATAGTTAGGTGATAAAAAAACTAAAAAATATTATCTACACTCCTCTGTGACCTCATCTTTGTCCATCAGAACTTTTTAGATACCTTCATGACCCCTCAACTCCACCCTGACCCAACCTTATTCTAACCTATTCTATCCAAAATTACCTCTTACCAACCCCCCCCCTGACCTACTTCTCTCCCATCCGTCCCTCCCTGACCTGACCATCTCCCAACCCCCCTTCTGACCTACCCCTCTCAACCCCCACCTTCCTTCCACCCCCTCTCAACCCCCCACCCCTCTTACCTATACCCCCTCCCAACTCCCCTTCTGACCTACCCCCCTCTCAACCCCCCCACGACAACTCACATAAATTACTTCACGATACGTTCCTTGACATCCAGATTCTTATGACAAAGGGGCAATAAAGATTCCTGATTTATGTGGATGACTTGAGGTAGAACGCTTATTGAATACCTCTGATGATGTCGTTAGGGACCTGGGAAGCTGACGACCTGGTAATGTCTGAGGAACGTTGATGGTGATACTGGCCGGAGTACACCAAAATCACCTCTATTGTTCTCACTCCTGAAGACCATTTAGGACCCCCCGACAAGTGGAGTTTATATTTGCATTATTGTCTGATTATCGCGGACTTGCATGTGATATGATGGATATGTCAATCTTATCACCATCATTAATTCAGAAATGTACAGCAACAGTTCTAGAGGCAAGGAAATAAAAGGAGCCTGACTTGTATTGTGATGGTTACCTGTCGGTGAGGTGGTGGTTCACTCATCTCCTCCACACACCTATTTTTATAAAGAGAGTTCTGACAACATGACGCACAATCTCCAGCACAATCTCACGCACAAGTGATCTTCAACACGCTCTTGGCCTTAACAAACTGCTTCGCCTCGTCTCATCACAGAGTACTAGGTTATGAAGGTTTATTGGGGTGTGCTGTGAAGGCAGGTCTGAGGAACACGCCACACGAGGACTAAGGAACACCCCACAGGAGGACTGAGGAACAAGTCACAGGAGCACTGAGAAACACGTCACAGGAGCACTGAGGAACACCCCACAGGAGGAGTAGGGCCACTTCAAGACTAGGGCCACTAGTCTACCGTAGGTTACTTAGCTTAGGTTAGCTTAGGTTAGGTTAGCTTAGCTTAGGTTAGCTTAGGTTAGGTTAGTGTTCATAATATTGATTTATATATTATTTTTATATATGCATGATCGGCAATAAGCACATTTCAATTTAAGCTTTCAAAAAAAAAATAATTATATAAGGAAAATATTTTACTCATATCTCTTGCTGTTTAATTCAGTGAGTCAGTAAAAAAAATACTCATTACTTTACGCGGAAATAACATGACACTTAGGAGAGGCTGTATGGAAGGACAAGGCTGGGCTCAGTGTAGGGGCAGGATTCCGCTTCATAAGTACTGGCTAGGGCACCACTTGGTAAACACTGGCTATGGCTAGGATGCCTCCTCATTAGGGTTAGGACACCACTTCATAAACACTGACTAGGGGTAGGAGTCAACTTCATAAGTATTGGCTAGGGTTAGGACGCCACTTTATAAACACTGGCTAGGGTTAGGACGCCACTTCATAAACACTGGCTAGGGTTAGGACGCCACTTCATAAACACTGGCTAAGGCTAGGACGCCACATACACAGATGGAATGTATACACAAAACCCCTTTTCTTCCCGTAGTATTGTTAGTGCCACTGTCTCTCCTCGTAAATAAAAGAACACATATCACATTATTTTTTTTTCCCTTTGCTATAACAACTATTCACCATGACCACAACACACGTCTTTCTCCCTCAGTAGGCCAGCGTCACCATCAACACAAACAACAACAAACCCACAGTCTCTGTTTACAAAGGCTCGGTTTAAGGTAAAGTTAGACATGAGGCAAATCTTCGTATACCACATTAGCTGAACTCATCCCTAGTTTAGAGGCGGCGGGACCCATCAGCCGGTACAAAACTGTGCACTAATCATCTGTTTGTCTTCATTATAATGCAAGCCTCATGTTCCTGCCTAATGCATGGCGCCACGACCCTTGTAATGAGTCCCTTATTAACATAGTTTCCGGACATATGTATCATAAACAGTCATACAAAGTGGGTTGCGAGTATCCTCCACGGTTGGTCAGGCGGGGTTATTAACGTGCCATGCCACTGTCAGCCGTACGAGTGTTGCGTTGTTGACGTTCTGGTTAAATTTGATCCTTACTGCTGCTGGTTCCTGTGGTGTTAAGAGTTGGACCTGCTGAATTAGGAATCCAGGCGGAATGAGGTTCGTTTGTCGAATATCAAAGAGTCTTCGTAGGAGATCAGATTCTATCTAGTGACCGTATTCTGTCTCGAAGCTGCTTTTTGTCTAATTTTTTGTCTCCGAGAGGTTAAGAAACCCACTAAACACATTATTATTCGCAATAAACTCGAAATATCATCTGAGGAGGGACGCTGCCATAAATCCTTGAGATATTTACTAACTGTGGGACTCTGAAGAATGAGGGAACAGAGATTGAGATTGTGGATGTGTGTGGTGGTGGTGGTGGTAGTGGTAATGGTGTTAGTAGTGATATTAGTAACTGTGATAGTGGTTGGTAGTAGAGGTGGTGGTAGTAGTGGTATAGTAGTGGTGTTAGTAATGGTAGTAGTGGTTGCTGGGCCTCACGTCATCCTAGGCAGCTACAGATAGTGTCGACTACATCCTCCCTGATCAAGCAGTTAGGCTCTTGACTGGCAGCTGTCCATTCAGAGACACGAATTAATATATAGACTTTATTGTGAGTTTTATGACGTAAGGTATATCACAACGATGCTGACAGTGAAGAAGAGTTGTAGCATTATTGGTAGCAGTTGTATTTGATGATTATGATGTTGGTAGGGCATTATTGGTACTCAAGGGGTCCAAGGTACTCTCGCTAATTAGGGATTATTGGTGTCCATGATTTAAGGTATACTGAAATTATGTAAAATAGGTTGAGGAAGATTATAATGACATGTGCTGTCCCCCTCCCCCCTGACACACACACACAAGGGTACAGAATAATAGCCACAAGATAACCATCACCTGGTGTCTACACGATGCACGCCTCCTTCTCCTCCTCCTCCGTAATCAGACATCAATGTGTGGACATCAGCGGCTCAGAGCAGACATCAACAAGCCAGACCTGACATCTCTTGCTTCCACAAGACGCCTCCTCCCTTTAATCGGTGCTGCAGGCGATCTGTCGGAGGCTAAGATGATGTGTTGTGGGTTTTTTAGGCAGTGATGAAAATGGGCTTCAGGTCGCGTGTTAGGGAGAGAGAGGTGGTGAGGAGAGTAACTTGTGGGCCGCTACCGAGGGATGGGATGAATGTTGTAAGTTTGGGCGTGTGAAGGTCACCAGGACATCTCGGACCCCAAGTTTTGCACCCAAAGACGTTTTAGCCCCATATGTTTCTGTTTATGGCATTTTAGTCATTAATGTTTTTATCCTAAAACGTTTCTACCAAGAACTATAGACCCCTTCACTGCTAGAACGCTACTTTTGACATTTTATTTGGGAAACGCCCGACGACTTTATTCATCTCAGAGGGAAGCCCGGACACAAAGGGTTAGTAGATTATCTTCACAAATATTGATTGTTTATGGTGTGAGTTTTGGTCGACCTGGATTGTGTTGACGTGTAGTGTTTCGGGCCAAGACGTTGTTGTCGTTGAGGGCGTCTCAGTCTCAGATCAAACAGTTTGTGCTTCACCAACACATCTTGGTGAGTCGTGGGGTAACAGCCGAGGGCAAAATTAAACTTTGGTTATACTTAAGCTGAGGTCTAGGTCATATATAGCAGATTAAACTAGAATTTCGCTGTAGTTTAACAACAGTGACCTTGACTATGACCCTGCGACCCACCAAAAGCACAAGAACACCTTTAAATGGTATTAATCCTTCCTACCAGTTTCATGTTGATCCACCTCAAGGTGGGTTAACAAGAGCCAGGTTAGCAAACAGACAGACAAACACGCAGACAGCTCGGTATTGAATATCCTTCACTAAAAGTGTATTTGTAATCTTCAACACACACACACACACACACACACACATATATATATATATATATATATATATATATATATATATATATATATATATATATATATATATATATATATATATATATATATATATATATATATATCAAAAGAGCTTTTCAGTGAGACTGATTTAGGGTCTCGGCAAAAAGGAACTATTAACGATCCAGAGATGTAATTAAATTAATTAAAACAAATTGTTGATATCAATGCGATAACAAAAATAAATTGCACAACCATCAATTATCACAAGACCACCAATTACCAACTTAATGCTGGGTTACAGAAGCTCAAATTTCCCTTTCAGCTGGCCAGGGGACAGTCGCCTCAGGCTACAGTGTACACAGGGGTGAGGATGCCCTGACCAGTGGTGATTCAGTAAATCTTCAATGACAGGTGTTGAAGGTGAGCTTATTAATGAAGCAGATGTTTGGTAAGTACATCTGGCTGATCTCTCGCACGACCCTTCCTGCTAAAACTCTCCTAGCTGACTGCAAATGTTTATAAACATGACAACAACAAATCGAAACTGGCAATTAATGGAATTAAAATCTGTCGCAACTTTGGACTTCTCATTCTTGAATAAAAGTTACATTAACAGATGGATGACAGAATTATTCATAATCCTTTTTTGTTTTTTCTCTCTCCTCTCTCCCGACTAAACCTTGATGAGGATCGAGTGGGAGATAAGCCAGAAGGTCGAGTGGTTTTAGCTACAGAGATGGATGGTTGTACAGTAAACCAACCCAGTTTGATTAGCGGATAATCAGTGGTCGCACCACCCCGCTCACGACTGCTGCCCACGACCGTGGTGAGTACACAAGTGAAGCACAGAGTCTGTACCTTAAGTTATGGTCTGGAGCATGAGGGTTGTGGAGGCTGCAGTGGTAACAGGAATACTGTATTAACGAAAGAGTAATACGAAATGCACTCAAGGAAACCATCCCAAGGCCCGGCAGGGGGACGATATGATCGAAGTGTAATAATGGAAGATGAGGTTAAATAAAGAAAATATAACTTAGATAATTATCAAATTTGAAGAAAACACGTAGCAATGGTTTTAATTAGACAAATTTAGATTGGAAATAGAGTAGTGGATGAGTTGAACAAGTTACCAAACATCATCATTTAACTCGAAATCGCTGGGAAGATTCAAATATAGGCTGGACAGTTATATGAGTGACAAGGGTTGGGTGTAAACAGGACTGCCTAGTATGGACCAATAGACCAGCTGTAGTTTCCTCCATTCTATTGTTATAAACAGCCAACATGGAAACGGAACGTTGCGAACACTGGTGCGGTACACAGATACATTTTGGAAGACCAGTGTGTGCGTGTGCTGGGTGATCTGACTACAGGAGCGGCACCAGCGTCAGTATCAAGAAAGTCTGCATCATTGTAGGAGGAACAGCATCGTCGACAACACCAGCAGCGTCAGGAACGAGCAGCCTCACGGTGGAACACAAACCTTCTATTACTAAAACGCAACATAATTATTTCCCAGACACTTGAAAATTAACCTAAAATCATTTACTGATTCCAAGCCAACATTATTGGCACTCTTACTTTATAATTGAAAGCCTCACAAGATCAAGCATCTCATCATACAAGACAAGACAAAAGCACATGATGTACACAATCACTCACTCACCCGCATCGCAATTATCAAAAATTCCATCCGGGAAGTCAGTAACACATTCAGTGATACGGCTGATCTTCATAACAAGACCTGACACAGCAGCAGCAACCCAACCCAACCCAACCAAACCCAACCCAACCCAACCCAACCAAACCAACCTTCATGGGAGCTCCCTCACCGACTCATAGTTCTAAGCCATTCATTCACCCATGACGTCACCTCTCACCCACTCAAAACATCACCTCACGTCATCAGTCGACCACATTTCCACAACATTTGACCTCGCTTATCCACACATCCTCCTCAATGCACTGTCAACCATCCCCCTATACACATCTTGGCCCACACCCTTCCCTTCCACCCACACCCTTCCACCCACACCCTTCCCTCCCTTCCACCCACACCCTTCCCTCCCTTCCACCCACACCCTTCCCTCCCTTCCACCCACACCCTTCCCTTCCTTCCACCCACACCCTTCCCTCCGTTCCCCCTCACCCTTCCCTCCCGATTCATCAAGGGGTCCCCATTTCCTCCTCGCCTTCTGTCATGTATCTAAAATTCAATCGTTGTTCCATAATTCTGCTTCATTTCCTGGATGTTTACACGTGTCCACCGGCAGCCACTTATTGCAGGGACAGCCAAACTTTATCACGCCCATCACCACCACTTACCTTCTCCCCTCTGTTTCCTCCCCACTCTTTCCTACCCACTGCTTCCTACCCACTGCTTCCTACCCACTCTTTCCTCCCTCTTTTTCCTCCTCACTATTTTCTCCCCATCCCTAACTCATTATACAGTGAGGGAGGGAGAACGATGGTGGTGCTACAGTGAGGGAGGGAGGACGATGGTGGTGCTACAGTGAGGAGGAGGACGAGTGGTGTTACACTGAGGAGGAGGAACGATGGTGGTGCGACAGTGAGGGAGGAGGACGATGGTGGTGCTACAGTGAGGGAGGAACGATGGTGGTGTTACACTGAGGGAGGAGGGAACGATGGTGGTGCTACAGTGAGGAGGGAGGACAGTGCGACAGTGAGGAGGGAGGACGATGGTGGTGCTACAGTGAGGAGAGGACGATAGTGAGTGTTACACTGAGGAGGGAGGAACGATGGTGGTGCTACAGTGAGGGAGAGGAGGACGATGGTGGTGCTACAGTGAGGGAGGGAGAACGATGGTGGTGTGAGGGAGGGAGAACGATGGTGGTGCTACAGTGAGGGAGGGAGGACGATGGTGGTACAGTGAGGGAGGAGAACGAGTGGTGGGGAGGAGAACGATGGTGGTGCTACAGTGAGGAGGGAGAACGATGGTGGTGCTACAGTGGGGAGGAGAACGATGGTGGTGCTACAGTGAGGGAGGGAGGACGATGGTGGTGCTACAGTGAGGTAGGGAGTGATGGTGGTGGTACAGTGAGTGAGGGAGGGATTGATGGTGGTGCTACAGCCTCTTTAAGACTCAGAGTGATGGGTCTTTAATTGCTGGGTAATAATATGTAATGAGCACACAGCTATCAGCCCCATCATAGCCTCTGGCCGCACGCAACCTGTTAGCGACCCAGGTGTGGATTATCGTGGCTCACCTGATGCGGGAGACAGGTAGGTGGTGCGTGGGAGACAGGTAAGTGTGTGTGGGAGACAGGTAGGTGGTGTGTGTGTGTGTGTGTGTGAGGGACAGGTAGGTGGTGCGTGGGAGACAGGTAGGTGACGAGTCTCCCCTAGTCAAAAGAGAGATATCCACCTGACTACAGTGAGTACAGCAGCCAGGTGGTGGTAGCGGGACTGGTCAGATAACCAGCATTTTTTACCTGAGGGGAACAGGATAGTACGACCACATTCTGACTCTACAGGTATATTAGTTGCACCTAAAATAAATCTCTCTTGTTCACCTGGATTCATATCTCCAGGTAGACCAAGAACATTGTATCTTATGCCTTAACTAGTGATGTGAGTACTAATTGGTTCACTAATATACTAACTCACTAAGAAACGCTGAGATCCAACCTTGTAGACTCTGATCCTAATGGGGAACTGAAACGTGCGTGATTAATGTTAAGATATCGGAGCGTTATCGTCCTAGTGCTTGTAGTTAAGCTTGGGTTAAGGCGATAAGGTTGAAATACTAATAAATCAAAGCGTGAATATCATCTTCACTGTCAAGTTTAATTATTTGGATATAGTACCGTAAAACTTGTCTGGAAAAAAGTCAACCATTTTCAACAACGCCACCACCACCACCCCTCTACCACTACCACCACCACCCCACACCCCCACCCCCACCACCACCCCCACCACCCCACCCCACCACCACCCCCACCACCACCACCACCTACCCCACCCCCACCACCACCACTACCCCCACCCCACCACCACCCCTACCACCACCCCCACCACCACACCCCCCACCTCTACCACCACCAGCCCCACCCCCTCTACCACCACCACCACCACCCCCACCCCACCACCACTACCTCCACCACCACCACCTCCACCACCACCACCACCACCACCCCCCCACCCCCACCACCACCCCCCACCCCTCTACCACCACTACCATCACCCCCACCCCCACCACCACCACAGCTATAATCTCATAAAAGTTAATCACCCGCTTAGTAATGAACTCTGTCACTTATTCATACTAAGTAGTGAAGAATGGCTTAAAATAGCTCCGGGTGCTGGGTGCTTACCGTGTTACGTGACGCTAATTCTTAAATGATTGTTAACCTGTCTTGTATCTTAGTCAGCTTGAGTATTTTGGACTATCAGCTTGAATATTTTGCCTGGTTTGTATGGTAATCAGCTTCACTATTTGTTTTACTGTCAGCTTAAGTATTCTGACTGGCTCTTATCCCAGTCAGCTTGAGTACTGAGACTGACTCGCAGAATTTTTTGTTATTGAAGCTTTATTATCCTGTATTACCTGGCTCACACCTGTGGACATAATTAGTTTACACCTGTGGACATAATTATTTTACACAGGTACAGATCCATAGTTACATAAGCGATAATTTTTTTACCTCTACACGACATTCATAATTGCGGGTCATTTTTACAAGCAGTCTGGAACACTCCCAAGTTTGATCATAAGTTAATTACAGGTGTGTTAGGGAGTCAGGTACTTCAGATTGACACACACACAGAGAGGATGAGAAGGTGTAGATATGGTATTGTGTGCTGTGGAACCGTAAAACACTAAACGACGTCGATATTGTGAGGTGAAGATGATAGAGGTTAGGTTAGGTTAGGTTAGGTTAGGTTAGGTTAGGTTAGGTTTCATATTAGTGGGAAATAAACATGTATTTACCTCTTATTAATAATGGTATAGGTAATGTAAAGGAACTCCATATTTAGTGACGTTGACGGATTATCATAGGAAATGTTTGTGTTGGAGAGACCTGTCGCGTGAAGCATAATAATATTCATTTATTACTCCTGTCTACCTGTCCGAAGACTTTTGTACAACACCTTGAATTCATTACAACTCCTATACTCTAACACCCCAATTTTCACGTCTAGACACTTCCTATACTCATGTCAATATCATCCATCAAGCAAAATTCCACGAGACAGTAAAATATATATCCTTAGTATTAAAACTCCATAAAACTTGGAAAAAATCTACTTTGTGTTGATTTCCACAGAGGGGGGGCCGAGGGTGCGTCTTTATCCCACAAGTAACCTTGGTTCTTGACGTCAGTAAGTCCTTCATAAACGACAGAGGAAGGTGTGTGTCACTGCCTGTCACTACCTGCGATTCATCTGATGCCACACACACACACACACACACACACACACTCCCACGACTATACCATATCTCAAAACAACAAATTTATACATTGTAAGAATATGTCTCACAAGTCTATGTTCTTTTTCTAAGTCCCTGTTCTTGTACATTAAGGACACTTGGTTCATGTCTGATGATGCACTAAATGGTTCAATGTACAGATAATTTTTACTCTCAAGGGCATTGTTGTTTCCAGAGGTTGACTGACGATGCGTGAAGATGGCTGGGACCCTCGCCGACACTGACCTGGCGAGGAGGGAGGGAAGATAATCAGCAATACCAGTGATTTTCATTATCTGGAGTTAGCGACCGTCAGCAGCAGCCACTAATACTCGTGGTCATATATCACAAGATAGTATAGTAAGTTGTATTGTAATATTGAGTTAGATTAATCAGTAATACCATTATGGAATTTTTTCCTTTTAACAGTCTGTGATTATCTTATAAAAGAACTCCGCGGATCTTGTGGCAAATATTTCGTAAATGAACAGTTAACAATCTTATATTTCAATAGTAGTGTGTTTAAGGTTCTATGTAAGTTGTGTTCTACTTACTTCGATGTTCTTTATATGTGAGATTATGGAGTAGCGTGTGTTAATAACGTATATACTTGTCTTGCAACATATAAATGTGTGTTTCTGTGTGTGTGTATGATGTGGAACGACTATTATAAAAACCATCATAACCAAAAACATCCTATTTAAAAAAAATGATGTAATATCTTCAGTCAGAAACCAATTTTATTCTATTCATTATTAACGATTAACTAACAAACATTCCTGTACGAGTTGTAAGCGTGGTCTTCTCTTAGTAAGTGTACGCTATAAATAACGCACTCGCTTGTTATTTATACCGCTCCGACCACCCCGACATCCGTTCATTGTTTACAAGAGTGATGCTTTTCGTTTAATTTCCTTCCATTAATCCAACAACTGCTCAACCCCACACTATCAGTTAACAGTCTCAAAATTCCCCATAACTACTGGTTTTGTGTAGATTGGTCGAGAGATCCGGGACGATTTACATCTATCAGAGGAGCTGTGTAGCGGAGGTGTGTTTTGCCGCTGGGATAACAGACGTTGCTCTAAACTAACTGTCTTCCTGTCTGAATCTGTTAGAAGGAGGGCGAAAGACTTACCAACAAGAGTGAGGAAGACCACCAACAATAGGAAGATTGCAAGGAACAGGAGGATCACCAACACTTAACAATATAGATTCAACGATTATTCACACACACACACACACACACACACACACACACTTATTAGATTCATTACAACTTTGCTACGTTTGGAGTCGCAAAACTTGGCCAGCTCAGCCAGACTTGTGGTTGACCATAAAGAATCGCCAATATTACAAAACTTTTATTCGTTTTTCTCGGGCTGAAGTAACCTGCAGGATCGATTTATAGCATGAATTGAAAAGATAACAGCGGTACCTCGGCATGAAAAGCTTTTTCCTGTGTTATTAGAGGTTTTTGTGGCGGTAAAGTGGAGGTGGCGGAGGCTATCCCTCGCCATTATAGGGCTGCGCCGCATGTTATCCCACACTAACGTATCAATCAAGGAAACAATAAGATTTTGATTGTGATCTGAAGAGAATCTATTCCGGGTAATAACATGGCACTCGGCCAGAAAGGGCGGGTCCGCGTCATAAGTATTCCTACATTGGCGAGTAAGCAAGAGGCTCAGTTAAATAAAGGTCTACTCTGCCGGCCAGGGTTCAGCTCCATACCGTCACAAGTACAAGCAGGGAGAGCCTCGTGTAAAACAAGATACCATTGTTAAAATAAACATGAAATCAGAACATCTGAGTAACACTTTATATCAGATGTATTTTCTAATAATATATATTAGTTGAAAATATTAACGAAATGAAAAACAAAAGAACACCAAGTTGCACTGTGTTCAACAAAGCCAGTAAGTGTTACGACGTAAATCTTCATAAGGTAACCACAGTGATTATTGTTTACGTCGTTTCACCTCTGACCTGATCCAGATGATAATCACCTTTTATCGCTATAATGGTCAGATATATAGTCTATTTAAACAAGATTTTACTAAATCTTATGTTGTTTACGCACGATAACATTATGCAAGAGCTCATTTTGTTTCCAGTCCTGTAATACACAAATGAGTAGCTGCTTCCTGGTCGAAACTTTAGCCAGATGGTGAGTCGGAGTCTGGCGGAACAAGGTATTCACCATAAGGGAAATATCACACTAGTTTAAGACGTGGAGAACAGCTACAATAACAGGTATCCATGTGAAGGGAGACACACCTGCCAATCATCGCCTCTACCTCGTGGCCACCCCTGCCATCACCCCACAAATATATGACACTAGATTCTCCAGGACTCCTCATTACCACGTCATTAAGGACAGAACCTGTACGATTTACACCCGGAGCGTTTTGCGTGTGTATACTTGTGCGTTCCTGTGTGTGTGTGCGTGTGTGCGTGTGCTTGTGTATGTGATATTACTTGATGTTGTTGGAATCCAGAAAGGCTTAAAAAAGGCCTCACTCAATCTACTAATATGATGTCAAACTCTGTAGGTCAACAAAATCAAGGATGCTGATGAACTTAGAGAAACAGAAGGTACAGTAGATGTAATAATGTTATCATTCGGCTGGTGGTTTAGGCAGTAGACTAAGTGGAGGCTGCCTTGTGTCATTTACCAAACTGTTGTTCCCTTAAGTAGATAAACCAGAATCAGATTTATTCTCAGTGACATATATAATTCGACTGAGTATAAAACTTCTCTTAGGTTTCATCTCTGAGTAACAGTTTTGTCCTCAGTGGTAGTCAGCCTCGTACAGTTTCACGAAGAGGAACAACATTAACAACAAGCAGCAGCATCACCTGTTGCTGCTCTTGTAAACACAAGCTCACAACTCATAAACTACTACATAGTCGAGTGTAATTATCATTTAGACTGTTAATAACGCCCAATTAGGGGTGGTCACGCCAGGAGCCGCACACAGACTGTTGTTCAGAGTTACGGGAGGAGTAAGAGCGGGATGTGGGGTGACCTGACTTCCGACCCACGTCTTTATAATGTATTCTCATGCCCCGCTACTCAATAATTCCCTCCCTGTTAGCAATGATAAAGTGAACCGAGTACAATTATCAGCTCGAGATACTATTAGTTTACTCGCTGACGTGGAAGTCTAGTATATAGTTCTGGTCGTAATGTATCGTATGAAAATAAATTAAATATCCCATCCACTAACAAGACATAAAAATCCCTCTCCCCCCCAAAAAAAAAAAATTATATATATCACAGAATCATTAATATCGAGCCAGAAAGTTTGTCAAATAGCCAAATCTTTCTGTCCGTCTGCCTTTCTGTCTGTCTCACGCCGTCTGTCTTGTCTCCGTCTTTCTCTTCTACTGCTGCTGAGCCTCATTTTGTACACAGCAGGAGAAGGACGCGTAAGGTGTGTGTGTGCTGACGACTTCTTATCCACGCCATGCCTCAGGGGTTGTGTTTAGTTCCCTTCTGTCTGTCTGTCTGTCTGTCTGTTTGTCTGTCAGTCTGTTGAGCCTATAATATTGAATCCGATGATCTATGTAAGCTTCAATTGTGATGGAGATGGTGGTGGTGATAGTGATGATGTTTGGTAATGATGGTGATGATGGTGATGATCCTGGTGGTGGTGGTAGTGATGATGATGATTATTATTGTTGGAGGTAATGATGAGTATAATGCTAGTTGGTGGTGGTGGTGGTGGTAATAATGGGTAGTTAGTGGTGATGAAAACTGATGATTTTGGTGGTGGTGATGATTGGTGGTGGTGGTGGATGGTGATGGAAATAACAAACACTTCCTCTCCGTCGCGTCATTACCCCCTCATTACTCGTCATCTCCTTCGTCCTGGTTATAATCTAATTAAAACTAGTTAATCTGACTCTGCCCGGGGGACTAGTCATGTTGATAATTGCTGCCCCAACCAACAGTCGGCTTCTGTTGCCTCATTACCTTCCTCCTCATCCTCCTCTTTTTACACTCCTCCTCTTGTTATTCTTCTCCTCCTCCTTTTACTCTCCTCTTTTTCCTCTTCTTCTCCCTTCTTACTTTCCTCCTTTCCTTCCCTCGTCACCCCGTTTTCCTCTTCTCCTCTTTTTCCCTTTTCTCCTCCTCCTCTTCCCTCTTCTCCCCTTCCTACTTCGTTTCTTCCTCCTCTTTCCTCTTCTCCTCAACGCACCCAGCCCTCACTAACTCTTGTTTTATATTACAATTCTTCGTTTTTGTTTTTTACTGGTGATGTTACCTGAATTTTTTTTTATTTATCATGTGGTTATTATTACGTTTAGCTTTACTTGTGTGCTCTCTGATATTTCCTTGTCATCTTTATCGTCAACATCCCTCTACTGTGTTCGTCTCATGACTCCGGCTTAAGCTCACTGGATATATCTTATTTAGCAGTCATTCGTTTATGTATGCAGTTGGCGTACGCTGCTTCTCAAGTGTACATAGATAGATATATTTTTATCGTGTTGACGGCATAAATACATGATAAATGAGACTAATTAAATACTTACATGTATCAACAGATATTAGACCTCTTAACGTGCGTACACCTCTTGTTTTTTGTTTACATCTCTCTCTCTATCTCTCTATCTCACTTTTTATATGTTTCTCTTATTTCTTTTGTTTATGTATTTTCGATCTTTTATTTGTGAACTGAAGTAATTTGATTGATTAAACTTCAACTCTCCATCACGATGTTGAAACTCAGCCGTACGTCATGGTTTCTGTTCTTTCATGTATCACTCGCTCACTCACATACTCATTCACTCATTCCTTAGGTCACTCACTCAGGAAGGGAGGAGGGGGGGGACAACATTGATTTATGGTGTTTATATATGTTCAGTAATCAGATAGACCAGTTGATCGGCACTGTTCTAGGGGCTGACAGGTCATACTCACCCTTACCCCCTCACACACCTCTACTATTCGTCTCTCGTGACTGAAAAAAAAATGTTTCGTAGCGTAGACTATTTAAGAGGGTGAGGATTCTAATTTTAAGCAATACTGATTGAGGTAGAAATAAATCAAAAAGATTTTAATCTACAATGAAAACTTTAAGCATGAGGTTTGAGGCTTCTATGAGGGACATTAATAAACAAAGGAAATCAAGATAAACTATAGTCCTGGCCACTACCCCGCACATCATCTGACTTTACATTCTCTTAATACTCGAAATATACGTATAACCTAAAGACAACCTCCCACTGGTGCCTGGAAACGACCCTATCTGGCAGTACACAAGGTCTTAAACTGGACGTAAATGCAGCAGTGTATTTTTAGTCTGAGTGAACGTCTTTGTAACCCGTGTTCTTGTCTACGCCAGGTTTATGATAATTATTGCTAACAGCGATATTAGAATTGGGTTCAGGATGAGATCATTGCCAGTGAAGCAACATTAATAAGAGGAGGTCACTGTCAAGCTCTTCCATGACAGGCCGAGGAAGATCCAGCCGAGATTCAATTTTACAACTGTATCAAGGTTGGTTGAGCTCGACCCCAAATATATTTAAGACGCTTGACTTCCCACACTCTGGAGACGGTGTTATCTGATGCAGATCGAAATAGGAAACCGGCGTAACCTCACAGAGCATAAACTGACGATGCAAAAACATCAGATGATAATGTTTATCTTTCACCTTGATTATAAACAATAGTCAAACGCTCTCGGTTTCTTAGACAAAGATAAGTTTAGGCGGTCTTAAGAAAAAATTAAAATTGCTCTGCAGTAATATACACTGGTGGTAATGTACAAAATAATCTTGTAATAAGTTATATACATTAAACAACTGGTTACTCGTTTTAAGTGAGGCTTCATGCAGTGATGCTGACAGGACACGTGTAAGGGACCCCACTTCTTGATGAGTGGCGAATCTCTCTACACAGTAAATCGTTTTTCGCTTTCCGCTGGTACTTCTTTAACTAAGAGCGTATTGAGGTATACTTACTGCTGTATATCCTGTACGAGTTTAGGCTCAAATAAAATTATGTTGTCTGTCGGTTTCTCTGATGTTATACACCGCGAATAACCACAAGTATGAAGCATCAACCTGAATCGTTGAAATGGATATAGTGCGAAGTATGTAATCATTGAATGCTCAGTACATTCATATTTGTGTATTAACTTACGTGTGTGTGTGTGTGTGTGTGTGTGTGTGTGTGTGTGTGTGTGTGTGTGTGTGTGTGTGTGTGTGAAGAGATACAGACGTACACGTATTGGACTAATAACCGTGAAATTTGTTGTGAAAGGGGTTTAATGTACCACTAGAGGACGGATGCATCAGGCCATAAACAACACGCCAGGGGAACAGAGTGACAGCCACACTCCTCTCCTCCCCCTCTCTCTCTCTCTCTCTCTCTCTCTCTCTCTCTCTCTCTCTTTACCCGAGCTCAGATTGGTGATAGTATTACTGCAGAAGGTGAAAGCAGTGTGGCTGGTCAGGCCCTGGTATTCATTAGTGTTGAGTTTGTGCCCGAGGAGGGTCCCAGCGCTGACCACTATCATATCAGTCAAGGCTCCACAGGCAGACGTTGTGCAGGTCCCCTCGGTGGGGGTGGAGGGTAAGGCGTCAAATTTGCTGTTGCACATGTGAGTGGCTGCTAATTACGGTTGCAGCTCATTTATTTATGGATTGTATTTTAAGGCTAATTTGAAAGAGAGTCAATTAAAGGCGCAGGATGAGTTTGTTGGTCGTTAAGGAGGAGATGGGAGGCAGAAGTTGATGTACCTGATAAGAATTCTCCACAAACCTATCCAGATATCATTACCCTTGTCAAAACGTAATTCTAGTTTTTCTGACGAGGTCGTGAGAGAAGGAGGGCGCTGCTATTTGTTCTTATTGGTGACAGAAAAGTAAGTGGGAAGTGCTTGAGTGTAAATTTAATTAATAGCTTAAATTCTACGTCACCTACTGGTTACTTATTGAAGTGTAGGCTTCAGGGAATGGACCCAGAGCCTTCCATTATTTAACTGACAGTTCCAAATGCCTTTCTAGGAGTTTTCTCGAGAAGTTTAAACTAAATTAACTTAAATAATAACAATGTGGATTGAATTATATATTCTAAGAATAAAAATAATTTGATGTTGAGAAAATAGTTGTCTACTAAGTAAATCTTATCAACGCTCAACTTAAAGGGTGACCAGCGCTTACCTTGCTTCTTGATAATAACTGCCGCTGCTGCGACTAGTGACGGAGACTGTCCTTATACTAGGTGGTGTCACTATACCAGGTGGTGTCACTATACCAGGTGGTGTCACTAAACCTAGGTAACTAGTGTACCTGGCAACCGACAACCTTCATTTTACCCTATTTACCTAATGGCCACCCAAACTAGAGGCGGCCATCATGCCGAGGGAAGGAGGCCTATGTATGATCCCTTCATTCTTCTTGGTAGTTTTGTCTAGGGCTATTTAGAAGCCCTGTACTGTACTGTACTGTACTGGACTGGACTGGACTGGACTGGACTGCAGCCAACCCTCAGATGTGAGCTGGGTACTCTTTTTGAATGTTCGCGATTCCACAGCTTGAGCTGTAGACTGTCCCATAGATCTATGCTATCCTCTGTTTGAAGAATCATTTCCTTATATTCGTCCTTCATGATATCTTGGAGAGCTTGAAGTTATGTCCCTCAGCGACAAATACAAGAAGCAACAAGTTCGGAAAACTGTCAGTGAGAGTGTTGTGACGTCACTTGCGTGCGTGAGTACCAGACTTGACTATCAATGGCGTAAGTACAATACATATATATTCTGGAACCAGTACTTACCAAGCGACTAACGAACCGATTAGTGGCCAGGAGGATAAAAGTATGAAACTTGTACAAAAACTAAGCCATCTTACTCCATTACAAATTTTACATCAGAAAACATATCCGTTGGTTTGTGACTTGTTGAGAATACAAAAATAAATAAAAATAATACCAATAGTTCCATTGAGGGTACATCTCAATATACACTATACAGCAAAATATTGCTGTTCTGTACACACAATTCCTATTACAAGTCACTAATGAATGTATTTATAACTCAGAGATATATAGATTTATTATATGATTGAGTATAGCTGTACTATTTGTCTCTCCATCATTTTTTTTACAATCATAGTCATAGGCGGGAAAGGTGTTTCTTGGAAGTTTATAGCATCTCAGAGGGCACTACTCAGTCGAGTGTGAGCTGTTTTAACACCAGATTTAACCCACACTGGCACAGGTACAGATACATTCAGGAGCCAGCACATGCCCAGTACTTATAGTCTTCATTTATTGATTTTTTTAAGTGCTGAATGTATAGTCGGGGTTTATCTCCTCAACAAATCTGATTTGCATTTTAGTGATAATTGTTTTTATTTCAACAACTATGTATTACATTTAAGAAGTATCTCAGGGTTTAAGGCAGGGAAAAACAATGTAAAGTGTTGGTATTGCCGTGAGGCGAGATACAAGGATGTTTAATATTATATTAGTTTACCATTAAATATTTATCGTTTTCTCAAACTTACAAAAGAGAAAAGCTACTCTTTCTTGTGGGCTAACTTTAATATTTTAAAATTTTCTCATTTAACCATGTGAATTATGATTACCGTTTATTTTTGGACCACCAGTCTAGTTATATGGGAGAGGGTGTACAAGAGCCAATGCCCTCCAGTCCCATACAATTTATTATAACTATTGGTATACATAAGTGTCCACACTAAGCACGCGCCTGTAGTTAATATTCGAAGGCCAAATGACCCCGTAAAATAGGTGCTAAGAAATCCTGAACTGAGTGTAGTATATGTATATAATTCTGAGAGCGAGAGAAAGAGACAGGGTAGCATGATGTTATTAGCATGGACTATTAGCATTAATGAAAATTATGCAGCCACAAAATTAAAATATATACCTGACAATTTGTTTTGTTAAAAAATATGGTAATGTAGTATTTACATTATCTTATCAAAGTTACTAGGAATAGGGGGCGCACACCTGAGGGCTGTCCTAGGGCATTAAAAACTCTTATCCCGGCCCTACCTGAGTTATCACTAATTACACTATACCTATCATTAGATTCGTTTGTATTGTATATTTGTTTACTATCTAATGTCTAGTCAAAGTGTTAATACCAAGAATCGCCTTTATTTTTCTCATTTACTTGGGAATTCAGGCGACATGATATATAAATTCACATAAATCCAAGTTTACCTTTAATCCTGCAAAAGAAAATATTTTTATATTCCCATTTTCTCTCAATTTACAATGAAGGTCTCGTGTCCTTATTTATACAACACATTATATTCTTACTCTATCCACTTAAATTAATTATTCCCTCTATGGAATAAAACTCTATATTAACCTGTAAATTTTATATTGTTATAGGAGATGGAGGAAAAATACTGACCACTATGCTGTACACCCGAAGAAGTAAATAACTCGCATACTGGCAACAGTCTACTGCTCCTCGCTGCCACCAGCCAGCCACTCGTGGTTCAGCACCAGGCAAGTGACACCGGGCCTTGACACTCTCTTCTCCTTCTTACTTAAACGCACCACAATGCCACGTATAGATAATGATATTAAGTTAGACTTTAAGGATGTCCTTCTGCGACCCAAAAGATCTACTTTGAAGAGCCGTTCAGAAGTAAGTATAAATTTACAAGTATGATTTGTTCATTACAAACTGTTGCAGCAGACAATGTCGTGATCAGCTGACTGAGCGTCGTGTCGTCTGCTGCCGGTGTTTCTTTCAACCATTAATTATTCTGTCTACATGTATTGATGGCCATTATACATTCCTTGGAATATTCCAACAAAAATACACCAGTCCATGAAGTAAAGCTGATCGAATGGTCATTCGTCGGAACTACTCGAAATACGTGATATTTAGACGAGTCACTGCGGCGATATACCCAAAATAGCAATGCGTGTGTTGGAACCCAATTTTTGACCCACGATACTAGGGCTTATACATTGCGTTAAGCTATTTTCATGAACAGAACTTTTGGGGGGATATTTTTGGTGAGCATCAAACACAGTCAAAGCAGCTTGATCAAATGAGGAAAAAGTCTTGTTGACGTAATCTATTAAATCGGGGTCCACCTGAGTAGTCGTGTTCGATTCCGTCACACATTCTGGGCTTAGGATACAACCGTTTGCTTCCTTTATTCCAGAAAAGCTTTATTGGTTAGTGCGTCTGCATCATATGACTCGAAAATTACTGCTCGTAATCCTTCACAGAAAATATATTGCAAGGCAAATATGTCGCGGGTATTTCTTACTTGCGTAGTACCTCCGAACCAGTGTTTGTTGCTGTGCATTATATGTGAGCTTGAAATTTTATCATTTGTCAATTCAACCAGAACACTTCACATCATATCACCTGCTCCCCGCTTTCCTGCCGTCACTGTGAAATATAAGTATACCCTGGCAGTCTTGTTAACTGGTTTAATGAAACATTAGATCTCTACTACAAGAAAACCAATTACACGAGGCAGGCAAATCTATTGATTTACAATACAGTAATCTCTTACCCCAAGGTGCTCTAGGTCAAGTCGAGCCTGTTCTTAAGACTTCTGCCCACTAGCAGACCTCACAGTTATCCCTCTCATCAGTCGGCAACAATTTTCAGAAAATAAAGAAATCCCTGTTATTTTAACGAGAAAACTACTAGTTCCGCTCATCATGGTGACCTTTATTTCGTTGATCAACTGAGAGCGGGTTCCCGTTAACATAATTATAGTAGTGCTGCACATGTTACTAGACAAGTGTAATGAACGGTGGTCCCGATTGGTAAATTAGACCTTGGAACAAAAGTAAAAAATACTCCGAATAATATGGGTGTTGGGACAGTAACACCATTAGCCATGATCTTTATAAAGGTGGTGTTTGTTTTACTACTTCTTAAAAAAACCAATGTGCACATCTTGCTGACTGACCCATAAAGAATAAATAATTTTATCTGCAGATGTGAATAATTTTAGTTAAACTCTCATATTACTGTAATTGATTACTTATGATATGAAAATACGTGAGTAGGTTACCATACTTCATAGTGATTGAAATAAATGTAAAATCTACTCCCACAGTCTCGCACATAGTTTCTCACTCCTTCCCGCTTAGTCCATCAACTTATTCCGACACCATCATTGTTACAAGGTTGCACCATACCAGTTGCATATGTGGCAAAGACCAGTTTACTTCACCCGTCCACATGGCCCTCTAAGTCTGTAGTAATTATTATTTTGCAGCGAAAGTAAAGTTTCACTTAGCCTACATCACCACTATAACTTACAGTAACGTTACCCCACATTTGTCAGGATCTGAAATCTTGGTCGTTGATCATGGTAGTATTTTTAACACTGTTCCTTACGGGCAATCCTGCTTATGGCACCCATCGTCAGTTTTCACCACCAGTATACTTCATCGTTCATGATATGACGTAGGTTGTGACGAACACAGTAATGCAGTACTGTACTGATCCTCGTGGGGACCCCACCAGTAGTACACCAGTACAAATTATTTTAATCACTATAGGTGATAGCCCATACGAATAGCTTTTCTCTGTTCATTCAATTATATGTGGTACACCTTTTTGTTATAATCAATTCCTATACATTGTTCCAGCACAGTTTTGAAAATGTTGCAACATACAGCAGGATCTTTACTTCTCGCAGAAGTCGTACTAGAGCCAAAAGAACTGGTTGATGTTACCACTGTTCGGCCCTGTGGGTGTTGAATCAGACACCTTTTTATGTCAATTGTTTGAATACTCTTACATATTTTTTCACCCCACACGAGTCCTTAAGACTAAACATGGCATAATCTTGGGAGACTTATCAATTATATTGCTCAGCACTCAAGGATCCCAGGACCCAGGAACGAGTTCATTCGGGGGAAATTGAGGAGTAAAATAATCCAAAAATCTTGATCTCGGAAAATATTGGGTAAAGACAATTGTCACATGGATGTGATATCATGAGCATAAAGGGAAAGTGCTTGAAAACTGTTAAAATCTGGGACAAGAAGATGCAAGATACAAATTTGTTCAATGAGGATCCTGGGGTGACGTGTGGTCCAACTCAAGGGCATGAAGGTATATACCCTACTGGACCTCTCTTGTTGACACGTTGGTATGCTTGCACGTCATCAACTGATAGCGTGTGTTATTCCCTTCAGTGTTGCTGTGTCTTTGTGGTTCCATCTCATCAAGTTATGTGTTTATCTTTTTTCATCTTTCTTTTGTGTAATAAGAAAGAGTAAATGCCAAGATTCACTTAACTACGCCATTGTGTACTGAGTCGACTATCGGCCATTTGTTTAAACATTCGGAGTTTACGCCCCTCGGTTAAATGTTTCCCTTTGTATAAAGACAACAAAATTAATGTAGAAAGGAGAACGACTGATTATAAAGACTAATTGAATTAAAACTTTTGATGAACCAAAACATGGTTTAGCAGCTATAAATCAAATAGTCAGAAATGAGTGATAGGATAATAACGAATATTTTATATAGTCTTAAAGCGAATGCATACTGCACGAAAGACTTTCATGCCCGCAGATCAGGCGATGTGTCTCGCTGAATGATTTTTTTTTTAACATTCATGTAAGAATAACCTCATTATACGGGTTCACCATAAATGGTAATCAAGTGTAACTCTGTAAATTAGCAAATACTCGTGTATTAACTTCTTGTTGAATGAAAAACGAAATGTACAACTGCAAGATACTTTTTCCGCTTTCCATATAAGCAAATGATCCAGTTAGGACTGGGCAGTGTACTACTCCCAACCTCAATTTTTACATTCTTCTATCGGGCTTCCACGAAGTTGTCTTTCTACAGCACGTAACCAAACAATGCTTGGGTCTTTAACGTCCCTTGACCTCCCTACCGATGCGGAAACAAAAGGAACTACCTGTAGTACCAGTATCTATCAAAAACTAATCAAGGCAGCATAGTGTTTGTGATTTTTGGGTAAGTAATAACTCGTGTATATGTACTTGTATAGATAACTTCATTATTTTTTACGAACTTGTTTTGGCCAATGGTCACGACTTCGGTAAACAAGAGCATTATTTACTGTACACACTGTTCTACTACTTAGATATACTGTACTTACATTAGTATGTATTGACTAAAATATACACTACAGGTTAGTCATTATTTGATGAATTTGGCATACATGATTTTACTACAATCTTTTTAAACTCTGTCAGCATATTATTTTTAACGTGTTTATCCTTCCGTCTGTCACACATTGGTTTCTGTGCGTTAAGTTGATCCCTGAAGTGAAGGTGCGGATGGTTATGAAGGTGTCAAAGCTGTACTCGTATTACACTGCATCTGCTAGATCAGTGGTTCTTAAACTTTTTTGCCTCCCCACCCCCCACCCCCTCTGCATAAGTCCTAAATCCCCCACCCCTGATGCAACCATTGGTTACTATAGAGTGGGAAGGATGAACAATCGTTTACAAGACGCGTTCAGTTCCTGACCAAACTTTTCTCTCTGACCGCTCGCGCTCCCCAGTTTAAGAACCACTGTGCTAGATAAAGTTACAATGGTCATAATTTATAGATATATGCCTTATTATGTGCAAAATTTTTGAGGGTACACCAATTCATTAATTGCTTTCCCTTTCTAGCCTTAACCTGAACAGTAAGATTGTGTGAAGGAATTTTATACCCATCAGGGCCCCAACTGACACCAGTTGTCGCACATGAACGTCCCATTGCGTAAAGGATGAGTGCATTCAGATCAAGGTTAAGCTGTTCACTAGGAATTGAAAGTCATTGTGAGTCTTCATGGTAGAGGTTCGCTTGAGAAAAGGGAAGCACAAGTGAGATAATGGTGAAGCCCGGCCAGGATGACGTCACCCCTCGGGCCGACACCATCAACACTGTCGACGAGATCACCAACATTGTATCCTGCTTGTATCCTCGTAATCATGCTCTGGTCTGGGACTCTCAACTGGCTGAGTCAGCCATATCAACTTTGTTATTAGTATCGACTTTCTGTATATATATATATATATATATATATATATATATATATATATATATATATATATATATATATATATATATATATATATATATATATATACACACAAAGACCTACACACAGTATATGGTGGTGGTGGTGGTATAGGTGTGTTGACTGTGGAAAGCGGTTGCACCAGATGATCGCATGATATGTGGCCCTAAAACCCTAGTAGGTCAGCTAGAGCACCACGTTAACACGCCAACCATATAGGCACTCCTTCCGTGCACCAGGCCAGCTTACATGGCCCAACCAGCTGCACGGGAGCTACACACCCTGACCAGCTTCAAGGATGACGATTTTTTTTTACATCTATGCTGTACAGTATATGTGATAAAGGTGCAGGGTGATGACAGCAAAGAGATACAGAAATAAGCAGTAGCCTGTTTGTGTTTTGTTTATAATTTAAAATTTTACATTTGTATAGTTTAATATATTACTGGGGTCCATTTGACTTTTAACCTTGTGTCTGAGGCTGCAGGAACTCTTCAGTCGTCCAGGCCTGAGTCAAGCCTCGGGAAGTGCTGACCGCACCAGCTTAATAATTCTTATCACACTGGCGGAGCAACAACACCGACTCAGTGTGTCAACATATCACCAGTTTGTGATATGATACATTCACTGGAATAAATATGTTTGTTGACAAATAGAAGCTCATGGTTAATGAAAAGGGAAAAAAAATTCTCAATTTGTAAAATTTAAGAAATAAAAAACAATCACTGTTCTGCATACTATATATATATATATATATATATATATATATATATATATATATATATATATATATATATATATATATATATATATATATATATATATATATTCGAGGCAAATGACAATAATATTGTGCTCTCTGTCTGGTTGCCATTTGATAACCCTCCATAGGTTCAGTAGTTTGTTTTAATATGAAGGTGTATTATTAGTTTATTCTTAGAGTATATGGGCCTATAGCTAGCCTATTTAATTCAACTCCCTAGTCATTTTAGGTCAAGGAATGTACGGTTTATCATTGTTAAGGTTAGAGCATCATTGTGAAACGTTAGGTGTATGTACTACTTGCTTGAATACACGTTGTAACTATGTACTCACGCTAACCATTATTGTTATGGTATTGACAAATGAGACATATTTCATTGTACAGGATGCGAAAGCTGTGGCGCCATGTGTTACAAGCACCTACCGGTATCATCCCTCTTTCATCGACTGGATCGCTTGTCGGTTTCTTGTATGGCATCTCAATCAGCCCACAACCTGCATCATATTGTTGAATTATTATAATAACCAAATTAAGATCTTTGGTTACGACTACACGCATAGAGAAGAGTACTTAACGTAAAGGCGCCATAACAGGTGGCACCCCCCTCCCCAACCCCCCCCAATCACCCCCCCCTAAAAAAAACTGAGCATCTTTTACCGTCCTCACCCCCATTACAAATGTGATCCTTTTCTTAAGAAGGTGTCTTGTCTGGGTAACCTTTGTGTTATGACTACTCGTGTGGTACTTCAGAGCAGTTACCGGAGCATTCTTTATCATGCTCCCTGTATGTGGGTTAGTTTAGGGAGACAATTTTTCATTAGTAGAGATTGTATTTTAATTATAAAAGCATATAGTATACAGCACTACATTGTAATGGAAAGTATTTTGTACTTGTTTGAAATCGCTAAAAACATGTCCAGAATGAGATAGAACTGCAAGGGCGAGGAGGGAATGGATGCAGAGAGGGAAACAAGGGTGGGGTGATGTGTGGTGGGTTGGAGGGGAGAGAGTGGAGTACTGACATTAACCGGAGAATAAAGGAATAGGGAACAAACATGTGGACAAAGGAATAAGCAATACAGTATGCGGATTGTACGTTATTTCTTGCTTCAAATTAATTGCCCATAAAAGCGCTCGTGTGACCGCGGCTTTACCAAGGGATATAAGGAATCATCCATTTCCCAATAGATCATAGGTCTTGGGTCAACAAAGGAATACTGAGATAGAATGAAGGATAGTGACGTAAGTTTACATTTTGAATTATTGATTATTTAAAACTCTACAAGAATATTTTGCTTGTAGGAGGGGTAAAGTCATTGGATCTTTAGCAACAAGATCTGTGATAGCTTTTTTTAATATATTTTTTTCAAGAAATGTCAATATACTTTTACTGTGTGTACGACCTAGGTGCATCCTCTTACACTTCTTGACAGAATCTTAGCAGCCATTTTTTCGACCACTCTTGAAGCTGACAAAGATATTTCTGTAGCTCTTCACAGTCTGTTTGGTTTGTAATTTCCTTGAATACTTGACCTCGTCCGCAAACATTTGTATAGAAGGGTGCATAGCTTCCGGCATGTCATTTATGAAACAAACAAACAAACAACAACGGGCCAAGTATACTTTTCATGGGGTACACTGTTGAAAGCATTGTCAAAATCTAAGTATACCTGTATATTGTCGATATTAACGCCCTGTTCCAGAATTTGGGTCCTAACTTCCAGTACCGTTTGTGTCAGAAAGGAGCGTCCCGGAATAGAACCGTGTTGGCAGCCCTTCACAATGTTGTTTCATAGTAAATGTTCCATCATGGCATCTCTTATAATCCTCTCTAGTACTTTACACACTATGCAGGCCAGGCTCACTGGTTTATAATTTATTTGTGGCGTGATGATCGCCTGCTTGAATATAGGGTTTCATTTAAGGTCACGTTGGGGTTGATACATTTTCAGGCTGCGGGCAACATGACAAGCTTGTACACTCAACTTGCATTACAGAGAGGGAGAAATATCTTGTTATTAACTTGGTCAATAACAAGAAATACGTGATAAACAACAAGGAGACAAATGTGGGTCCGATCCACACGAAAACAAGACCTGGCTGGAAATTACCAGTGTATATAACTTCAGGAATGGGCCAGGTGCGAACCATGAAACAGTTAAAAGAATATGGGAATATTCAAAGACCAAGTAAGTATTCGTGTTAATTAAAAGTGAAATTGGAAACGATTCATTTTAGGTCGAACGTGGATTTTCATATTTCTATGTATATAGGGAAAAAGGGGTGAAAAGAAATGCCATATTCTGTTACGTTTCCGGCAGAAATGTATATTTTTTGAGCATTTTAACCGACTTGACACCCCAATTGCTAACAATATTGGTTGTTCAAAGTGGCCAGGGCTTTAAAGTAAAGGGAAAATGTCGGGTAGAATACTAAAAGGTAGGTATTTTTCCATATGTATTATTTCATATTTTCAAATGGGGTGACACTAGTGACTTTTTTTTTAAACCCGTCAACCCAGACTTTGGCGATAAAACAATGATGTCACTCATGCCATATGTCAGTCCTCAGGTGTTTCTTAGTTTCTGCTTGTACAGTATTCCAGCCATTAAGAAATTTGACATAGTCCTCTCAAGTTCAAGTCATGGCTTTGTATAATTAATCTTTTAGTAAAAATTAATTGTGGTCTAGAATTATCCAAGGATTGTATCCTCCAATTTAATGTACTCTGCTGAATCACCCTGTATATCATGTCACCCTATCAATAAATATAGATTAAGGTTTTCCTTGTGTTAAAATGAAAAAGTCATACTGTACTACTTAGCACTTGTCACAACATTTATTCCTGTTGAATGCAGTACTGTACTGTATAATGTTAATTGTGGAGTTAACATTAAACAATAATAAGAACATTGTCTTTCAGCTCTCATAATACCATCTCACTGTTATTTCTGTCCTTGCAGGTTGACCTAAACAGGACAATCATTTTCAGGAATTCAAAGGTGACATGGACGGGTATTCCAATCATAGCAGCCAACATGGACACTGTAGGCACCTTTGAGATGGCCCAGACCCTAGCTAAGGTATGAGAGTATCTGGCCCTTCTTAAGAAACATAAATTTTTCTTATTGTTACTTCATGGCATTAAATATTACACATACTGGGTAAATTGAAGGCTACATATGTTAAACCATCTAGAACTTCAAAAATATGATAAACCCTCACAAATTCTGACTTAACTGAGAGAATGCCAATACTTTGTCAAAATTGGAGAGTATTCCCCCCCATCTCCAAGAACTTTAAGCAAGGTTACTGATCTTGGGGGCCTTACACAACTAAGCACCTAATACTGTACTGTACTTCGTTCTCAGCAGTATCTACAGTAAAGGCAAGGTAATGATACACAAATTGAATTCCAGTACACTAACCTAATGTTCAAGTAAAGAAAAAGTTTCTTAAAATATTTGAACCTCTATTTAGCACAAGTGTTTCACAACCATCCATAAGCACTACAGCATTGAAGAATGGAAGGAATTTGGAGAGAACAACAAGAGTGTGCTGGAGTATGTGGCTGCATCATCTGGTATCTCCAATACTGATTGGGATCGTCTTCAGCAAGTTCTGTCTTCAGTACCGGAGGTGAGAGCAAAGTGGGAACATATATTTTTATGTCTTATAGGTACAGTACCCGATAGTTAACAAATGTTTTGGTGAGATGAATAAGTTGATTAAAACACCCCCTGCCATGCCATGTTTTGGCACAGTCTAGCAGCAGGCTATATTGTCCTATGGATCAGTGGCAGCTCTAGTGTTGTGGTTGTTCCAAGAACCATAAAAGCTTCAGAAATTCAGTGTTCAAATCCTAAGATACATTCATTCCAATTCCCATACCACTTAGCTACAAAAGTGGGATACTGTACATGTGTCAGTCTTTGCATATACATGCCACAAGTTAAACAGTCCACAACTCTCCTCATAGCAGCAATAGGCACAGTGAGTCAGCATAAAATGAGGTGGTCATTATCCCTGTTTCATTGCTGACCCTGAACTGAACAGGTAACACATGCAATGTGCAACACTTTTGAATTGCAATCTCTCAGCATACAGACAGTTATGGCTTTCTTTTTTCACCTCTTTATAGGGGCTAGGGCTGTTGCAATTGTAGACGAGTACAGTACAGGTGAACTTTGATAACCATTGTCCCGTTGACCTCTGATTCGTATGACGATTACATTAAAGGGGAAATACCATGCAAGTTTAATTGATACCCTGGAGATTCAATGATCGGCAGAGCTGGCGTGGTGCGAATTCTTGCCACCAGAGAGCTGTGTGCACTGCCTTTGACTCAATCCCGCCATCTTTGCTCTTGTTTACACTTACTATGCGTCTCTGACTTCGTGTTTTTCATTATTTCTGACTTAGTGTGACTATCATGCCTATACACCCCCAGTGATAGTTCCTCTTGTGCTGGGCAACTTGATGTGATAAGACATAATAAGGCATACTAAGTGGTGATTGACCAGCAAAGAGTGGTAGAGACTTGAACTTGCTTCCTTAGACTGTCTCTACCATCCTCAACACTGGTAAACAAGTCTCAATTTATGCTTTACATTGCTTATTTAAGGCTTATTATGCTTGCTTTATATGTCTGCTATATTTTCTTGCTGGACAGTGTGCAGTACAGAGATATATCAGGGGTAAATGGCAGGGCTGGGGAGTCGAAGACAAAACCTTCGACTCCGACTCCTCAAATTTTTATGCTTCCGACTCCGACTCCTTGGCCTATTTGTAACAACTATTTCTACCATCCTAATTGTAATTTGTATGTTGTAACCTGCATAGGTAAAAAGTAAAACACCGTGGCTATACTGCTACAGCTTTATTAATGATCTGGACGATATTTAAGAACTACAAAAAGATGATAGGCTTGACTTTCAAAGTTTCAATCAAAAGAAAAATATATTTATTAAGAATTCAAGATATTAACTAGAAAACACCATTTACATGTATATCTAAAAGTTCGATCTCAGCATATGAATTTTGTTTAAGCTCATAATCTGATGTGGATCTAAATGATGATCCTACAATTCCTTTTAAAGTAAAGTTATATATATATGTACATTAAAGAAATGAATACCTTATTAAGGAAAATGGATAAACCTTACATGATTAAGTTATTAAATTAAATTTGCCTTAATCTCACCAAAAACAGGTTGTAGCTAATTATTTTGTAGCTGAGAGCCTCTGTGCAGTTTTCAACGAAACAAAATTTGATATAATTCAAAATTTCAAATGGTAAAGAAGAGACTATCGTCCAAAATTATAGTGCTATACTGTGCCTGCTACAATAAATTCATAATAATGCTTATAAAATGGAAATGAATTCTTTTAATAATTTAAGAAAATTAGTGGGATCAGTGGAATCACTGCAATGAATATGCCTGAGTTCATATATTTGTTCTTAGGAACAGAATAGCTTCAGTCGGAGTCGGAGTCTGGACAATTTTACCGACTCCGACTCCACAACCCGAAATTTCCTCCGACTCCGACTCCACAGCCCTGAATTAGGTACTCCTGAATGTGCTGCTTAAGGATCTGTTAACCAAAATTTGATATCTTGATTATAACTTGTTCAAATGGCTTTTAGAAAATGTTCAAATGATTTTTAGAATATTTTAATTACTTTTGCAATGCTAATTACTCGCCACTTATGGGTTTTCGAGGTCATTTCTTGGTGCTTGTGTATTATTCTGGATGTACTTAAATAGTTAGGCACATTAAAT